>NC_136783.1:3386992-3874437 GCF_947034865.1 Barbatula barbatula | reverse complement strand
GCACTGGATGCATTCAGGCAAATGAAGTATCGGGGCATTTGCACTGGAGTATTTTATATTGTATTTTGGTTTGTGAAAAGCACATCTGAGGAGGTTCAATTGGCCTGCGCAGTCAAAATGAGTTAAAATGAGAAATGCTGCAATTATGAAGATTAAAAATGGGAATAAATGGAACAGAGAACCTCAAAAGCTCAGAGCTTTCCCTTCAAATCTAAAACGATAGAAGCATTTCAGAAACCCAGAACAGATGTGAGATATTTGTACTCCTTCTCCGTACACGCATACTATACTCATCAGCTATCCAAACAGAGACACGTGTATTGCTTCTGTCCCGTACAACAGTGTATAGCGTCCAAAACCTGTCAAGAAATTGTCAGGGTCATATCACTCTCCAAAAATATTTTGTTTTATTTTGGTCATTTGTCAAAGCATCCGTTATTGCAATAATTGCATTTGTCCATTATTTTTTGTAATTATTATTTTGCACAGACCTGATGTTTGTTTCGTGACCTCCTTGGGACCGGCCATTTCTTTTTACACCCAATCTGTCCCATAGCCCTCATAGAAACATTTTTGCATTTGTTACATTTTCAAATAAGAATTATTGTCAATTGTTCAATATTACTCACACAATGTACTTGGATTTCAGGTTTGGCTATTTTTGTGGGGACATTTAATCCCCTAAATGTAAAATACACCTGTCACTGTCTCAGTACACAGCAGAAACACAATATACAAGACGAGTGATAAAGCCCCACCCACAACACAGTCTGCATCATAACATCATTCATCATTTTTCACAGTAAACACACACAAAAACGCTCGCGTTATTTGTGCAATGTCGTGCGCTGTCCATCAAGGGGCAGTGTTCCACCGCGGCGCGTAAAAGCCGCTCAAATCCACAAGCAGCGCGCACGTCCGCCCCTCCGCATCGCGCTCTGTATCCCCTTTATCGCACCCTGCACCTTGGAGGGGGTAGAGTGAGCTCGCTCCCGATGAAAGAATTGACTAAATCCCTCTTTTGATTTCGGAAAAACTGGAGCCAGCAGACACGCAAAAACGAGAGGAAAGAAACGGGCCTGAAAACCTTTGGAGAGGAGATGAGGATGAAATGCTTATTTTGTAAAAATGATTTTAAAAAACGTAGTATTCCTTTTGGAACAAAAAGCAAGCAGTGATTAAAGGTGTAGTACACAAAATGTAATTCATATGGTCACAGAACTAAAAATACTGTGCTGGGAAGACTTGGCACATGTATTTAGCTTGAAAAAATGTGACATCATTTGGAATTTTTAGTTATCGTTACCCTGCTCATTATATGCTTTACATAGAAAATAAAATATTTTGAATGGTTACCTAAGTACATGAGAATGGTGTGAGAAAACAAAATGAATTGAATTCTTTCAATGAACCGCAACTACAAAACCCCGGACATGTTTATTTAGATCTCTATCAATCTGGCATATACACAACGTCATTTACATGTCTCAATCTACTGGTTCAGGAGTTAAATATGTCCTAATGTGGCCATTTCACAGGCAGGCCGTGAGTAAATTTTTTCCCATCAGTTTGATGCCAGTGGCCTCTGTTTGGCCCAGTTCTCCATGATTTATGTTGACAAGTCAAATGTAAGGCTTGAAAAGACATCCATCTTCCCTGGAGAGCCCAGGAACAGCAGCACAAAGAGAGAGGTATGGCTCCACGGTGAATAAAACACGCACTCATTTCCATCCCAGTCTCAGAGTCAAAGATCTCATTCACAGCGACGAGATTCATCATTGTTCCAGAGATTAAACTCTATTTGATGGATGCACTTTCTTTGCCCATGTGAACGTGGAAGGTGTCTCAAAACGGCTCTTGCCTGGCGCTTTACCGCAAATGCTTTCCAGAAACGCGTCTGTGCTTAAGTGAAACAAACGTTAGTGTGTAACTCGTTTGTTATTGACGTAATACGTGATACAAATCATTGGATTTACAATTAACGCTTGGTAGATTAAAAAATGTAGACGGATGAAGGAAGGAAGGGTCTAAGCTATAGAGACTAGAGCTAAGCATTGCCCCCAAAACACATAGCAACCACTTAGCAACTCCTAGCAACCACCCACAAGGAGGGAAAAAATGACATTTTGCACAGGTTCTATTTTAGTAAATGTAAACAATAGAAAAGAAAATTGGATTAAAGAACATTGTAATGGAAATTACCAATATTTGATATCACTATTAAAGGCTAATTATAACTGATGATCTAATATGTGGGTTTTGTAAAATTTGTATTAAATCTTTAATAGTTTTCTGTTCTTCAAGCTATTCCTCGTGCATTTTTTTTTGAGGTTACATCGGGAAATCACAAAGCATCAGTCATAATCTCATACATCTCAGAATCACTAAACACGCGTCTTGTATGCAGCACTAGATGTGTTTGACAGGCGAGCTGTTAGGTATGGAAATATTGCATGTGTCTCCTGACATCGTAATATCATCTTCCTGTCATTACGGACCAGAAGATACTGATTCCTGGCGCAATTTCAGATGAAGAAAGAAAGATAGCACTTCAGGGCTGACTGACTACCACCATATTTCGTGATAAAAGTAGCAAAACCTAGAAACTTCAAATTATTAAAGATGAACAGCCAAATATTGATCACTCGTGAGGAAGTTAACCTATACACTCTATAGTACAGCGGGACATGCTTCTTTGTTTGGTTCACTAGTATGGTATTATGTTTAAACGATATTAATTGGCCACATGGTTTTATTTTTAAGCCCGCCAAAGACGCAACTAGCTCATTCTGACATTTGTGTCTCGATGGTCCTATAGAAGTGAAAGAGCTTCGTGAAGTAAATGTGCGGTTATGTTCTATTCATCTTACTGACAGCAGGAGCGCACACAGCTTTGCTCCTGCAGGAGCTGTGAAATAAAAATGTATCCTCTGAAACATCTCATTCAATCACTCTTACAAACACTTATAGTGCTTTCTCGTGTTTACCCACAATAATGTGTTTGTTATTTATTGATGTCTGTCGTGCAGATCTATTTCTTCTGTCTGTTTGCATCCCGTGTCTCTGTCAATGTATTGTTTATTTCATTTTCATGTCATCTATAGCATTCCACTGATATCTTTAAGGTACTGAAGATATATTCAAGATATAAGTTATATTCTATCTGCACTTTTTCCAATTGTTGATCTTTGCACATATGCAGACTACCCAAAATCAAGCATCGTGAGCTTGTATTGCTCTGTCAGATCTTTTTGGTTTGCAAAGATCAATAATATTCAAATCGTTGGCTATTGCTCGCCAAACTCCCTCTGTTGCAGGAGGGAAGAGCCTGTCAGATGGAAAACACTGTTTAACAGTATATCAGCAAGCTGGCTCAGTGTCTTTTAACATTACAATGAGTCAATGTTTGGCTGGTTACCATTTTTCAGTCAGCCTTATACTCTGCAGTAACTATGTTAACCCAAAAATCAGCTTCCTTTATTGATGTATTTTAAGTGAATTTTTTGAAGGTTCTTAAAAGCATTAAATGGATTTCTGACATCAAAATGTTCAAAATATAGAAGACAAGTAGGTGCATTTGTTTAAAAAACTAAAAACAGCACACCAAACCACCACAGGCCTGGGGGTATTGTTTGGAGTGCAACAGTTCCCAGATTAAGATCCCGGGCGAGCCCCCGCAACAATGTTATACACCAGATGTCATTGTGGGAGTAAATTATTTTATTAAAACATATTAAGCATTTATTTAACAACGATTTAGTGAAACAACTGGGGATTTATTTACAAAAATTGAAAAGGGTTGGTTGATTCCGGTGGCATCCAAAACACAAAACATGGAATCCTTTATAGCACAAAACTGAAGCTTTCTTTAATGTTCTTTAACCTTTAAACCATACAACAATATATTTAGTCTATTACTGACAATTACATAAACTAAATAAACAACAATTCAAAATATGAACCCTGAAATATCAGCCACAGTAATGTTAGAGGAGATCTGAGCTACAGCACCTCCAGCTCTGTCACTTCTCATCTTCATCTGATGAGCCCAAGATGTTTGGTAAGGTCATGCTAATAACACACACTCTTGCGGTTAATTGCTCTCAGATCTGCACAACAGGCATACTGATAAGACTAACCGAAGAGCTGATAACAAAGACAAAACTGAAATGACAAAATATCTGTAGACTTGGAAAACCATTTCGTTGATAGGCAGTCAAAAGCTTTGGATGTGAAAGTCGAGAAGAAAATGTGAATTTTCCTCCTTTAAAAACAAATATTTCTGAGCCATTCCTCCATTCATTGTTAGGACCGAACAATATCTGGCCGAGACACAGCCATTTACAACTACAAATCTGAGGGTGCAAAACTAAATATTGAGAAAATTGCCCTTGAAGTTGTTCAGAGGACCTGCAGCAGGCCATCCACACACAAAAATGTAGTTTTGATATATTTACTGTAGGAAATGTACCAAATATCTTCATGAAACATGATGGTTACTTAATATCCTAATGCTTTTCGGCCTAAAACTAAAAAAAAAAATTTTGACCCATACAATGTATTTTTGGCTATTAATGCAAATGTTCCCATGCTACTTCAGACTGGATTGTGTTCCATGGTGACATATGATGCAGGTCTTACAGTAGCCTATGCTTTTCAGATTGAGCATTTGAGCATTTACAGACAAGCATTTGAAACAGAATTATTAAGGATTATTCATTATTGTTAACGGTCCAGTGTGTAGTTCTTTGGAGGATCTATTGCAGAAATTCAATATAATAAATACATTATTACTAAGTGTCTTTGTCTTGTTTTGTAGTACAAATATCTAAACATTCCTAAATCAAAATACAATTACTTGACAAGAAAAGTGACCTAAAATAAGAATTATGTACATTTACAGTAAAAACAAGCAAAGAAATCTGTCCATGGGGTGGAAAAATAAACTTTAGGTTTAGGTACTTGAGAAAAAGGTCAAACTAAATTCAAGTTTCTTTTTCTCACCCAATGGACAGATTATTTCGCTTGTTTTTACCATAAACTTATTTAATTTTTCATAAAACAAGACTAAATATCTTTGGTCAAGTAATTGTATATAGATTAAAGAAGTTTTAGATATTTTCACTAAAAACAAGACCAAAGTGCTTAGTAAGGATTTAATGTTTTTGCAGAGTACAGGTCCTTCTCAAAAAAGTAGCATATTGTGATAAAGTTCATTATTTTCCACAATGTAATGATAAAAATCTAACTTTCATATATTTTAGATTCATTGCACACCAACTGAAATATTTCAGGTCTGTTATTGTTTTAATACTGATGATTTTGGCATACAGCTCATGAAAACCTCAAAAAATCTCATAAAATTAGCATATCATGAAATGTTCTCTATACGAGCTATTAACCTAATCATCTGAATCAACTAATTAACTCTAAACACCTGCAAAAGATTCCTGAGGCTTTTAAAAACTCCCAGCCTGGTTCATTACTCAAAACCGCAATCATGGGTAAGACTGCCGACCTGACTGCTGTCCAGAAGGCCATCATTGACACCCTCAAGCAAGAGGGTAAGACACAGAAATGAACGAATAGGCTGTTCCCAGAGAGCTGTATCAAGGCACCTCAGTGGGAAGTCTGTGGGAAGGAAAAAGTGTGGCAAAAAACGCTGCACAACGAGAAGGGGTGACCGGATCCTGAGGAAGATTGTGGAGTAGGACCGTTCCAGACTTTGGGGGCCTGCGGAAGCAGTGGACTGAGTCTGGAGTAGAAACATCCAGAGCCACCGTGCACAGGCGTGTGCAGAAAATGGGCTACAGGTGCCGCATTCCCCAGGTCAAGCCACTTTTGAACCAGAAACAGCTGCAGAAGCGCCTGACCTGGGCTACAGAGAAGCACCACTGGACTGTTGCTCAGTGGTCCAAAGTACTTTTTTCGGAAGAAAGCAAATTTTGCATGTCATTCGGAAATCAAGGTGCAAGAGTCTGGAGGAAGACTGGGGAGAAGGAAATGCCAAAATGCCTGAAGTCCAGTGTCAAGTACCCACAGTCAGTGATGGTCTGGGGTGCTATGTCAGCTGCTGGGGTTGGTCCACTTTGTTTAATCAAGGGGTCAGCTAGCCATCAGGAGATTTTGGAGCACTTCATGCTTCCATCTGCTGAAAAGCTTTATGGAGATGAAGATATCATTTTTCAGCACGACCTGGCAACTGCTCACAGTGCCAAAACCACTGGTAAATGGTTTACTGACCATGGTATTACTGTGCTCAATTGGCCTGCCAACTCTCCTGACCTGAACCCCATAGAGAATCCGTGGGATATTGTGAAGAGAAAGTTGAGAGACGCAAGACCCAACACTCTGGATGAGCTTAAGGCCGCTATCGAAGCATCCTGGGCCTCCATAACACCTCAGCAGTGCCACAGGCTGATTGCCTCCATGCCACGCCGCATTGAAGCAGTCATTTCAGCAAAAGGATTCCCGACCAAGTATTGAGTGCATAACTGAACATAATTATTTGAAGGTTGACTTTTTTTGTATTAAAAACACTTATTTTATTGGTCGGATGAAATATGCTAATTATTTGGATTTTTGGTTTTTCTTTACTTTTTTTGCCAAAATCATCAATATTAAAACAATAAAAGGCTTGAACTATTTCAGTTGTGTGTACTGAATCTAAAATATATGAAAGTCTAATGTTTATCAGTACATTACAGAAAATAATGAACTTTATCACAATATGCTAATTTTTTTAGAAGGACCTGTAGATGCTGCCAATTGAATTCTATTTATAAACTCTAAAATGTGTAATGTCGTTTTAGCAATAACATGAAATACTATATATGTTTGAGACACGAAAAATCATGAAATGTATTAATCATGAAATTCTATAAGCAAAATTGTTAAAACTATCAAAGAGAAATTGACAGAAAAATTTAAATATACAAATAAAAGGCTATTTGACATTACTAACAATGAATTGGGGTTTTATCTGCGCTGTGTGCACTGAGGGGTCCAGTGCTGATATATGCAAATTAATTTAAAATCAATCTGCCTTAAGCCATTTTATTTATCATACTTGGAATAATGTGGCCGGGCTTGGCCCTGTAATTGTATTTTTTGTGATGATTACTGTTTTCTAAATTCAGATTATTACTGTTTTTGTCCTATAGGCAAGAAGCATTCTGATTTCTAAGTGCTTTCAGTTTTCTCCATCTGGGATACCGCAGGTGTTTGTTTGAGGAGGTCAACACCTCAGAATAGGCCTAAAAGTAGATTATAAATCCAGCATACCCCAATTACAAAAGAATCTCAGTCATAAATAAGACCGTGGATGCGACAACCCTTTGGCTACAGGCAAGATATAGACTCCAGCAGTGATAACACAGGCCCAGTAAAGTCACAAACATATCTCAAGGTGTTACGTGAGAAACAATACAACAGTGTCATCTGGCCTAAATGAAAGGATCATACAAGTTCCCCTGCGACGATGCGAGAAAATCTGCCACTAACTGGAACAGGCCAGCAGCCTGTCTTGTGACCTTGGCCTGGCGTGATGTGAGGTTGTCAGTTTTCCAGCGCTGCAGGGCAAAGATGAGGATTCCTCAGCTGGGGCAGCGTTTGGGTTACATGAAGATTTGGCTTGAGTCCTCAGGGGTGCTGTTGTGATGATAGAGCTGTACAGCCGTTGATACGACTTGAAAAGATGATTGAGGAACTCTGTTAATAATGACCATGCATCATTCCAGCTGAAGGCTTATGATGATTGGCTAGAACTTGTTTTATCGGTCCTTAATACGGTATCAGGAGAGGAACAATGCCACATCACTCAAGAAATCATCATTGAGCCTACTAACTTTTGCAGAATAGGTTCATCTAATGAAAAAACGCCTCTAAAATTACTTTCCCATTCAGTGACATTACCAAACCTCTTATTTCTCAACTCCTCATTTTTAGCTTCTTGTCACAGAAACCACTGTTCCCATGAAATAAAATGTAGTGCCTTGAAGAAAGTCATTTATTTGCCATGTATACAATTAGTAAAAATATGGACAGTTAATAAAAAGGCTGGCTTCACATAGAGGTATACGGTCTTAAAGCGGCCCTAACTCAGACAGTTTCTGTATATCTCAAGTTAAACTTGAGTACTTACAGAATAGTATTGCACCCTTCAAATATCCGTAGAGTCTTTAGTTCGATCTCATTTATAAAAGACAGATATATTTTTGAAACAATATGACGCGGGGGAAGGGGGGCCTGAAGTAAACACAGACATCAGTTTTACTTACTGCGTGCGGTTCATGTAATTTCTTTACACTTCATGTTGACTCATAGATAAATTGAAACTTTGCACTCTGCTACTCCATCATACCACATAAGGAAGAAATATTTCCTTATGTTCTTTATCAATTCATTATTCTGATATGACAAAAAGGAATTGGG
Source organism: Barbatula barbatula (assembly GCF_947034865.1). NCBI lineage: Eukaryota > Metazoa > Chordata > Actinopteri > Cypriniformes > Nemacheilidae > Barbatula > Barbatula barbatula. The sequence continues at coordinate 3,866,004 of NC_136783.1, read as the reverse complement.
CTAAATGAAAAAATAAGCTTAGTGCCTGCAAGTTTTGTATGGAATATAAATCAGGTGGCCAGTGACTGCAAGTTGTCCGTGGTCTAAGGTCATGGATATCACTTTTATCACATCAAATGCTGTCAATCAAGAATGTTCTGGATATTTTCAGCGCAGTCACTTTCATTCAATATAGATTCATTCAAACCTTTACTGTAGCGTCAAGGCTGATCAATGAGCAGAGCTGTCATCTTCATGATTCAAAGACTCATTTCACAAATTTGTGTTTCTGCCTTATTGATGTAACATGTCAAAATAAAGGACATATGGTGTGTTTATGTGCTAATGATATGTAGGAGAATTACTACAATAAGGTACACAATAGAGGACATGACCAAACGTATGTGGACACTCCTCTTGGTCTGAACAAAGCCTAGCCTTGGATCACTGAACACGTTTGGGAGGAAATGGATCACCAGCTGTGAGCCAGACCCTATCATTCAACTTCAGTGCCTGACCTCAATGATATTTCTCTGTCCGAGTGGAAATAAGTTCCTTCAGTCTTGATCCAACATCTAGAAACCTGAAGCTGTTACAGAAATAAAATAAAAATGGTTGAATAACATCTTATTGTTTAAAATGGGCGATGTCCTTATGATCTCAGCAACTGTCCTCAGGCATTAGATGTCATGCAGTGTCCCTACTGAGACATCATTCTGACATCATCAAAACCATTTATTGAAATTCCATAAATCAGATTTATTTTTGCTGTGTCACAATAACTTTTGAGATTCTCACATGCGATTTCACAAATAGCTTGTTTATTACACAAATCACTGTCACTCTTCTCATTACTTGGCAACTGAATTTATTTGTTAGAATAAATAAAATAATTTATTAGGTGCGGAGGCAAACAACAACTACAAACTATTCCTAGTGGATTCAGAGCAAAAAACCAGTAACACCCTGGCAACTCACCCACCCCCAAAAATCTACACAAAAATACTGTGAAAATGGCATTAACAATTCCATAACCAGTCAGCAAAATTACAAAAACATAAAATATAAAGAATAATAATAATACCACCAAAAGGAAAGCAACGTGCTAAACACAATTTAGCATCCATACAGACAAACAGGAGTTCCTGACTGGCAAGCATCACTCTTTTACTTACCTTTTTAATAACAGAAAATTATGAATTTATTCGTATATAAAATATATTTATAAGAAGTAAATATCATGCCTGCTTAGTTGTACGGCTGAGCACCCCCTCTCAGTTTCTTTAACAGCTGGAGATGTGTGAACGTAATGACTAGCCCTGCTGGTTTCAATCACCCTTCCATCTCCACCCCTTCGTCCCTCTTCACCCAGAACCCCTTCCTCTCTTGCCCCTCAGCCATCTCGCTGTGCCCCCCTTTTGGGACTTCTTAGCATCAGTGTGTGTCTGGGTAATTATGCTCGGGACGGGACAAAAAGCGCATGGCACTACACATTAGCATAATGATTTACGAGGGAGGTCACGCAAGGCAAAGCGGAGCGGAAATTAGCTGCTCCAGGCAACTGGCAGCAACATCATTATGTTATGCAAAAGATGCTTGACGCTAATGCCTTAATAAATATGCTGCATTTAGATTTACACACAGAGTGTTATCACTGGGATTAATGCAAATCTAAAAGTTCTTCTTCAGAGTGGACTTTGCATGGGGGGCGTTTGATAGCATTTCTAGCTTTGATGTAGATGTGTGCCAATAATGATAACGGATAACCAACTGCGTATTGTGGCCGATTTCTTTGATCCGATATTATTTCCCCAGTGCATTAAGATGATTGTAATAACTTTAAAAGGGATAGTTGATCCAAAAAAAATTGGGTTAAAAACCTGTATATGACTCTTTCTTCTGTTGAACACAAAATACAATATTTTGAGAAATGTCTACATGTTTTTTTTTCAAAACACGTTTGTGGCACAAATTATAGAAAAAATGAGATGTAGTTCAAATATCGACTATATTTTCACTATTGGTGTCATCGTGTTGTTTTAGCTGTTACACGTGAAAAATATTATATCACTCTAAAGAGCTCCAAATTTCCTCAGCATTGATATCATTGATTCTATAGAAATCTTTTGTATCTCGTTCAACCTTTCATCATATTTACAATCACAGTCTGGTTGGAAACAGATAAAGCAAAACTGATAACCGATCTCAGCTTTAAATATAACCATATTTAGTATAAAAAGAGCATCTCGCTTTTGCAGGCAGTTGCAGACGCTGCACAACAAATGCAGAAAAATGTTATAATATTAGAAAGTCTGCTACGAAATGGACGCGCTGAAACTTCATAAATAACATCATCTAGTGGATAAGCGGATATTTAAATTTTAAATGAAGCACCGGCTATTTTTGGACTCGTTCAAAACAGGCACGGGACTCTGGCTGATTGCATTACTATGTAGATTGATGCAATTGCCAACCTCGCCAGTTGCTGATTTGTACACTTGTGTGTTTGTTTCATACAAAAGGTGCAGTAAAACCTTGCCTTTTTATCCTCCCCAGTCAGTGTTTTTCTGTGTATGTTTAAGATGACAAGACATTGCCTTATATACACAGTAAAACATGTGTATTCAATGACACAGACTGTTTTCCTGTGTCTACTGGGATGTAATGGTTCAGATTTCTTACATTTTGTATCACAATTCTGTAGTAGTGCATCAGTTGGTGTCAGCACTAGAATTATTTGGTGCATAATAATGATTTAATATTATTGCTGTTGAACTGAAACCTGATTTTTATTATTTTCATAAATCTACTATTGATGCACCCTTTATGTTTGCAGGTGGATTGTGCAAATATTCATCCAATAAAAGGATTAAAAAAGAGCTTGTCAACTTTGGCAGCACAGTTTATTTCTCATGAAGTTTTAATCTAACAGCGACAATATATTTTATATTCTGAAAAAAGACTTCATTCATACGGTATATATGTATATATTTAGATTTTCAGAGATGTCATTAGGCATACGTTGAACGTATGAGTGCTTATATAAAACTTCAGTTAGGTGCTGTCCACATTTTTTTTAATTATAATTTGATGTCTTGTGTGTTGGGGTTAAAGGGATAGTTCACCCAAAAATCACAGATGAGATCTCTCTGGTTATTGACATTCTTCCAAATATCTTCCTTTGTGTTTGGCAGAACAAAGACATTAATACAGGTTTGGAACAATCTGAGGTTGAGTAAATGATACGATGATGACATTTTCAGTTTTTGGTGAACTTTCAACAACTTTTGCACCTTTTTATTTGTTTGATAATATGTGGTCAAATGTTGCCTTCATTTAATAAAATAGTAGTGATGGAAAGACTGATTCATTTCCACCAGACAGTTCTTTGCATGGTTTAATAAAAAAAAACGTTATATGGTTCCTTCCTTATCATATGATGACATCACTCATGTTATAACACATTCAAAGGAACATTTTGAAGAAATCGAATAAGGCTTCATGACTAGCTTAACTAGCAACATATTCTTTGTCTGTCAGCTTTGCCTAAGGTGCATATTGGTCAAGCATAGTTTACCGGCTAGGCCGTCGGTAAACCACTTCAGGCTGGTGTAAGCTGGTCTTGTAGTACAGGCGATGCACATTGGCTTGATTATGATTTCATATTATGTGTGTATATATGTACTGTATCTCTTTAAATGTGTCTTTCATCAAGACGGCATGACACACTTCATTTGGCATGTGTATTTTTCTACATTCTATGACATCATTGCCCATGTTCATATTAACAAGCCCTTTGTGAAGCTCTTGAGGGATCATTAGTATAATTGAAATGCTGGCATATCACCTATTGCCTTAAGCAACCGAGAACACAAACATTAGATGAACTGTTTTAAGAATCGATAAATGTATTCCCTCCTAAATAGCCTAATGAACGAACCAATTACTTATATTAGTGGAAATGGGAAGTGGAAATGGAAGGTCCCACTTGACTAACAATAAGTGTTTTCTGCTTTGCAGATTTTAATATGTCATACATGGTTAAACTCATGTTTGTGGCATAAGTTGGTAAAGTAATTACGTTGTACATTTCATTACCACGTCATGGTTTATTAATACAATCACTTAACAGTTCGTAACACAAACATTTTTATAGCCTCAACCTTAGAAAGAGCTTGAGGGAATTGGATGGGGGAAATGTTGACTCGGCCTTGGACAGAGAGATTGGGAATTAAAATCCACACATTTATGTATAATCCTTGGGGTCCTCAGGCCACCGGGATGTTTAATACATACGTGCTTTGGTTGAAGTACCGTATTCCCCAATTTCCAGGGCTTTCATGAACATTTTACGGGTTAACATTTCATACAGAAAATGTAGGACACTCTGCGGTAAAAAGTCGGGTCTGCATTGCAGTTTATCTTGGCCCCCATTTACACAACCACAGTCTGCCTTTCTGTACAGAAATATCAAGAAATAGCAGAAAAAGGGTGTAGACTTTGTGATCGGAATTTCTTTCTGTCCAAACCAGGTGAAAGTTATTAGAAACATAACTCAAAGAACAAAGCAAAATACAGTTTTGCTTGTGGATGTGTACTTGCTAAATGGCACAAACAAAGTTCTAAATGAGAAGTCACTAACCTGACACCTACTGGGTGTAGTGTACAACCAGCCAATCAGATCCCAAAAGGCGTTTTGTTTGGAAAATGCGCTTTGGGTGGTCCATGGTCGTGCAGACCCTGGGATCAAGGCAATAGCGTCTCCTTAGCTTTCAGTGTCCTGCAAACTTAACCCATGTAGAGGAATGTCATTCTGTTGACGAGATCCTTTGCTGCGCTAGCAAATGGTGCACAATTATCTGAGGAAGAAAAGCACAGTGGCTCTAGCGGACAAATGTAGCTTTTCCCATGCGTGAAGCATTATGCTCTTCCATCAGGAGCTAAATAAGCCCTTGTTTTTCCGCCCGAGGACAAGAATGGATTTCCAGGAAGCTCTCGTGGTATATGGCACATGGTATATGTTCCATGAAATTCGTCCTGAAGAACTCCTGACATATTTTGTGAATTGTAATGAGTTTGGGTTGTTGGGAAGGAAGGCATTTGCACCTTGCTTGGCACTGCTTAAATAGATGCTAAAGATACATGGAGAGATTTGGCTTGAGTGAAATCGGTTTAAAGACACTTCAAAGCAGTTTACTCAATACAATCCACTATAAACAAAGACAGTTTTTTTCTTCTTTAGGTCAATAAAGCTGTTAATAAATCTTTTTTTACTATTTTGGTGTTATGAGTTTACTTTTTAGAACAACTTGAAGTAAAACCCATGATTATTGGTACTGAAAACGTGTCCAGTGATCTGGCACATGCGATTTATAATCTGAAATGGAGGAGATTATGAGAAAACATGGCAGATTTCAAAGAATAAAGCCATTCTCAAACACACATACAGTATATGACGCTGTAAGATTTGTGACAGTCTTTGTTAAAAATATTCCTTCCCTTTTTTCCCATAGAAAATAACTCCAATACACTCCAGCAAGTGTTCTCTCTACAAAAATAAATAAGTAACTTATATTGAGTTGAGTTGATTATATTGAATATAGAATTTCTAGTTAAAACAGTCAAATTATTGTTTTGCATATATTGAACAATATTAGCCTAACCATGTTTCTAACAAAGATTATTTTGTTAACTGGACTTAGATTCTCAAGTTTTTGGCCAAAATGCGTCAGAAAGTTTGCCCAACTTACAAAACGGAGTACTCTGAACAAACAATATTGCAAGACTTTGAAAATTCCCAAGATGCATTGCAGCATGTTCAATTCCGTGTTTCTTGTTTGTTTTTCTTCTAAAGATTAGTGTTTTTCTTGCTGGCTTCATTTATGCTTTAATATTATTGTTAGTTTTTAGAGTTTTTTCAATGAATTACGGTTTTTGATTGTTACCATGGTTGAGGTTTGTTTGTTAAATGTTAAAGTGTAAGTGCATTACACAACCACAAAGCAGCTCTGAATGCACTCAACACTAAAATGGTACTTGATCAAAGTTTTGGCCTGGTTGAGGCAGAAAACATGTGCAATTGTAGTAAAAGATAAATACATTTGTTTATTAAATAACCAATCTAGTCACTATTTATGTTTGGCCAAAAAAAATATTTGGCTCTGTTGTTCTTTAGGTAAGCTTGAACATGTATGTTGTGACAACTTGTTTTATTAACAAAATATTTCGAGTTGTGTGGACTTCAGAACACATTTGTTGAGAAAACTCATAAATTTGCTTGTGATCGGTTGCCTTATTATTTTAACTTTTGTCAACTTTTTTACAGTGTACTGTATATTTACTGTCAAAATATATAATTTTACAATATATATGTGTTCAATTATATAGTACAATACTTTATTATATTGAATAACAGATAAGTAATTGTGGGTTTCTGTATATAGAAATATATAAGCTCCTCATTTCATTGTATGTAAATGTGTTATTGCATAATATTCCCCATTATTACCATTTATTCGCAAAAGCTAAAAAGGAACATTGGTAAAGTAACCTCAAACAGCAGCGACTGTTCCAACAAGGAGTGCAGAGGAGCAGAGGGAAAAACAGATGCTTTATACTTGACCGACTCCTATCCATATTTCATATCACATTATGTCCAGATGTGGTTTAAATGTTGTGTTTGCTTTCACACATGGACTTTCAGCAATCAGATAGTGAACACACTTCTAATCGTCTGTATAATTGACCCAAGATGTACAACACAACCATATAGAAACATTTTGTTTAAATGTGTATACTGTATATATCAACACAAACTCACAGGAATTTGTATGTATTTTATGAGGTATCTAATTTGTATGAATTCGTCATGTTATGCACTGCCGTGAGACTGGGTTGAACATTGTTTAAACAAAACATGTATGTACAGGTAATAAAATCTTAAAATTCACTGTACATTCTTAAGAATACTTTTTCCCATACAAAGAACCTCTTGTGCAACAACCATTCAGCAAAAAATTATCTTTTGGCATTGTTTTGCATCATTATTATTAAATGAAAAAATATCTAGACCACCAAAACAACCCATATAAACACCACAGCAACTGCAAACTAGAAATGGCAACTCTCAGAAATATACCCAGTTCACATAGAAACTTAAAAATTCAAAATCGTATCAGTACAACCATAGATACAGTACAGTACAGTATATATATATAACTAGATGCCTCATTCCAGCACCCCAGGCACGTGGACGTGTCCGCCATCTTGGAACGGTCCACTGACGTCACTCAGAGTTTGCTAGAACGTGACAACACTGTGCAGCCTTTGCCTGTGAAAACCACAGGGATTTAAATTCCCTCAGAATGGGATAACCTTTCGTCGTTGTCATGTGTTAGTGTAGAAGTTATAATGTTTGACTTTCCACAACAATAAATATGTTTTCATAATCAAACTGTCACGGTCCTGTCTGCCCCCTTGTGTTCCCGTGCCAGTTTTCCCCGTGTTTTCATCCCTTTCACTGGACCTTTAATTTGATGGACTTCATTTTCTATCACCCCCTAACACCTGTAATTTGTTCCCCCATGCACCTTCATTAAACCTTCTGTTCACTGTTTCGTATGTGGCATCGTCCTTCAATTTGTCAGTGTTTGTTACACAGTCCGCTCGCACTGTTCCAAAATGGTATGTAATATGTATAGCGGGCCATAGAAACAGATGCTAAAACACATAAGTACACTTGAGTTTTCTCCTCCTAAGCAATACTCTATTTTGCACAATGGTAACCTCTTAAAATCACCAATGTAACAAAACTCCTAAAATAAAAAAAGAACAGAATACTAAACATTTATAAGCCTCCTCCCGTTGTATAAATACACAATTACTAGTTTATTTTGAGATTTACTTCCATTATCTAGTCCACACAAAGCATGGTCATCCCTCTGATGTCAGCAGAAGGTACAATACATTTTTTTGAGTTAAGTGATTTAATTATTACAATAGTTAAACACACTTCAAAGTTACATTTTTCACAGTTTTGAGTACAGTTTGCACATTTTTAAGGAGTAGATTATAGTGTTTGGGAACACAGTCAATATTTAATGTACAGTATATTAATTTATATGAATAATTTAATGTGTATTAATTGTATTCAATTAAATGATAACTACTCAACAGTTATTCATTCTTTGTGGAGGTACGCCACAAGTGTAGTTTGGGCGACCTAATGTGTGTTGAAACCGTCTCGTACACTCTATCACACCTTAACAACCACGTAACAATGCCCTAGCAGTGCCCCGGAACACAGTGGCGATGCTATCACAAACACCTACAACCACACAATGATGGCAAAAACTCACAACACCTAAGCTACTCCATAGCAATGTGATGGCAACCACCTAAAAGACTCCTGCATGATTTCTGTGTCGTATTGCTCAACTTTAATTTTATCTCAAGATTCCATACTTGACTATTGTGAAATCTCTATATCGGTGCTTTGCTTCTTACTCACAGGACTGTAAAATTAGCCTTGAAAAGCCTGGGGAATTAGCCAAATTATTGCCACTAACTACTGGGTCAAAGTCCGAGAGTACAAGACCGGTCAGAAGACCCGAGTGAATGGAGGTGAAATGGCCCACTGTAAAGGGTGTTTAAGTGTCAATAGATTTTTCCGGCCTCTTTGATTGAGGATAATTACTTTAGTGATTTGAGTGTGTGCAGCAGGGGCCGACTGAAGGGCCATTACTGCCTGCTGCTTCTCACCGTTCCCTCACAAAGAACAAAGAGCACATGAGTTCAGCCCCAGTCTAAGGATGAGTGATGAGAAATAATTTTGTCCTTTTCACCTGCTGGGAGGCCAATCACATAAGCACTAAGTCGATGGCCAATGGCCCCATGGAGTCTGATTGGACCACACACAACATACAAGTCAACAATACCAGGTCTATGTTTAGTCTCAGCTTGTATATAACCAGTCCACAGTACAACCGCAGGACTTCTGAAGACATAAAATGGTCAGAATTCATAATGAGTTCTCATTTTCTTTAAAGTCATTTATCATTTGATATCACTACAGAATACATAGTTTGGTTTTTGTCAGCTTTTCATCCTCATAGCAACTTTTGCTCTCAATCAAAAATGTGGTAACTATTATGTCACTCCCAAACAGGTTATTCCCATTTTTTTCCATCCCAAAACTGCACAGTCCTTTGTGTTTCAAAAGTCAAGACATGTCAGGAGTTCAGGTCTTTTAAAGCCAAGCATTCACTCTTGAACATTTAGTGCATTTTAAAGTATATTGCGTTAAAAAAACGAAGAATTCAGTCAAAGTACCTTTTGAATTTGGTGTCGCTAAAAGGGGTGGAGAAAATGCAATACATTGTCAAACCAAACTGTAAGTGTTTTCCCTTTCACTGTAGATATTAGTTTAATTGAACTAATAAAACATTTTAATCCAATAAATTTAAACAAAAGATGTATAGGTCATAAAAATCCATCCCAAAGAAACTTTTGTGAAACTGAAAGCTTTGTGCATGTTTGGGTATTAAATGTGAAAGGTTTTCAGTAAAGAGAATCAATTAAGCCAAATCTACCATACGCAGCTCTCCTGTAGCTCAGTGGTAAGAGCATTTGGTTTACAACGCAATCCAGTGGATTGCACATGCCTATTTATAAATATATAAGATAATGCAATGTAAGTCGCTTTGGATAAAAGCGTCTGCCAAATGCTTAAATGTAAATGTGCGAATTGCTCACATAATTCAGTTCTGGTTGAAGATCCCCCGCAGCAGGGAAACTTTGTGACCGTGAGACGGCGTAGTCGCAAGTCCAAACATCACTCAACCATTCAGATTACAATCTCGAACAGTGATGCTCCGACTGAGAAACCTGCTGAAAGTGCCCTAGTTATTAGTGATTCTACAGTTCAGAACGTTAACATAGAGGAACTAGCCACCATAGTCCAATGTTTACCAGGATCCACCATAGTCCAATGTTTACCAGGAGCCAAAGCACCTGACATCAAATCACATTTAAATGAGCTGGCTAAAGGTAATCGTAAATTCATTAGGATTGTAAATCACGTCGGCACAAACGATGTTCGACTCCATCAATCGGAGATCACAAAATATTAAAGAGGTGTGTGTGAAAAAAATAAAAAATACTAACCTCACTATTGTTAGCTTTGTAAACTGTGCTAGGCTTTAATGGACTAGTTTTGATGTTGTCGTTGTTGTTATAATTGCTTCCAATGTTTCCTCATCTGTAAGTCGTTTTGGATAAAAGCATCTGCTAAATGACTAAATGTAAATGTAAATGAACTTGAAAACCCAACGGACACTGTAATATTGTCTGATCCCCTCCCTGCTTATTGTGGTGATGAGATGTGTAGCATATTGTCTTCACTAAACGGCTGGCTGTCTGAGTGGTGCCTGCAGAATGATATCGCTTTTATAAATAACTGGAAGAGTTTTTGGGGGAGACCTGACCTTTTGAAAATAGACGGTCCCCATCCTTCTTGGACTGGGGCTGCTCTACGGTCTAGAAATATGGCACATAGTCTTAATGCTAAAACTTCAGGGAGCAGATAGAATGGCTTAACCATCCGTCTGCTTGCCGTCTCATGTCACAGAAATATAGCTATCTCGTCTACAAAACACCATAATTTAGAGACTGTGTCTGCCCCTCGCACTAGTGAATATAAAAAGTACGTAAAGCTACTAACAATTAGACTTGTATAGTTCACAAGTTTATTGTGCTTGGACACTGGATTGCCCAAGCGGTGCATTTACAGGGCAACACATGTAGCGTATAGTCACGTTTATTAAAAGATTAAAGTATGATCAACATTATTAATCAAGGGGGTGTAATATAAACAAGTATGCCATAATTGTGCAGCCCTATAAGGTATTTTGATATTAAAATTGAACGTAGTCGTTCATATATAAAGTAATGGGGGTGATTTTGTGTGTTTTTCCCCTATTTTCTGTGTGCCATGAGATAGCCTACCTTTGATTAAACCTGTGTTTGGGAACCCCTAATTTATATCATAGGGCTATATTTACCCAAAAGCGCAGAACGTGGAACACGTTATCAACAGCTAACGCAGGAAAAAAGAGCTGAATTTAGGGGCTGCTGGGTTGAGTTTGTTTTGACAAACGAAGTGCCAACGAGATCCAAATGCTGCTGAATTTGCTGCTGTGGCAGGTTAACGTTTTGATAATTATTATTGCAGAATAAATTGTGGCCAGGTTTTCACTGATAAAATCCGTGTGGTCTAACTAGTGCAAAGCATAATACAACTACCATGCGTTTCAATCAGCATACTATCCGTCCTAATAGTATTCAAAAGTAAAATTCAAAAGTAGAATTAATATGTCCCAAATCATGTAGAAAATAGTATTCCAAAGATGGTCAACTACTTTCGGTAGAAATTCAAGTGCAGAATGATGCACAATCTAACTGCGGATATAGTATTACCTCCACGAGTAGGAGGAGTTTAATGATGCTCCACTGCATTAATAAATTATGTAACTGATTTATCACTAAATTAAAACAAATGCATGTATACAGTAAACATCCCATACGAAATAATGAATGAATAAATACTTTAATGCAAAGAAGAGCTGAATTTTGATGTGTGTGACAGTTATTGGACACAACGTTGTCTAGGCAACAGAGGAGAGAGGATGTTACCGGTGTTTTTAACTTTACTTCGCAGTCATTACTTATATAATTCTAAAGAAGCTTTTTTCACAGTGGCCACTAGCGGGGTGAACTCTTAACAGTGATAAGGTATAGCTAAGAGCACTCCAGATCAATCTTCTGAACTTATGACTTATAGAATGTATACTTAACTAAGAATGTTTCAGTAAACGCATTAATGATTAGGTACAGCTTAAGGGATAACTTTAGAACGGCTCTAGCGATAAGAAGGTTTCGGGAAACGTGGCCATGATCGTAGATCATAAAATACATTGGCTCTGTCTGACAAAAACATGGCTAAAACCAGATGACTGTGTAACTTTAAATGAGCCTGTTCCCCAAAATGACTGTTATAAACACAAGCCTCATCTTAAAGGTAGAGCTGCACTTTATAATAATACTTTTAGCATTACTCAGGAGTCTAAATCTTAATACAATTCTTTTGAGTGATGGTACTGTATTACATCACCAAATGTAAATGATAAATCACCTTTCAAATTTCTTCTTGCTACTGTATCAAAGAATTTGGTGACTTCTTATCAGAATTAATACTAACTGCAGATAGAGTCCATGTTTTTGGAGACCTTAACTATACAGATATTTTAGGACTGGCCTTCAAAGACATTCTCAACTCTATAGGCGTTAAACAACATGTGTCAGGACCTACTTATCTTCGTAATCATACTCTAGATTTAATGCTGTGATACGGTAAAAACGTGGACGACATTAAAATTCTTCTGTAGAGCGAAGACATTTCAGATCATTATCTAGTTCTGTGTATGTTGCACATGCCCATAGCTGCAAATCAACCTCCATGTTACAAATACCGTAGAACAATAACTTCCTACTAAAGACTCGTTTCAAAATAATCTGCCTGATTTGTCTTAATTGACTCGCATTTCTTATAACCTAGAAGATCTTGATGCTAAGACCGAAAATATTAACTCTGACTTCTCCGAAAACGCTTATGCAGTCACTCCTCTGCGCCTAAAGAAAATTAAAGAATTTTCAAGCAAGAGACCATAAGATCAACTAAAACAGTGATTTTCAACCGGTGGGCCGCGGCGGCCATTTGGTGGGCCGTATAGGCAGTGGTAAACTACCACCAAATACATTTTTGTTTATTTGTTAAATTGTTAAATGATGTTACTGTAATATGTCTAATTTTCTGAAAAGAAAATCAGATGTCGGAGACAGTCCCGTGCAAGCAAAAGTGTTAAGTGTGCGGTAAGAATTAAGGCTTTGACTGCGGCCGTGTCAACCGAATAACCGAGGTGTTAAAGTGCCATGATGGTCGTGAGCTGCCGCCGGCGGTAGTGCACGTCACTGTGACAAATATAAGTTGCGATCAGGTTTGCTATTTGTAGGCTTTCAATTGTAGATTGTTTGATATTTAACACAGAAATGATTGGCATTCGGTTGGTGACTTCGAGCGCCTGCATGTCAAAACCCAGAGGTTTATCTGCGGGTTACATAAAATCAAAACCGGCTACGACCCGCTGGCTTGGTGTCGGAGCATGTGCAGGTTTTGCCGCGGTTGCTGATAGTTCCTGATCTTCTGACATTTTCATCTGGACAATGTCAACATGTACATTTTCAAGTTTTTATGGCAATCTGAATAGGAAAGCCAAGGTAGGTTTAAACCGTTTGTATCAAATGGAATTGTTAAGGACTGTGAGGTTTAAAAGCAACTGACAGAAGTTGTCACTGCAACAAGAGGTTTTTTATGTAATATATAAAATTATTTACTGATGTTTATTTAAATGTCGGCAGAATACATTAAGTTTGGATTTATAAGGTCAGTTACTGAGACTAAGCCGAAAACACAGTGTGTTTTATGTGTAGAAATGTTCTCTAACGATGTGCTAAAACAATACATTTACCGAGACATTTGAACACAAAACACTCGGGCTGGTCTGACCTGCCCTGTTATTGTTACAGGAATAAATGGTTACTGAGTAGACCTGCCAAGTCTTTTCTATTATTATACAACAGTTTTTCTCTATATACAGTAGCTGACTTGACTAAGTCTGCTAATGTGGCATAAAAGATTAACAGCAGAGTATATATACACTTTGAATATTATGTGTTCATACTATCATATTTAAAAAGGTGGTCCACGGAATTCTTTTAAACTGTCCTCGGTAAGCCATAAATTGCAAAAGGTGGAGAACCCCTGATCTAAACAACATGCATGCTAGATCCTATACATAATAGTTAATTGAAATAGATGCTCCCTGAATTTATAGATTCCCTGCTTGGTATAACTCATAATAACTCATCTCTGTCATTAGGACATGTCCCCAAAGCACGTAAGGTGGTTGTTATTAGGCCCCTTGTCAAAAAACCTCAACTTTATTTCATTTCTAAAGCACTTGAAAATGGTTGTTTCATCACAGCCATGATCCTTCCTCCAAAGAAATGACACTTGTGTCATTCCAGTCAGGATTCAGAGCCCATTACGGTACAGAGAGCATCTGGTTGTGGCTGCATCTCGTGTGCTATTAGATCTTGGTGCCGCTTTTGACAGCATTAACCACAGTATACTTTTACATTGACTTAAAAATGATTTTGCCGTTAGCGGAAAGAGCATTAAAATGGTTTCGTGGTTCTAGAGTTTCAAAATCAAGTGCAGGTGCTAGATCCTTTTCCTATATAGCACCTAAACTCTGGAACAGTCTTCCGAATAGTGTAAGGGAGGCAGACACACTTTATCAGTTTAAATCTAGATTAAAGACGCATCTCATTACACTTCTATAATACAAATCCTCTAAGAGATTATTAGGCTGCATTATTTAGATAAACCGGAACCAGAAACACCAACTGTATACCAACTGTTGCACCTGTAGAATGGTATTCTGCTCTCGGTTGTCTTTTCTCATTGTTACAAGGTCTGTAACCAGTCTAGATGGTGGAGCTGAAAGAGGGATGCGGCGAACTGACATATGTCTCCTCTACACAATAAAATTGCAACTGCAATTAGCTATAAGAATATTAAGATAGTATTATATTTCTCTTCTACCTCTTTTGATTCTTTTTTTTGTTTCCAGTTTAGAACTGGTTTCCCTGGCTGAGCCTGGGTTCTCACGGGTTGTTTTTCTCCACTGGAATATTGGGTTCCTCACCACTGGCTGCACTCGTTTTGCTCGCCGGGGGGATGCTGACATCAGCTTTATAATTTTGTACTTGGTAATATTTTATATTTTAAATGTAACATTTTGATTGAGTTATTATTACACCATATAGGAATTGATAGTCTGCATAATATATTACCTGTTTTTCTCTTCTTTTAACCTCTCTCTCTCTCTCTCTCTCTCTCTCTCTCTGGGGGTAGAAATGTAATTTATGAGTAAAATATTCCTTTAAAACATTTGATTGTGAGGTCACTCATAAAGTATCATGACGTTGTAGACATACCAATAGTAAGGTGTCTAAGTAAATTTGGGATGTACCGAATGTTCGGCAACTGAAATTATTCTGCTGAAAAAAGCAAAAAAGCATGTTCGGTGTTCGGCAAGCTAAGTGAAAACACATTTACAGATTTTGACGTGTGATGCGATAAAGCAGAAACCAGCGTGGAGAGAGAGTCGCGCAGAAGCATTTTAAAGTGTCAGAGAAAGACACAACACAGGAGTACATTTCCCGACAGAAGCGTTGTTACAGATTGTACTTCAGATGGAAGCGTGGGGTCTGAAGCCCCGCCACTCTCCCGACATCCTTTGACATGGCACATTGGTGTCGTGTACACAGAACTAAACAACTTGAAATGTCAAGCTATGTCTGTGCATCCCTGGTACACCTTCTGAGAGAACAGTCAGTCAGCTTGTGTGGGCGGAGTTTAGAGCGAAGTGAACTTAAATGGTTGTCAGTCAGCCTCAGCCTCAGCATCCATTGCTTGCACAGATGTAGGCTTGAGTTTAATTACCCTTTTTAATGAACCTCTTTGTTGTAGCGAACGGAGAACATTACATTCTTTTTGCAGTCAGTTAGTCCATTGAATAAGGGAGAGGGCTCATTTGTTTTTTTATTTACTTTGTTTGCTCAATTTTATATTTTACGTTCAATTACATTGAAAAGCATTTTGCTTTTAATAATACAAAATATTAAAAGCATTTTGATCATTCAGTTTATGCAATAGTGAAAAATTAACTAAATAAATTGAAGAAATGCAAAAAAACATGTTCGGTGTTCGGAATTCAGCCTTCAGCAAAGTTTCATTTTTATTAAGCTTCGGCCAAGAATTTTCATATCGGGGCATCCCTAAAGTAAAGATTGTAAAGGAATATCTCATGCCTGTGCACTATTGTTTAAAATGATGTAAAAATCTTGCTCATTTTACCTCATTATTTACAGGTCTCACTCAGCTGTAGGCCTACTGGCTGCAAGGAACGTGACATTTCAGATCAACTAGCTGCTCGCATAGGATTGAATGCCGCTTGTGTTTCTTAGCCTCAAGTGACATCTCACTGTGTGCACTTTGGATAGATGATGTAAGATCTAAGAAGCCATTTGTACCGCATGCAGCGTTTGGCTTCCTCCCCCACTCTTTTAGACATGCTAAGTTGCTCTGCCTCCCGGCTGCCTGTGTCTGGTAGCTCTTAATATGCTCTCAGCAATGAGCCCTATCTCAGCCCATTTCACAAGCACTCGAATGCAACTGATGGTGGCTCTGCTCTACACAGCCTCTCTGTAGCTCTGTGAATTCTACAATTCATTGCAAGATTATTGCGAAACACAAAAACGCAGCTGCTTCTGGCAGACGTGAATCCCATGCCCGTCCGTCGCTCAGTTCCGGCCGCAGACGACCAATGAGGGACGAGCTCTATCAAGCTGAAAATACAACAGAGAGATGCTATAGATTGGCAGGATTGATTATGATCAGACGGAGGGAGAGATAAAGGCCCCATCTTTGTTTGCCGTCTACATGTGCAGAAGCCAGATCATTTTAAACCAGTGTGGAACACGTATGTTTCTATGTTTCTTGACCATCAAAAGGCAGCGAGAAGACACTCGTTCAAAAAGACGGAATTAATGCAATTTTACATGAATATACACACAAATATGGGTATACATAGATTGTCAAATCATGATTAGCATTTGCAAATTAACACCAACTAAGATAAGACCATCAAGAAAATTCTATTGGTCTGTAAAATGCCCACTATAATAAATCTGGTTATTTAGAGGAGGTGCTTTTACGCCTGACAAACGATTTATCAGACAAAATCATTCATATCAAAGGGCAAGAATGGATACCTGAGAATGCGGGCTCTTGGGCAAGTAACTTTGCAACCCTGCAGAACAGTTGATAAGTAGCTTAACTTAAAACATACAATAAACTAAACCGTGAGCTTTATTTGTGAGATTAGAACTGCTTTTCTTTTTGCATTTGGCTAATATTTAAATAAAGTTTAATGTAAAAAAAATTTGTAACGGATCAGTTAAAATCTTCTGATTCTGAAAAATCTAGCTGCAGCTAGCAGCTAGCGCTGCTGACTAGTGTTTTGTCTATAAATATAATACAAATATCTCCTCAACAAAACCTAACACAAAACAAAAATACTGTCGTTTGAGCTGCGCTCCTTGACAAGAGTATCATTAAAACAGCCAAACTTGAGGTTTCTTTTAAACATTGATCTGCGTTGAATTCGCTAGTTGCACAAGATGGTCGCCTGTGAGCTAGGGTCGGCAGGCTCATTGCCGGTTATATCACACTGTATGGGAAAAGGAGGATTTTGGGCCGGCAAATATTGGTGTTTTTAGACAATAAGTATGAAGTAATATATTAGCGATATGATAGATCTTGTTCGCTTTGCTGAGCACTTCGTTAAACCAAAACAACTCGATAGTGTCATAGGACCGGGAATTAGTCTGCCGACTCTGCTGTCAGAAAGGCTCACCGGCGCCATCTTGTGTAACTAGCCCATTTTTTTCTCAGATATTTCCTACTGGCACTTAGGAGCCCCGACACATGATAAAGAAAGCCGATCCTGATTGGCCCTCTCCTGTGCGTTCAAAGTAATGATTGGCTCGCAGATAGAACCTTTTTGATTTCTCGAAAAAAGTCAGACAAAGTACACATTTTAAAAAAAATACGTGGCATAATGTAAATAAGATGTCGCAGAATATGTGAATCAACTCAATTTTGACCAAAATGTTTTATAATTGTAAACTTATAATTGTAAGGCGACGAAATACTGATCCCAAGTGTACTGCGGTCACTAGTCAACACTGCCGCTTTTACAAAATATCCTAGGACGTGACATTTGACTTTAAGTCTCGAACCAAAATAGCTCCTTTAACCTGGCGGCTCAAACAGCTTGTACGCTTGAATCAGGGCTGAGCTTGAACATCATCATGTCACATTCAAAGTAATGAATGAAATCTGTTTTGAATGTTGACAGCTGATCACACTCAGCGACTTTTACAAATTGTATCTGATTGCAAAAACTCCTCTTCACAACCCCATGCAGTCATGAAACCAGACAAAAAATTATTTGGAAACAGCATTATTTGACAGAATTAACCTTTTTAATTGAACAATGTGCAGAATGTAATAGCTAGACTTATTTCCACAAATGCAGTGTCGATGATCGCATTTGGCATGTATGGGGTTGAGTCAGTTACCTTCATCACAGATTGTGTCAGGGTCTGTTCAAGTCCTTCTGTGAAGTTTTGTATTTTCAACTTCTTACAATTTCAAGACAGTTGAAGCAGGATGGCAGTGTACCTTGTCTTTAAAACAGAATGATCTCATTTTGGAACCAAACTCTTCATTTGCATTTATGTGCAGAAAATGCAGAACATTTTACAATGATGCAATGTTTGCAAATCTTGAATACCGCAAAGAAAAAAGTTCCTATTCATGTACACAATTATAATGTTTTTAGTATACAAATAAACCATGCTATTAGCCGGACAAAACATTTTAGTGATCACAAAAAACAAACAAGGATGACTGTCTCAAATGTCAAACTGTCAAGATTACATTCTTAAGGATGTACTGTAGCTAATACGAGTTTGATACCAAGCTCTTGGCTAAGTACTAATTCAATCTGTTAAAACTAACTATTAACTACATTCTGTTTCAGTGGCACAGTAATTGTATGATGCCACCATGCCAGAAAATGCTTACAATGCGTGCTGTGGCTGGCAGATTTCACTTTAGGTCTGCTTATTGAGTCCAATGTGTCTACTGTACCTTTGAGACGCGAGCAGCATATAGCATGGAGCAGAGGATGCGCTCTTCTTGATATGTTGATCTGGTCTACTGTATTTTCCAGCAGAATTTCAGTTTACCCCTCCTTTGCCACTGAGAGTTATTACATTAGCCACGTTGAAGGCAGGGAGCACATGTGAAAGGGGAAAAAGTCGCTTGGTCATTACATATGACACCCTCCAATTTCTGAACAAATTAACCCTGACAGATAAGGAAGGAAAAGCTATTTATTCCACACCAGATGCATCAGCTAGGCTATAGGATGGATGTGCTAGATGTTAACCACTTGACAGCTGACACCCTCTTATTTGCATAGATGCTCTTGACAAAGTAAGAGTGCATTTGTAGGGTGAAATTACACAACTATACCACATTTTAACATGCACACACGCGCCTGTTATGCAAGACGTAAGGGTAAGGATAACACAAGAAAGAGACAATGAAAAAGAGTTAATCCTACAATTCATAGATGTGTATGGAGAAACACATTTATTTAACAAATAATAAATAAATATTTAGAAAATGATACCTAATGAAGGACAAAGGGTGATTTGATTAGGTTAGTGCCTTTTGGGATGAAATCCTTGTACACTGCCGTGTGTACTTTTGGCATGCAGTAAGTGGCTTGAAAATGGTTAAGCTCTTACCTTAAAAAGAGGACTTTGTGTGTTATTATGAGAAGATTACCATTATCATCCATTACATGTGAGGTTCACCATGGTTCCATCTTAGGTCCTTTATTATTCTCTTTATACAACGTTTCCTTTGATTCTGCAGTATTTTACACTGTGTCATATCATAGCTATGCAAATATTCGCGTCCCTTAGCAACTACTATAAAGCAACTACTATAAATGCTTAAAATATTTATATATATTTTACCACTGATTTATTTTCTTTTTAAATAATAGTTCAGGCAAAAAATATATAATTGTTTTCCTTATGTTGTGTCACATGTTGACCTTTTTCTAACGTGGATCTCACACAGCAAATTTTTGAAAAAGTTTATGCTTTTGAAAAGAGAAGCCGCTATTGTCTTTGAGTAACAAAAAAGTGAATTTCTGAAAAAGATCATCTCATGAATATCAAGTGTATTCGAGGTCTTCATCCATAGATTGTTTGTATATGCTGCTTTGTAGAATGCAAATATGTGCACAGGCACATAGTATTTCTTTACAAGGTAATAATAAGGACTGGCTTGACATGCATAATACAGCGTCCGTATTTTGTACATTATTGTTTTGTAATTTAGGCTTAAGGTAAGTGTGATGAATAAAAACAAAATATATAAAGGCGTACTATACCTTAAGACCACACATGCGCTTTATAAATAAACATAACTTGCATAAAGAAATTTAAGAATTGGATGACAAGATGTAGCTAGAATAATAGTGTGAGGTTAGGGTTCTTTCCTATAAAAAGTGTAATTGTTTTAACTCTCAAGTATTCTCATCGTACGTAGACTGCCATTTATTTTGATCCATTTTTCTCAGGGGTACATTCACAATAGCAACTTGGTGTTTTTAGTGATTTATATGTAGTGATTTGCTTTTCAAACTCTATGAGGCTGTTTAAAAATTCATGTGAACTTTTACAGCATAGGTTCTCAGGACAAGTGTGAACATTCGTTTGGTAGTAATTTGTGTAAAGTGTGATACCCATTTTTTGCTCTTTTTTCTTGTTTAAAAAGCCTTCAAAGGCAGAGTTGTTTAAAGGGCTGGGGCAGGCACGGAGGTCCAGACAGAGCTTCTTTTAATTCATCCCATTTAATTAACAGTCCAGGCTGCAGCTCTCAAACACTGAAGCTTGACTCACTGTTTTCTCTTATTTTCTCTAAACAGCGTGAGGGGGTTCACCATGAGAAAGAGCACTGGGAAGAGGGGGTGGATCTGTGTTCAGCACACTTCCTAATGCTGCACTACACTAGGATATGCTTAGGTGCTTTTCTCACCCTTGTGGTGCAGCTTTAGTTTCAGTTTATCTTCACTTCCTCCCTTTCACCTAAATACTAAAGAGATATCTAAAATTATTTGATCAATTATATCAAAGACATTTATTTGTTGGAACAATAACATAAAAAAGCATGTTGCTTTATTCCAGATTTCATTGCCTGCACATGCCATGAATCACAGATCTGTGTTATGCATCGATGCATTTAAATGGTTCAATATTTTTACCAAACATTTTGAATGAACAGACAAAAGTCTTCTATTTTCAAAAAATGTGCCCAAAAAACACTCTGTGGCACCTAACTATTTTCATGAACGTTGTGAGAATAATAAGTATAGATAAGCATAATTGTTCAAACACAAGGGATTAAAACATCATGATGATTGACTTTTATAATGTGAACAGAAACAGTTGCATTTACAAAAATTACAGTATTTTGGGAAATTATTTACTGTGGATTTTGTGTAATAGACACCTCAAGTAAAAACAAAAAGAGACAAACTCTTAACCAGTATTCACACTTAAAAGGTTCCATTGTTTGACATTTAAACACTTTTCAAAAAATACACTGTATGACCAGATCGTTGAATAATAACTAGTTTGGGGGGTAACATAAATGTAAAACATATATTTGGTAACGCTTTAGATTATAGCCCCCAATGTACAGCATAACTAAACAGAATGCACACATAACTTTAACAATACATTTCTTCTACAATACATACTTGTAGATACAGGGAAACAATATGCAAAGTTAAGGTAATAAATTTACATTTACATTTACATTTAGTCATTTAGCAGACGCTTTTATCCAAAGTGACTTACAGATGAGGAAACATTGGAAGCAATTATAACAACATAGGCAACAAAATACATAAGTGCATCAAAACTAGTCCATTAAAGCCTAGCACAATATACAAAGCTAAGAATAGTGAGGTTAGATAATTTTTTCTTTTTTTTATAAGAAGGAAAGGGAAAAGAATTAGGATAAATCAATCAGCAACGTGTTGACGGAAGAGATGCGTTTTTAGGCTTTTTTAAAGATGGCAACCGAGTCTGCTGATCTTGTAGCAGCAGGTAGATCATTCCACCAATGTGGAACAAATCCAGAGAAGGTACGGCAGAGTGACTTTTTTCCTTTTTGGGATGGTACCACTAGTCGTTGTTCCTTTGCAGACCGCAGTGTTCTGGCAGGAACATAGATCTGCATTAGCGAGAGGAGATACAATGGTGCGGACCCGTTGGTGGTCTTGTAGGCCAGGAGCATAGCTTTGAACTTTATGCGGGCGGCAACAGGGAGCCAGTGTAACCTGATGAAGAGCGGAGTAACATGCGCTCTCTTCGGTTCGTTGATGACCACTCTTGCCGCCGCATTCTGGATCATCTGGAGAGGTTTGATTGTGCAAGCAGGAAGTCCAGTCAGAAGCGCATTGCAATAATCCAGTTTTAAGACAAGAGCCTGGACAAGGACTTGCGTAGAGTGCTCTGATAGGAAAGATCTAATTTTCCTAATGTTGTAGAGGATGAATCTACAGGACCGGGTGGTGCTGGCAACATGACTTGTGAGATTAAGCCGATCATCGATTACCACCCCCAGGTTTCTGGCTGTGCTGGACGGTGTAATAGTTGATGATTCTAGTTGATTGGCAAGGTTGTGGTGAATCTTTGGGTTGGCTGGGATCACAAGCAGTTCTGTTTTTGCAAGGTTCAGCTGCAGGTGATTATCCTTCATCCAAAGCGAGATGTCAGTCAGGCATGCCGCTATGCGCGCAGAGACTGTCGGATCGTCCGGTTGAAATGACAAGTAGAGTTGTGTGTCGTCGGCATAGCAGTGATAGGAGAATCCATGCTTCTGAATGACCGAGATGAGGGATGTCATGTAAATGGAGAAGAGTAGCGGTCCAAGCACTGAGCCCTGTGGCAACCCCGTGTTGAGCTGTTGGGACGCCGGGACCTCATCTCTCCAGGATACTCTGAATGACCTACCCGAGAGGTAGGACTCGAACCATTGCAACGCCATTCCAGAAACACCCATAGCACTGAGAGAAGCCAGGAGGATGTGATGATTTACAGTGTCAAAGCAGCAGACAGATCCAGTAGGATGAGCACAGATGACATAAATGATGCTTTTGCCAGTCTCAGGGCTTCGATGACTGAGAGTAGAGCAGTCTCTGTGGAATGACCCCTATTGAAACCAGACTGATTGCTGTCCAGGAGGTTGTTTCGCATGAGAAAGGAGGAGAGCTGGTTGAACACACCTCGCTCCAGGGCTTTCGCAATGAAGGGAACCAGGCCTGTAGTTTTCTAGCAGTGTAGGGTCGAGGGTGATTGTCTTCAGTAGCGGTGTGATGCGTGCCTCTTTGAACGCTGTGGGAAATGTCCCAGTGGTGAGCGAAGAGTTGATGATGTGGGTCAGAGCAGTCTTTCCTCTGCAGAGAAGACAGCAGAGGAAAAACAGGAGGGAGGTAGGGGCCGCAGGTTGCGCCGGAAAGTGACCATCGGTAAGACATCTGCGATCTCCGGAGCAGTGAGGTGGAGGGTGACGAAGAAGTGATCAGACGTGTGCAGCTGGGTGACCTGAGAGTGATGAGTGGAGCAGTATCTTGTGAAGATCAGATCTAGATGGTTTCCAGACTTGGGTTGCTGATGTGGAAACCTGCTCGAGGAGAAATGATGCGCTCAGGTTGATGAAGTCAGCAGCCTGTGGCTTTCCAATGTGAATGTTGAAGTCTCCTAGACAGTAAATCCAACAGGTTTTACATAGAATGTAACACTTTCACATAGACATAAACAATACCAGACAGAGAACAAAGAAACACAATGAATATATAGTCCACTGGTGATGGAGCTGATGACTGTAAGGTTCAGGGATTGCAGACAGACTGAAGGATCTTGGGAAGTGAAGTCTTTGGGGAAAAGACAGGGAAGAAACCGTGACACTTACCTCTTTATTCTCCAAACTTTGCATATTCTTCGCCTTTACCTACAGATATGTACTACAAGTAGTTACGCTGGAAATTGGGTTTAATTATGCAGTACATTTTGGGCTGATGCATTAACATGTTGAACCAACAGATTTTTTAATGCCACAGAGTGCTGAAACACCCCAGAACCCACAAGTTGTGTATTGTACTTAATTACACATTTGAGTCATTGTGCCTCCCCTGAAGAGATACAGACAGATCTAAAACATTAAAAAATACTTGATTCACTAAATAGCTTAGTCAAAGTAATAGCCCGAAACTATTATTAGTTGAAGCACAAACCTCAGTGCTCTTACCCTGGGCCACGGCTTCCCTTGACCAATATCTACAGAACACGAGAGCTCAACCAAGACGCTATTGTGCACTCGTAAGTGCATAACATGCCTGTGAGGATGTATTATGTAGGTCACCATTTCTGAAACCTTTAAATACCCTGTGATGCATAAAATACATTTTTGCGATGAATTACTCTGCTTAAATATTAATAGTAAAGGCTTATAACTGTATTTGGCGTTAGCTTTGTAATACTATTAGTTTTGAGATACAATCACCTTTTAGGTTTCTGAATTGTATATATTATAATATGTATGGTATGAAACACTACATAGATTCAGGGGGACTCGGGGGGGGTGGCATTCCCCCCAGATTTTCTTGGCCCCCCAATAATATCCAGATCAAAATAATTCACATTTAAATACTTCTTATTTGTATGATCTTTTAAGTAATGATCTGTAATGAACAATTACTATATCTGTCCAACCAAAATATATGACTTCCTTGCCAAGCCTGGCAAAGTACCTAGTCAAGTTTTTCTTATTAGGATTGCTACAATTGTGCACATTAAGAAGTTTGATATCATGCTGACAGGTAATAAAATATATCAAGATCATCTCTGTACAGTAGATTTGTCAGCTGCCATTAATATGGAAGGTAATTATTATTGAACCACTGTTGTCCCAGATGTAGCAGTTAATTTACTTCCTTTCCAGAAGCTGTACACCACAAAAAGGTTAGATAGATAATTAAAGGTTCATCAGCCTGTAATTAAAATAAACACAGTGTTGCGTGTCAGTCTCCCGATGAAAAACGGCTCCTGACAGACAGACTCTGGCAGGCATGCTGTAACCTTCCACATCCACCGGTTCAGGTCTCAAACTACAATGCAGCGTTTACATCAGTCTGCCCCGTCAGTTGGGCTTTCACCTGCGATCGGAGCTCAGATTCGGCAACACCAGCTTTGATTGGCAGAACTAATCACAGTCACCCGCCTACCGTGCTCCATGTACACACCAAACCCTGCGCTCTGACCTGACGTGACTTTCCCCTTCAGAGCCTGCTATTCAATCTCGCCAATGAGTGGAAGCATCGATTCGGTCACCGTTTGGACAGAGACTGAGGCCACATCTTTGTGTTGATTACTTTCTAGGAAGGCTCTCAAAAGTCAAAGCCATGGTATCTTGCGCTGTGTCGATTGAATTGCTATAGAAATCAAGAGAGCGAACTTTAGGTCTTTGAATGAGGTCATTGGGTCAATACACTTTTAGAAATGTAGTGATCTTAGTGTGACCCACTTTTGATATTGAATGAAAGAAAAAAAGAGTTGGAGAGTTCTGTTCCGTCAATGTCTTTATTTCAATAGAACCAGAGACAGTAGACATTCAAACACAAAAGGACAAAATGAATAAACAGTTGAACCAAATAGGTCATTTAAAGGGCACCGGGACTATCAATGTAAGGACATATCTGGAGTGATGTTGGTGGTGAGAGACCAGCTAGGATCAGCAAAACCCCAGCAACAACTAAAATATGCATTCAAGGGGAATATTAATAAATCTTCATTTCAAATCCTGGTTATATTAAATGTTATCTTTTGTCATGTCAGATGTTATTTTAAAGGTTGTTATACTTGACAATATTATCTTCTCTACAAACTGTGAGCTGATTTACCCCTCAGCACTGTATTTATCATCTTTCGGTAAGCTTGCGCAACTGCATCCGTCAGTCAGCATTCCCCACTGCTTTGGTTGATTATAGAAAGATTGACTATGGCAATTTTTCAGGCTTTTACGTTTCAGCAGGCCCATCAGCGGCACCCGCTCTGTCGTCAATCTCATAGTCAGCTGTTAAGCAGGAAAAACATACAGTTGCGAGATTGGTGGAAGGTTGTGCATGACTAAAACAGTTGCCTTTAAGGTTTGTGACATATGAATTATGTTTGGAAGAAAGTAAAACCTGAGTCATACAATGGTAAAACACACTCTCTCTGGCTGATTTTTAGTCCTGCATTTCAGTTGAAAATAAAATCTATAGTATGAAAAGCAAAAGGTTCAGACTGGTGTTGATGGCATCATAAAGATTCCCAGTTCAACCAGACGCTTGTGATGATTGTTCAGCCATCTGATCACAACTACAGCTGCAATTTACAGTCATCCAGAACCAAGTAATAATAGACAGACCTAAATATCTCTTTTTTTGTTCTATCCCCACTAGTTCTTTCCTCTTTTCACTTAGCTATCTATTTCCGTCAAATCTTCTCGTACTCATTCACTGTGTAGTTGCAGCAGGGCCATTTTAATATGCCAGAGGAGAAATGTCTCTCCTGCTTGAGTCTGGTCTCTCCCAAGGATTTTTTTCTCAACTCTCATGCCCTGTCCACACGAACACAAGTATTTTAAAAAACGCAGTTCTGCAGTTTGGTCGTTCATCCACACCCAAACGCAGCACTCGGTCACTGAAGCCTAACTTTGTTGCAACTCCAGCCAGAGTGAAGATTTTTGGAAATCTTTTAGAAACGGTGAAACCGGAGATTTGGCCTATGACGTTGAACTGCGTGCCACTATCTCCTTTGTTTGAAGTCAGGTTCCAGGCTTCTGATTGGCCAACGTGGCTTTATGTTTAGGGTTATATCACCACCTGTTGGTTTGGCATGCTTTTGACAGAACTTTATATCGTGTTTTTGCGTTTTCGTGTGGACACGATTTTTTTTAATGAAGAAGGAAAAACTCTGTTTATAAAAATACCTGTGCAGGTGTGGACTAGGCCTATTACACATATACATACTATATATAGTGGAGTTTTGGTTCCTTACCACCATTGCCACTGGCTTACTTATTGGGAATGTGCTGTTTTTGTTTAATCCATAAATATAAACATACATGCACGTTAACATACTTTATGAAATATATTATTTTGGTATAATCGCAAATTGTTCAGGTATATTGAAATGTTCGGTTCCCAGTCCTTGTAACAATGTTTTAAATAATAATTTACCTAAATTAAATATACTTCAATTAAATAACTGACAGTTTATGACTATCCAACATAGCATTTACTGCAGTTAAGTTTCATCAGTGTACATTGCATAGAGAAAATCTTGCAATAATACCAATTTAATGGTCGTCCTAGTATTAGTGTTATTATTATTTTATTTATGATTTATGTAAAGCTGCTTTGCAACAATGAAAATTGTGAAAGGCGCTATATAAATAAAATTTAATTGAATGTTAACCCTGGATTGGATTCACAAAGCTCATAAACAGGTAAACAGCCAGCATGAAACTCATCATCTCCTTATCAATAATTTAGACTGTTTACAGAAACGCATTGACTTCCTGTTGTCTGTGTCAGGTGAGTCCTATAATCTCATTTCAGTTGAAAAATTCAATTAATTTTATCGTGTCAAATCTGCACAACAATTTTAGACACGGTCGATGTAAATTTCATTTTTAGCCATAGCATATTAAAACCTTTAAGACATACCCACATATGGATCATGGTTTTGTTAGTGAACATCAACCCTTTCAAGTGTCATGTGTTCTAATAAAAACTTTGTCATTGCTCTTTCGTGTTGTCATGAATGTGAAAAGATATTGAAGAGGTCACAAGACATTTGCATAGATGGCTAGTGAATGTAAAAAAAACTAATTCCATTTACATGGATTTATGAAATATGTATCATCAGCTTCACAGATGATGGATAAGCTGTCATTGAATGACACAGATAACATCAGCAATGTCATATAAACACACCATTTAAATTCACTCAGAAGAGACTTTTTATTGAGTCCAAAAAAGGTCATGCAAAGGTCAATAACATAATTGTTGGCTATATTTACAGATGATAGCATTTTTACTAAATGCAGTAACAATTTGACTATTACAGGGGTCGAATGACACGGCTAAAATGAATATTATCATTTGTTTTAGATGTAATTCAATGTGTAAACATGATTTAAGGTTCAAAAACACTGTATTTTCCACACACCGTGGATGTTTGTATCTCCTCTTTGCTCCGCCTCTCTGAAACACGCAGATTTTCTACAAAGCTCATAGCTCTGAAAAGCAAGGTGTGCTATGATTGGCCAGTTAACATTTGGGTGGTCTTAGTCAAATCATACCACGAACTGACGTAGATTTGTGGGGGTGTGGTTACACAAGGCGTTTCAGGTGGGTCCGGGTGAGCATTCGCTTTTAGATAGAAAGCATCTTTTGTTCCCACACTTTAATTTTTGCAATTTTTCGTGTCTTAAAACATGCATGAGCAACTTATGACACAACAAAGACATATTCGCGACATATGACATTATTAAAATATTATCAATTAAGAACAGTCCTAAAGCTTAAAAAGACAGATATTTGTTATAGGTGTAGTTCTTATTACCCATCAAGCCCACTAAAGCAATGCATTAACCGTTACATTACAAATAATAATTAAGAAATGTCATATAATACTATTTTGAATCTGTCTTGAGTTTCCAGTCCCCATTCATTGTAATTGCATGGAAACGATTTTTGAATCACCTCTCTATTCCTATAAGGATGTTTTTGATAAATCATAAAACAACATCTTCTGTTTTGAAAGTGAGCATGTTGATCTTAATGAAACCTTGTCCCACCTCCATCAGCGATACAATGTATGACAAATGGAGAAGTTCTCTTCCATGCTCTGACTATGAACTCCTTATATATTATGTGACTAATGTAGCATGGCTGAGCCTCACAGTGTGTGCAACAGAAAGATACGCCATCACACTCGTTCACAAATGATTAGACTGGCAGAGGCTGTGCTCATGCCCTCCGGGACAATGCTGTAGTATTTTGCCCTATCGTCTAGCATTTTGTACCAGTCTGAATGAAATGATTGAGCCATTATAAACTCCACGGGCGTTATCAATTTATAGCATGCCCTCAAAAATCTCCCATTGGGGCTGTATTTGATTCATTATTGACACGTGGGATGTTATTACTGTAGATTTCAAGTCAAGCACTGTTGGATCTGCTGACGCTTGTGTGAGTTGTGGCTATTGTTTTCTCTTTAAACTAAACTAAACTAATTTACAGACATGCCATATACTTATACTATATAATATACAGCAATGTTATCATAAATACCAACTTACCCTCAAGCATGTAGAGCAGTCTTCAAATCATTATCACATTGAAATCATTATGCAACTGATGCTAAGAACTTGAGGGTCATACCTCATACAAAGGTATGAACGAAGACCAACAAAGGTGTACCAGGCAGTCAATACTTCGGAGATTACACCCTTCTTAGGTAATTAATCTACAGAAAATGTGTTTCTTTTGTTCCTTGTTAAGCTTCTGAAGCTTGTTTGCTAAGCTTTGGCTCTATTAACTTCATAAGGTATTGACTTTTTTACTGTGCTGTGATTTGTCTGACAGACGTCTTGTTTTTGAGGTCACTATGGGAGTCTGAATAAAAATGTGCATCGTGGGTAACAGCAACTTTGTCATCTCCTGAACTGCGTGTGAGTCGAATAACCGAGTCGAATAAAATAAAAAATGAACACTCATCATCAATAAAACTCTGATACATAAGTGATGTTTCTTTCTAGTCTTCCACAAAGAACCATTCAGTCAAATGTTCTTTCTCACCTTTTTATCATCTGAACAACGTGTTTCGCTACAAAAAACCTTTCTTGAAGCAAAAAGGTTCTTCAGATGTTAAATGTTGTTTGTGGAACCAAAAGGTTAATCAGTGGCATCGAAGTTTCTTTTGAAGCACCTTTTTCTTTTGTGAAAACGATGAATTCATCAAGTGAGGCGGGTATGAGATTTTCTAGCTGGGTGTTTGACCCTCTGGTCAGTAAGAATACCTGGTAAACCATATTAGACCAGCAACAAATTGGCCAGCGCAGATAGTTTGATGTTTAGAATGATTTTTAATTAAATTCATCATTTTAAAACCATAAATCATGATAAATTTACAAATTTCAGGTAAGCTAAGAAAATGAAACAAAGTTTACAAATATTTTCGTAGTGTTGTAACCCTATAGTTTCTGTCCTGTGATTTTGTAGGACTTGAGCACTCCAGCATCCCATGCTGCCGACCAACATGTAAACAACATGTTTTTACAAATATACTTTTTTGTTGTTGCCACAAAAAATTGCTGGTGATAATGGTACCGTTTTCAAAAAACTTTTGCACTTTGAAACCCATTTTTCAGGCCCAGTTATTCCAACCACTTATTCCTTAAATAAGAATTTTGGGATATATTGCACATGGGCCATATTGACCACATTTATCACAATTTAATATTGCTTATTTTTATTCCTTTTGCATTTCGAACCTTGAAAACCAGTCCTTTTCAATTTGATCACATGGAAATACACGGTGCAATTTCACCTTTAACATTCCACAGAACACAAAGTGTTACATCCTTTACTCTCTTATACCGTTATGTGCCAATGACCATTTCGCTGGTTATTACACTAAAACAAGTTTTGAAGTTTCTTCCCTAAACAAAAAGGGGAAGAAACCTTGTAGCCACCTGCCACGGTAAACACAGGGTTCAGCCATCATTGCCTTTGCTGCCATCAGACTGTGGGGTAATTGTCTGTAAAAACAGAACAAGATGTGAGCATCAAACCAGAAAGCTGAATCTCTGAAAGAGTGCATGAGTGCCTACAGGAATTTCAATTTATCCAAAAAATCTATCACTCCCTAAGTACGTATCTTCAACAGAAGATATATATAGAAAAAGCATATACTATATAAGTATATATAAGATATAGTTCAGTCTTTTTCTGAGACTATATGGAAAAACGAATAAATACAGACGAAATTGGTCTGAAACAGAACAATCTGCAATGACGAAGACACTAATAGCACTAATATTGGTCCATTCAGCATCAATGAGGGCAGCAAAGGATAAAGATATTATTTCAATCTGCTTCACAACATTGACTGTGAAAGACAGCGGTGGAGATTTGTCAAGTGAAAGGAAATTAAAAACCTGTAATGACTGGGAACCATAATAGCTGAAACAAAGACCCTCGCTGAAACCATATGACAGACTCATTCAAAATGCAAATTCATAAAAAAGGCACGTTTGCAGCAAATGTAACGTGCTAAGAAAAGCAGACAACATTGATTCATGTCTGAATGACACAGCAGAGTCTCCAACATGAGAGAAATCAAATTCTCTTGTGTTTTTCCTCGGCCTGTACGCTTTCATCGCTAAATGTTTGTGTGCGTTAGCAGGACTGACAGAGAAAATAGCAGATGAGATATTCAGCAGTTGTCAGTCGTACAGATTTCAAATAAATCTGTTTTATACTCAAAATGTGTGTAACATCAAGATACAATTGACATTATTTGAATAACTGTCCGAATGAATAGCCTGGTCCGAAATGTGCAACGTTCTGATAAGAGCACATGCCCAGTGTGTGTGTGTGTGTGCGCATGCGTGCGAGTGTTTCTTATCTACACAACAGACAGGACTGCAAGTAGCCTTCAGCATTATTGCTTAAAATATGGCTCTATTTTGCATAGTCAAAATATGTCATAAAATAAAAGTGGTACGTAAGTGACAAATATTGTTAGAATAATTGTGCAGGCTCTAGTCCATAAAATACTGTATGTGGATGTAGTTATATATTCTAAAGTCCTTGAAAAATGTTTGATTATAAAAATATATACGATTGTCTACGGTCAACCACCCCCACCCAGCTTTATATTTGACATGCCAATTGGATCATCATGCGTTATATCACATATATGGACTTCATGAGTTCCATATTAAATACAGAGAAATGTTTTATTTCATATGGAATTGACAGTCATAACTAGCCCAATGATGATGTTTCACTGCGAATGTAAAAGGTTCCTTTTTTAAGAAGAATATTCATTATAATCTGGACAGAATCCATCAGAGCATCTATTAATCAACAACAGGTCAAAAGAGACCATTATCAGCATGTTTACTGTATGTCATCTCTCATATTGTGAATTACAGGCAGATCAGTTTCCATTTAACAAAACAATACCCAGTTTGAAAATGGATAATAATTATTAATAATATTAATAATTTTACTTAATAACATGTCTATTAATTTGAACAAATTACCAGTTTCATTCATATTTTAATGTACCATTTTAATCATAATCGATAAAAGAAATATCTCAATAATTAAAGCTTTCTTCTTTGTAGACCCTTATATTTAGACCATTTTTGATATTTTAATGTCAAAAGTGGAAAATATTGTAATAAAAAATTGCTGAAAAAATAAGAAAATGTCCAGATGTATTTAGAGGACATATTATTATTAAATATAAAGCAAACAAGACATTAAAACACACATTATAATCTATAATACTTTATTTTTTTTTATCAGATAACATATGGCAATCATGCTTTTATATAACACCATCTAAAGACATTTATTATATATTTTTACATAGAATATTTTACATTAGGCCCAAACAGTTAGAAATTTACAAAACAATACAGTATCTTGTTCAGCTAGACATATGATCTATTCTCTTATAATCTTTCATTATTGTTATTCATTTGTTATTATTACTACTCTTTTTTACATTTCAGAAAGATATGTGCTTTAGCTTCTGAGATGGATGCATTATTGCAGTAAACAGCAAATAATATAAGGTTGTTCAACAAGACAAAAACCTCAAAACGGACATTCACAGATACTTTTACACGGTACAGTTTTACAACATTGTTTCAGAGAGAAATCCGATGTTAAATTTGTACAATTTCACGAAAACGCTTAGTGATTGCACATTTTCATCAAACGCCTTGCAGAGAATAAACTGACAAATTGACCCATATCCCTGTCACATATAGCTGCCATAGAAGCAAACTAACCGTGGTCTTTTCCTCTGATTCACCTTTGTGGCTCGTGAATTTAAAGCTTTGCGCTTTTCACCAGTGGATTATAAAAAAAAGTGGAAATAAACAGTCAACTCTCTCTGTTTCAACCATCGATATATATATATATATATATATATATATATCCATTAATACTCTATATTGTAAATATTTATTGCCCCACTAGTCAGTGTATTTAAAAAAAATAGAATATATATATATATATATTCCATTACGTTTTTTTGTTCATGCAAAACAACGGCTTGTCACTTTTTGACACAGAGTGCTGGTTCGTCAATGACGTCTGACAAAATGACCCTAGAAACCATGGCAACAGACTATAGCTTCTGCTCTGCACTGATTGTTTGCTGATGGCTGCTCACAGCTATAAGCTTTTTTTTTTCATCCAGGAGAGTAAATTTTGGTCACGTTCGCCATTTTTCCTGAGGAGTGGCATGCAGATGTGGTGAGCAGGGTTAGCAGTGGTTCGACGGGGTACATCTGCCCCAAAAATGACTTTTTGTACCCTGTGCTTTGCGTGATGTGGTGCGACAAAAAACGAGCAGTATTTCAGATCTGTCAGTAGCATACTTGCGCAAACATGAATTTGGTCCTTCTTACTCTTACATAGAAAACATGTACTAAAATAATCCTAAAAAACACATACAAAGTTATTTTTCGTCTTAGAAAATGAAGGAAAAAATAACAGTCTTTTTTGTGTCAATTTGCCCCTGTGGCTGGTAAGTCATCGCTGCCTGGAGCGTTTGTAAACTCAAATCCATACTGGTTTTGTGCTTTTCAGGTTTTGCCCAAAGGCTAAAAGGGGAAGGGCTCTTTGATACTGAAGATTTTCCAAACGTGTTGTCTGGCTACATAACATTGAAGTAGTCACAAGGTCTTAATCTTGCTCTGTTGCACCCTCCCATAGTCTCTCTCTCCCTGTTTTTATATTTATATATATTTTTCAGATACAATTAAATACAATTTGATTCTAAGCTACAATTGTATTTTTATATTTTAATACATTAATTACATATAATATTAAATTAACACGGTGGTGTTGGAATTACATTGGGGTGCCAATTTTGGAATTATTGTTTAAATTAAGTAATCCTGTGGTTATACGCCTTTTTGTGTGAGTAATATCTTGCATATAAAATACAGATTAACCCTAAAACATCGATTGGATAGATTTTTCGGACCATATGTGTGTTCCAAAAAAACTCAAACTGTAATCAGGTTGGTTTTCCCTTGGAGGTAGGTGATAATATTTTAGACAAGGATGTCCTCGGTTGTGTTCAACTGTGATTACGCTCTGAGAGTTGACCTTTAGGGATGGAGGAGATGAGGGGTTAGATGTAGGCCTCGTCGTTGGCCGGGGTGGGGTTTTCAGCTTGCTGTTCGGGTCCGTTCTCTTGAGTTCGAACCACTGATGTGGGTTGGATCATTATCCGAAGGCGCTGAAAAGGGAGCGTTGGAAAGTCATCAGTGCCATTTCAGGAAAGTGCAAACGCAAGTATGAAAGAACGCATCATAACCTTGATTGGTACAATTAGAAAAATCTAATCCAAACTTTCACTTCCCTGTGGTGAGAAAGGCTGATGCAAGTGATTTCGGATTATTACGAGCTACAATCGCGGCGTTCGCGTCGAATCGAGATTGGAGCTCTTTGTTCTTAATTACTAGCTCCAGAAACCTGATTTAGAGATAGAGGTAAAGCTTCATGCTGTGAAAAACAGCTTCAGCCCAAACTCCTGTTCATCTCGTTTGTACGATCAGTCCAAGTCAGCGATCGCACGCTCAAATGGCAAGAACCGGAGACTAATTGGTGCAATTAGAATGAACCCAATAGCCACGAAATGGGAACAGTGCATGCGTCACCCCATGCTGAAACATCAGCATTAATAATGCACGCCATCTAAATCAATTAACGCGACTTTCATGTTCCCTGACAGATGCATCTGTGAACGAGAGAATATTGCAAGCTTCAAAACGGCAACATTACCTCTTTGAACGAGCCCTTCAGAGTGAGGAACATGTAGCCCATGTATCCTGGGATCAGAACCATGGATGATAGGGCCATGCACCACCCTACACCCTGTCCCCACTTTGGGAACACGTAATTATTCAATTTTAGCGGGACCATTTGAATGGCGCTGAAGAGAAAGACGCCCTACGGCAGAAAGAACAAGCAATTTGTTATAAATGTGTTGTCTTCTACCATTTTAGAATTGCTTCAAAGACACATTGAAAAACTATTCACCGCCACAATCAAAGGGGTAAACACAACCCAACAGAGTTTCCACCAGATGCAGGGCTTGTAGCCGATCATCTCCTCGATATTGCCGTAGAACTTATCGACGCCTGCAGGGAGGACACAGAATGATCATGTGTAACAGTGAATTGGGGCTTCATTTACCAGTTATTGTTGGGCGGAGGATTGTTATGTGCGCCCTCTTGATAAATGCAAATAGAGAATCATGCAGTAGTTTACATAATGAAGCCTGCCATGCAAAACAATTAAGATTCTACAGGTTCAGATTCATTCAAATGAAATGACTGTGGCAGTGAGATTAGCATGAATTATAAAGATCTTTGATAATAATTAGCATGCGTTACGCATTACGTCTGGATGGGAATGGAGAAGAAAATGAATGGCTGATCAGAATATATATAAGATAAACATGATAAATCACTTTATTATTTGGATAAATATCTGCTTTTGAGAAAAGTGTCTGTTAATGCACACAATAACGTACATAGCAAGAGTAAACATCTACTCTGTTAAAACATGTCTTCTTTGCTGTTTTATTTGTCAGAATTTTCACATATTTTTGAAATGTCAAATTACAGAAATAGACTGCAAGCTAGTTGGGTGTAAAAAGATCATAATAAAAACATGCCATTTTATTTTTATAAAAACAAATTTGGCGCCCAATTTTTTTTTGCCATTACTGTTTTTGTACAGGTATTTTTTACATTGTAACCGGTCATGGTTTTAGATGTGTGTTTTACTGTGGTAAAATAACGAAAGTAAAAAAAACTAAAATTACCACATGATCCTCCTAAACTATCACAAACTGCATGTATTGTGATTTTTCAAGGATTGAAGCACAATTTCAAATGGTTTTAGATGATTTATGATATATTGCTGAAATTACTTGAAATTCCACTATATAATATCTGCTTAAAAAAAGAATATTCATCCGTCTGACAAAGTTAGCAATAATAACACAAAAAATAACTATATTTACCGTAGAACCATGATATGGAGACGCATTCAAAGAACACCAGGAACAGTAGACACATTCCACTGGCAGAATAGTAGTCAAACAGTTTGAACACATACAGCCCACCCTGTCGAAAAAAGAATTCACAAAATTAGTGACATATTTGATTTATTTAGACTATTATAGAAAGCTGTAATGTCGGTAATGTAAAGATGTGGTATATGCGTCATTGGAAATCGATAGGCTTGTGACTTGCTAAAGCCACAAATGTGTCTAACCCACAATAACACTTAACATCAACTATACCATAAATGGTCCTCCTCAAGCTCAATGGTTGATGATGGTTATCTTTGAAATGTAACGCTTACTTATCTTTAAATAAGAATCCTCAATGACGTGCTTCACATTGGGACTCCTTATTTGTCTTGTCAATATCAATAGTCTCTAATTAAGTCTTTGCTGGTTTAATGTTAAAATGCTAACTAGTATAGCATGCTTATTGGTAAGTGCTGTAACCCCAATGTATTCTGGCTTGTCAGGTTACTCTGCTTAGCATGCTAATTGATTAGCATCACAGTGTGTGATATATATATTATATACAGTATATCCTGTTTCCACACTATATGCACCTACAATTCTACTGATGTTCTACACATTGTATGCCAGAAAAAGTATGCCTAGCAACACATAAAATATGCCTTTTATGTAACAGTTTACATAGTTTACATATATAACAGGTGATATAGAGGCTGAACACTTCAAAGTCATTACACATCTCAGGAATCAAAACCAAAATGAAACTACGAGTTTTTATTCTGCCTTTCTATGTATTTTTGCAATTTTTACATCGTTTGTACAGTTTGAGAGGATCATCGTGGTTATCCTACTACTACTTTCAGAGCCCCATATGAGACACTAGAGCAAATCAGTGGTTATACAACAGGGGAAATGAGGTGAATTTACCTGTGTGATGTTTGACAAGCCAATAAGATATGACACGAAGCAGACGACAGCAATAAAGATCTCTCGTCTTCCTCGCAGCAAGCGGGGGAACTCATCCACCAGAGCTGTGATAAAGCCCTCCACAGTACAGAACTGTAAAAGAAACAAAGATCTGTTGAGAATTTATTCTGAAACATGTTTCATTTACAGACTGTGCTGCATTTGGTAACTAAGTAAACGCTTGGATTCTGTAAAAAAATATTTGACATGTTAAAACGAATTGATATCAGGTGGAAAAGTTTCATTTCAGTTTTTAAAAGCGTGGAATATTTGGAGAAATTCTTCAAAGTTGTCCCTTTATGTTTGATTATAAATGTATTTTAAATATTCATTAAGGGGTATTTTATATTTTATATTCATTCAATTTAATAATAAAATGCATGGTATAACAAGAGATGCTACATGTTTTGTGATTCCTTTTGAATCTCTTTTAAACCAGTTCCACCCTCATGTGGTTTACCTGACTGTCAATGCCAAGCATAAGCAACATTGAGAAAAACAGAATTGCCCAAAGTGGTGAGATGGGCAACTGTGTGACTGCTTCCGGGTACGCCAAGAACGCCAACCCTGGACCTGGGAATATATAAAAACTTGATTTACTCAAAGATATCTATACAGTGAAACCCAAGCACACATAATGGTAAGTGAATAAATCTACACGGCAAAATACTGTCATACTTACAATTGCTAAACGTTTTCAATAAGTTTAAAGAAGACCTATTATGATCACTGATTTCCATCATAATTACCTGAGGCAGCCACGTCTGCTATGGGCCGTTTTGTGATGTGGGCCATGAAGCCCACGATTGAGAAAATGACGAATCCGGCGAACATACTGGTGAAGGAATTGATGCAGCAGACGATGATGGAGTCTCTGAGAAACAGACGAAAGCGTGCCATTGTTTGGTTATCAATCGTTGAGGAACCATTTGGTTTGAACCAAATCTACTTACGCTTTTGTATGAAATCTTACTATTCATTTGTGGTGGTTAAATTTGGGATCATGCTTGTACAGTTAATTCACGATCTTACGCCGTTGTAGAATGCACATACAGTAGTACAAATCTATACGTGAGCCACCTTGTGAAGACAAGGTTACAAATTCCTTTGAGGTCAGGCTGGTAATGTTGGCAAAATCCCCAGAATTTATGTCTTGGTCTTCAGGCTTGTCTTTTTACTCAAGTATGTACAAAATTACAAAATATCATTCGAATGCCTCTTAAATCTTACAATTGCTGCATACTTGTAAACGTTATTGTTGAAGGGGTTGTAGCTCCCGAGGGCGATGAGAGAGCCCAGGCCCAGACCGTACGAGAAGAAGATTTGAGTGGCCGCGTCAAGCCACACCTACAAGAAGAGATACGGAGACATGGTAAAGATTCACCAAATTATACGCCTGTGAACACACATCTATTACCGTATGGTAATTACTAAGCGCTCTACCTCTGATTCTTTTAGCTTGCTGAACTCAGGCGTGATATAAAACAAAATGCCTTCTTTCGCTCCCGGCAGTGTCACTCCACGGATGAACAGAATAAAAAGCATGACGTATGGGTATGTGGCCGAGAAATATACCACCTGAAAGAAACATGAACAGTTTTAGTTCATATTTAGAAATATGCTAAACGCCTCATAGAAAGAGCTTTTTCCACATTCTTACCTTTCCAGTCCAGCCTACACCCTTCCAGATACAAAAATAGACCAGAACCCAGGCGATAGCCAATGTTATTGCCAGTGGCAGTCTTATCTCTCCTGGCTTTTCCAAACCGTCGGTCAGTTGATGCATATTTCGTCTGAGGGGAGAAAAGGGGGAGATACACGTTATTCGAGAACGTGGGTCCAAAATGTATAACTTTCAGACCACGTATCGCGCAAATGGTTGGAATAGAGAGCTCATCTAATTGCTCATGCAAATCATTCAACTGGGGTTGTTTGCCAAAAATGCACAATAGCTGCATTTTTGTGAGACAACAGTGGCCCTTTTACACAGCCTAGGACAAAAGGCAGTGCCTGTATCTTGCTGGAATACGAAATTCAGAAGTGTTTCAAAATAAATGCCCTTACTCCCAGAACTCCGTGACGGCGCTTGTCATATTGGCAGTGTTTGCCATGCTGTAGTTTGAGAAACATTTGTCTGTATTCCAAGGGTTGTCACAAGATTTCCAGGGGAGCTCCTAAAACAGGACAGCAGTGTTTTATGCAGTTTATCCTTTGTCTGGTCATGCACAAATAAAGGTTTTGAGAATTAAAGTGTAAAACGTGCACTTACTGTGGTGAATGAGTTATAGAGATAGTAAATAGCCCAAGCTATTATGACAATGTAGTAAATGTTAAGCCAGAAAGACAGGACTGCTGCAGCCAGACCAACACCTATGAAAATGACAGAAATGTGCACACTACAATGACTCCATATTTTAAGTGTAAGCTTGGTTCAATGGAATGACAATTGATATAGCTCACACAATATCATTTTCAGGGGCACTATCATTTTATTTCCCCAGTCAAAAAGAACAATAAATCATATTTTGACATGTATGCATGTGATCCATTTTTTCACGATTACCTTTAAACATAGGGGCCAGTTTCCACACTCCAAGACCACCAATGGACGTGTATTGACCGAGGGACGTTTCCAGAAGAAACAACGGGACCCCGGCAAATATAAGGGTCAAAAAGTAAGGAATCAAGAAGGCCCCTAAACAGATAGAAGAGTGATAAAAGTGAATCACGAGACATTAAAATAAGTTTCCGTTTTTTAAATCCACGCTTAGGGTGATTTTTTCCAATGACTGCGCAGTGCGTAACGGGACCAGAAATACATATACGTGCAAATCAGCAGAGAGACTTTCGTTCATTTAGAGATTGTTTAAATCCTTTGATTCTCGTGGGAAAAATAGGAAAAAACAGCAACTTTTTCTTATTTACCTCCTCCGTTTTTCCCGCATAGATAAGGAAATCTCCAGACATTGCCAAGTCCAATAGCATAGCCAACACAAGACAGAAGAAAGTCAAATTTTCCCTGCCACGTTTCTCTGTCAGGAAGTTCCATTTTCTTCTGAACTTTAACCACCAGAGTTTTTGGCTTGTCGTTGGCAGTGGGAGCCTCGTTGACCTCTGTTAAAACGTGTCCATCGGAGGCTTTCGTCCCGTTCGTGGTCATGTCTCTGGGTTTTTTATTCCTTGCGGTCGGACGGAAGAGTTCAGCACCGGTCCACGCAGACAGCAGCTTCGCGGTTCGGTTAACCAAAGGCTAGTCAAAAAACACGGACCTGAAAAGAAAAGAGAAAAACTCGTTAAGACCTACGCGTTAGTCGTGTAGTCTATTATGTAAATCACATGTATTTATCCAAATAAAAAGAATAATAACAATAACCATATATTATTGTAAAAAAATATTATTTTAGCACAGATCAAAATCATTCAATCAAATGTCAGTAGATGCGTTTTGGACAAAGCGTGTTATTATTCGTGAAGTTGTCATACACCTATATTTATTTTTCATTTTTAGTAAATATTTTTTAATCAACGCCAGCTAATTTCCAACCAAATTGAAACCAATGAATGCATTTTAGATGAACTCTATTGACTTGTCATCCAAGTGATGTCGAAATGAAAAACCTCTTTATATCAATATTTAGACATGACTCCATAAGCAGCAGGTTTCATTCCAAACGACGCGACCCGACAAACCACAACACTCGAACAACACGCAGCTGTGAGCGCGCAGAAGCCTGAAGCGCGCTCTCAAACAAGCGCCTTAATCTGTAAACTAAAGGCAAACTGAACGCGTTTGAGTTCTTCATCTTCATCTGAAGGACAAATGAAATCCACTAGTGAAGTGTGGAGTTTAAATCTGATGTTAAGTGACAGCGCACAGCGCCGTAGACGCTCTATGGGTCATAAATGCGCACATATACATACTTTATCAAATCCCAACCTTACTGGCCGAAGTTAAAAACATAAACATGGAAATCTATAAATTTGACAAGACTGGTGTGTCTAAGACTGAATTTCTTTCAACAGTGATAGGAGAAACTGCGCCGCGTAACCATTAAAATAGCTTTAAATTCCTCCGCTGGATTTTATATTCTTAAAAATAAAAGTTCCCATTAGATTCTTTGTCAGGCTGTTTAACATACACATAACCTTTATTTTATTCGTAGTAAATACGTTGTCCAGACCATAAAAAGAAATTCAAAATCCGTTGACTGACAGGTTCATTGGGGAACCAAAAAAACCCAAAAGCCTTTTTAACCTAGGCAACACCTTATTCTTTACATCTGTCAAATGTCATGATTTACTTACACTGGAACAGTTTCTCCTGCCGGAACGCTTGTGGCGGTGTATCCGTTGGTTCCGCTCCAAGAGGAACACTTGGAAATTTACTTGTCCAAACGAGTGCAAAATGTTTCCATAAAGTCAAGTGAAGTAAACAGCTATCCTGAGGGTAAAGGTGAAGGAAGGGTCCGGTCGTCTGGTGCTGTCCAAAGCCGTGGTGCTGAAGGACAAGGGGAAAGAGCCAGAGACTCGAGCAGCTCCGTCTAACATGTGCGTCCAGAAATGTTACACGAAGCACAGATCCTCAGTCTCAATGTCAGCGTAAAGTCGACCCTCCCCGAAAACAACATCTCCACCACTGAGATCCCGGACACTGAAACCTACTCTTCTCAACGCTTTTTATACGCTTTGTGTTTTTTTCGACCGACGTTGCGGTTGTACTGTGTGAAAGAGATCATGGGTGTTTTATCAAATGACACACAAGGGCCTCTCACTCTTTGTTTGTCAGTTTTCTTTTTTATTCGCGCAACAGCGTAAGGCTGCTCTTCTGGAACTTTTGTTTTTCTGCAAATCATTGAATCGCATACAGAATTTGGTTCTGAAATTAATGCAAACCAAGGAAAAGAAAAAAAGACACATTTTGCATTACGAAACATTTAAATAAATTAGCTAAATCTGAGCTACTGTGTAAAAAAATCTCTCTAAAAATGGCCATCTTAAAAAACGGTAGCCATGTGGAGAGCCATTGCGTAATGCTGATATAGCCACAACGTTATCATATCATATTGAGCTACATTGCATGGCAAAATCATAACTAAAGTTAGGTTAATAAATAAGTTGAATTGTCACTGAACATTGGTGTATTTTCTCATAGTTGTACCATAGTCAATCATGTCAATGTTCGATTAAATGTGATAATACATAGGAGTTTATGTCTAACACAAATAATATCCATCACAATTAATTGTATATATTAAGTGGATATTGTTCTCATCTTGTTCCTTGCACAGTAATGTGCACTAGATATATAAAGTGTGACCCAAGGGATTACATTTTTGTAATCATCATTTAAGTTTTTCATGATCTAATTGACATCTGGGCAAACTCACTGCAGCTTTACCAATACACAACAGCAAACGGGCTTCAGGTCAAAATAGCCTGAACTCATTTACTCTACGAAAACTATAGCGGTTTCCAAAATGTCAGATTGGGATGACGATGCCAGTCATTCTGTGGATTCTGCTAAACAGTGATAAGGAAGTCAGTCAATAAG
Organism: Barbatula barbatula; assembly: GCF_947034865.1. Classification (NCBI taxonomy): domain Eukaryota; kingdom Metazoa; phylum Chordata; class Actinopteri; order Cypriniformes; family Nemacheilidae; genus Barbatula; species Barbatula barbatula. The sequence goes on along the minus strand of NC_136783.1, from coordinate 3,823,256 downwards.
AAGAGTCTGGGGGTGGGAGATAAATTGAAAACTGGTCTTATAATCTTCTTAGCTGACTGTCTCCCGAAATAACATACCCTTGTGGGGAGACCTAAAGAAGCACAAGCGTTAACTCCTATACAAGTCTGTAATTAGATATTATTGCATTTACAGATGGAGGTCTTCGGAAGACAATCAAAACAGAATCTGGTCAAACTGTGTTTTACCACCAGCAGTGATGTTGTGCAAGCATCTGCCGTTGACACATCATACAGATGAATCAGAAGGTTGGGATTAAAGAATGTCTGTCTAGGTTTTTGTCTCTTCAGTCCACAAGCCATGATCGTATTAACTAATTGATAAATAATAATAAAATGAAGGGTGCGATAAATGTATCTAAATTATAAAGCTGCATTCAGGAAGTGAATGTCATTGACCTCAGTGTTTTACCATTCATGTAGCTTGTCGCCTCAAGGGGGCTAAAATGTTAAGATCACTTTTGAAGAAAATCATGGCTTACTGTAATCTTCAATGTTCAAGATGACATATTGCAGCAGTCAGTATAGACAGCATCTTCCAAGATCATCTTAATCAAAGCGCAGGAGCAGAAATCCCTAGCGTTTAGGCCCATTCACACCAAGAACGCTAACTATAATGATGACTTTATTAGCCTGTCCGTATTTTATCAGTTCAAAAAAATCACACTGATTTCTCCGTATAGTTCTTGCTATAGTTTAGTGATTTTTAAAGTAGGCGTCGACTTTAGGAATCGATTTCTAATTCTCATGTCGTTAAAGAACCGCATGGTTTTTGTTCTTTTTCAACAAAGATTTTAAAGGTGCAGTAAGCGATTATATTCGAAATTGATACCCAAACAAACACATCCATGCCCTTAAAATAACTAACACTGGTTCCTTCTTTTGACCTCATCATAAATGTATAATACTCCATGTTTCTGATTGGCTATGAGAGTGTTGGGTCAAATCCACTTTGTTCTCATATTAGCATATCTAGGACTGTGCGAACAATGATTTCCCCCCCAAAAATGTTTGTTTTAATTCCTAAACAACTTGACATTTGAGAATTTCTTGAAGTATCGATTTATGAGTCATGTTATAGAGATATATCAATAGGGTTTTTGCAACCTTAGGAATTCTAACAAAGTTTACCAGGTGGCTAATTCACAGGAATTCATGTGATGTCAATCGTACATAAATATGCGATTATTAGAAAAAAGCGATACCGAAACACCTTCCTCTATCCCACGCCTAAACCTAAAATCACTGGCGTGAAAGTAAATCATAGTAAGACTGTGCGATTTCATACGAATGAGCACCAAATTCCTGTGAGATTGTTGGATTTTTGACATGACCAACAATTAAAGTTACACTGTAAAAATTTTAAAGTTGACTTAACTTGACATTTTCAGGCAACCTGCTGCACAGCTTTTTTTCAGTTTACCCTTAAATAAGTTCACATAAGTCAATTGACTGAGTAATGTCACAAAAAAGTTGTTGAACCAAGTTACAATAAATAAACAACAATGACTTGGTCAACCCAACTCAAAAGTTTAATTATATATATGACTTTAGCAACCGCTAAAACCGCATTTTATTCATTTTAACAAGCGAACTGAAAATGCTGCAATACATGGGAACTTTCAATACTAGTTTAAAGATAACACAGTTATTTGTTGAGAAAATACAGTTTCGCAAATTGGTCAAACTTTGTGATGCGTACTGGACAATCACTTAAATATCTAAGTACAGTGAACAAATTAATCTTTGTTAGTACCCCGTTTAGACTGCTCAGTGTATTCAAAATAACACATTCTTCCACTTCTACTAAAAAATATTTGTTGAAGGTAATTTATTACCTTTGTTAGGAGAACAATTCAACGTTTACTTCAAGTACATATTATTCTAAATCACGAAATGATCATGTTCACATAGGTTCTCATTTAGAAACTTCCCATATTGTACTAAATTCATGAATGACATTGATATTAAACAGATGTAAATCTTAAGCACCCACCGTTAATTTCTCGCAGAATGACTTTGTAACAAAGTCCACATCATCCTGTTCCACCTCAGTGACACCACATCACAGAAACCGTTGGTGTCTTTGAGAGGTATCAAAGCTCAAGATCAAACTTGTGTTTCAACGGCAGTGTAAGTGGAGGCACGAATAGCCTGACTTGACGGCAGATGGTGAGCCAATGAGGGGTGAACTAACCTACTAATGATACAAAATAAAATTTTGCATTTAGAGCCCCATCTGGTTTATTTAGCCTCTGGGGACAGAGCGTTCAGCCATATCCACACGCTCGTGGCCCTGTGGTGAGAATCTGAGTGTCTGGCAATTGTTGGTGGCACACATGATTACTCAACTGTGCAGTGAATCTCATAACAGTAAAAGGTGGCAGTCATTTCCACCTTCTGGATGAAGCTATCCATCTCTGTACATCGTGGACCATTGAGTCATTTTACAGTTGAAAAATGATCCTTAAATGAATACCCCACCCAAAAATACTATGGCAGTCAATGGTGCTTCAGAACTGTTTCTTTCTAACATTATTCCGGGAATATCTTTCTTTGTGTTCAACCGAACAAAGAAATGTATAAATGTCTGGAACAATTAGAGGGTGAGTAATTCAGAAGACAGAATTTTCATTTTTGGGTGGAGTATATCCCTTTGACGGTATATGCAGTCAGGGCTCCTAAAAGTCATAGGCTCTTCGGATATATTGTCGATTTGACTCTAGTGACAAAACCGGAGGTCAATTGAGCTTGCAAATGACACCAATCTGCATTTCATATTTTTATCATTTTATCATTACAAAAGTGTCACAACTAAAGTTTAACACATATTATGTGGATATCAGTGTTCCTATAAAGAAAGACCAGGGTTAGACGTTTCCCGTTCAAAGGGATAGTTTTCATATTTATAAATTCATTTGACTTTCTCTTACTTGAAATACAGAAGGAGATATTTTGAGAAATGTTTTTGTGTCCATGCAATGGAAGTCAATGGGATTTATTATTGTTTGGTTATCAACATTCTTGAAAATATTTTTGAAGGACTTTTGAAGAACTTTTGTGTTAAGCAGAATATAGAAATTAACACAAGGGTGAATAAATGATGAAAGAATTTACATATTGTGTGAACTATCCCTTTAAAGATAATATGTGGACCACATTTTCTTTTGTGTACGTTTGTTAATGCTTATTTTGTTTACCAACTCGAAATGTCATGTTGAAATGTTGAAAATTATAACTGCTGTTCTTTTTGCTTTGAAGTTGACAATGTTTATTTCCATGAAGCAGCATCAAAGCAATTTCTATTGTATAATTCGCTATATACCTGTAAATAAAAGTGACTTGTCAAGACAAAAAATGTCTCCAATTTAAAATGCAGTGGCCACATGCTCCTACAATGTACAGTTTTCCTGTATGTTTTATTTGACATACAGCTTCCTTTTTGTATTATAATGTTTATAATTTATAAAGTGTGTTTTGATGTTTCGAAAGAAATGCTGTGATAAAGATGAAATGTGCCCCTGAATATCAATTTCAGGAGAAAGTATTGCTTCTAAATAATATACAAAGGTTATTTTACGACACTGTGTCTCGATTTGCTGTATTGATTGAAAATTCATGGCAAGAAAAGATACAGTTTACATTCAACGTGCCTGTTGTGCCTCATCGTAATTTTCAATCGATCATTTATTTTGACTGCAAAACAAGTGAATAACAGATCCTAAAGTACATCACAGTCACAGATTTAGACCAAGTGATAAAATAATGTGCGCAAAATGACACGTTACATTCGCCCTTTAATCATTTTCATCGGCTCATACACAATATACGTTTGTGAATTTTGCACTTGGAGCAGATCCAGAGCATTACTTCTTTCTTCCATTCAGGCAGAGAAAAGAAGGCTTGAGATGTCACATCTATTTATGTGTGACACCCCAGGCCTCAGAATGTGGGCTCTCCTCATTGGTAGGGCAGTCAGGTAGCCTGTATGGAGTCTCGAAGAAGAGGCTCAGAGCCGTGTTTCCGCTTTGGCTGAAAGACTGGAGACAGACTGGCATGTCTGTTGCCTGGCGATCAACAAGGTGCTCGGGGGTCGGTTCAATGGAGGGAAAAACTGGGAATGGGCACAAAACAAACAGATACCTCTTCCCACATTGCCGAAATAGGAACGGGAATATGAGTGCAACGGGAAACTTGTTTTCAAGATGTTGTTCTTTTGTCTTTTGGATGTTATACACCATCGCATATTCAAAATGGACATGCGGCTTGTTTTCTTCAGCCATGGCTACGGTGTCGGCTGGAATGTGAGACCTCGTGGTAAATACGTGCCATTGGCAATATTCTGTGCTCATAATCCCTGACTTCCAAAAAATGTCATGCTATTGTAAGCCGGTTGCCTTCATTGATTTCCAAATGGTAAAAAACACCATCTGGTGTTTATTAATACATTAGAAAATATGTTTTCGATTCATTTCGACCTTCAACAAGCAATGTATTATCTAAAAATATATATAAGAAATGATGTAACGTATGTACAGACGGTATACAACACCAACTCTTGAGGTTTGTCACAAGGCTATTCAAAATATGATGTTTCCAACACAAATCCGCTTTAAAAAATGACACAGCGATGCTCTTTACAGAGCAGAACACGTGCGAGATAACTATTTTTGTTGGAGCTGAAAGAAAGCATGTCTGTTTCGATCTAGTCATGAAGCACCTAGTTGTATATCTTTTTTCTTCAGCCTGAAGCTAGTGTATTTTTCACACATGTGGTTAGGGGGGTATAAACCCAAAAAGGTTTTGTTGGATGGGATTTGCCCTTCTTGTTTTAAAATCTTTTGACAGGGCGTATGATGAGGTTAGTCTAAGCGGAATCAAATAAAATAGCATTTTCTAACTATTTCTACGTCAGTGTGCAGAAACATCCGGACAGCACAATGACGTGCAGGATATGATTTCCTCAAGCACACAGGTTTTTAGGGAACGTCTCGAACAGGTGCAAATATTCAGTTCACTATTGAATGAAACACCCTTTGTTTTTTATTGTTAATGTGTTTCTAATACAAATAATACACATTGGTATTTATAATGGATACGGCATTAATCTAATAAAATGGGCTCTGCTCAACCAATCAGAATCAAGAACCAGAACTGACCATTTTATAAAACAAAATATCACATGGTTTTGATTTCTGTACGTCATTGGGGATTTATTTACATGTAAACTGATTTGTTATACATACAGCAGGCCAGAAATGAAGGCCTGGCCTCATATGACTGCAACACATCAGTGTACTGCAGTGACTTCTGGCACCAGAAATGTATCTGTTCCAGGACCCTCCTCACCACACACAATGTCCATCTCGTAGTCCATCTTATGTTGATATTGTGACAAGGGACCCGGTGCCTTGGGGCCTCGCAGGACAATAATGCATCTTTGTGGACGAAACCTACATTTATACATTAAAAGAGTATTTTTACTAAAGCGATTCAAGACATATTTCATCCCAATGGATCGGAAACGTCCTTCCAGTCAATCATGTCAAACATTAGTCCATCATCCTGCAATGTTAGTCGGTATTCCCCGCTGAAATTTGTGCACATTTGATTGGTTGAAACAGAGATCCTTTGGGTGAGATGTGTCTGGTTTCTGTATTTGTGGTAAAGGAGGTGGACAAAAATGAATTCACCCGTCAACGTGAATATCAGGAGTTAATGACTTTTTACAGATCCAACACTACATGCACCTGCCCTCACAGCTTGATGTGAGGAAGCATACAGATTGAGTGAAAATACATAACTCTTTTTATTCATATTACATATTATATTATTTCATATTGTAAAAAACACTCGGTTATGGTAAATACTTGTATTTATTTGTGTAAACTCTATCACTTCAAATCTGTGATACCCAATGCATTAAAATCTAGACCTATACTGACCTATACTGCCCTCAATCACACAAGATATGTATAGGCCTACTGTATATATGCATATTATTCATGCACAATTTCTGTGTTTACTTTTACTAATATTATAATGATTGTAATTATTATTATTATTGGTATATTAATAATAATATGTAAAATGTAGCTACAAAATACAATCAGACTAGACATGGCACATGTTTGTGAATGGGTTGCTAGGCAACAGAGCACTCAACGTGTGTGTGTGTGTGTGTGTGTGTGTGTAGATGCTCTCTACTGCAGCTGTTCTCATGGCTTCATTAAGTTTTATAGAATAGCAGTAAATGCGAGATTAAAGCTCAGAGGTTAATACACATTCAGATAAGCTTTTGAAGAAGATGCTCTTTCCTTCATAGTACATTGACACATTGACGCTTTGGTTTTTCTTTTAATTGACTTTAAATTTGTTGTAAACCCTTAGGAATGACCGATCATTGCTTACATTCAGTGTGAGACTATCTTTACAGTAGAGGATGGTAACTAATCCAGCAATGAGAAACTGATGGATCTTCTATTCTAGCGGACCGCGGTCCGGATCGGGACCTTTGCTTGGTTCCATCCGGACCGCGAGACTAATAAACCATTTAAAACTTGAAACTATTCTGGTTGTTCAAATTGAGCCGCGCGTCTTCACAACGGAGAATCACATCTCAGGAACATTTATGTAATATATATCGTGCCGCTTTATCCTCTAATATCTTTTTTTAATCCTTTCCGCTCCGCGTGCGCTGCTTCTCTCCTGCCAAAGACCCGCATGAAGAGCAGCAAACACGTGCTTATTTTGACACTACACGCAGAGCAGGTAAATGGACACACAACAGTAAACAAAATGCAGCGAATATTAAAGCATTTGTATCTGTCAGTCTGTTTACTGTTTGCTATATGTCTCCAACCTTTCAACCAGGTTTGTGATATTTTATGAACCATATCGTTTTTATCTACATTTAGCATAACTAGTCAGCATGTAAACCTTTGTGACCCTGTGAAACCCAGACTAAACTCTCATATCGAATTGATTATTAGATACCAACCATCAAAGATTAATTTCGCTTTCAAGATTTTGTTGTTATTCCGTCAATATTGAAGATATTTTCACAGAAAGGATGATTTCTGAAGAACTTTTGCTGGGTTTGCAGAAGCAGGTTCGCATTCTGTAATTAACAACGTTTTAATTGGGAAATTATTTAAAGATGGATACATTTAGTTAGTAACTCTGTTTATGGTTTTAATTGTTATATAGCATTTTATTTGTTACATTACATTTGTTGTTTGCATGTTATCAGTAGTTTTTTATTTACAAATATGAAATATCAGACTTCTATTAAGAGGGCATTCCCCTAAAACCACAGAGCCTATACATAGGCTTCATATATCAAAATATAAAATAAATGGTCTGATAAAAGATCATATCTTTTATAGAGAATATACAACTGGGCTAAATTGATTCAATATGTAGCTATTTAAAAAAAACATATTCGTCCGGACCTCCGTTTGGAAGAGAATATGAAGACCGGACCTCTTGGAACTTTAATTGAATACCCCTGACCTACAGTATGTCTATAACTAGATTATCAGTTGGTCGATCTTTTGCCTGCAGATTCACTTTAGATCAGTCCTTCTATTCTGTAAACCACTCATCGGCCATCAACATTATCATGAGCTCAGGTGGTCAGTGACATCTCGCTGGAAGAACTCCAGAGCAGGTCCCTCAGCACGGTACAGTCTTCAGGCAAGCTTTCACCTACAAAGAGAGCACAACGTTCATTTGGTCACCTTGAGTCTGGCCTTTCTGTGATTCATTAATACAGCCAAATAAAAATGAACAAGAGGAAAACTTATTTCGTCATCCAGGAAAATGGATTGTAAATATTGGTGTTTTTTTTTAATTTGATTTCTCCTTCACATTTAGGAAACGGTGGCATAACATGATAATGCCTGTGACAAACCATAAACTACGTAAAGGCTGTAGGCAGACGGACAAGGCTTTCAATTTGTCTAGTTCCAAACTCTTGTTAAAATAGGAAACAACAAGAACACAGTGAAAATGATAATCTTTGTTAAGCCTAATGCATGATTTCACATAATATCAATCTAACATGGAAAAGTGCACAGATGAAAGAGCACACAACATTTTATGACTGTGTTTATGTGTAATTCAAAGAAACTTGCATGCTGCCCATTACATTTTACGAAATCATACGTGGCTGTGTTATGTTATTAAAGCATCATTTAAATATCACGCCTTTTTAAATTCAGACTTCAAGACTTCAGAGATTGAAGTGGATCACTCGATTGTCTTGCATAAAACAAGACTAAATATCCTGTTTTGTAAATGTATCATGTACCGTAATTTAAGAAGTTTTAAATATTTTCACTGGAAAACAAGACAAAATGCTTATAGAAAGAATGTGTAATGCCAGTAATGAGACCAGTCTCTTCTTGCTCATTTTGAATCTCAAAAGTCAACGCGTTTTAGTTTGGATTAAAGTTGAACTCAAATTGCAAATAGTACAAGTAGTTTTATTATAAAATCTACAGTAAGTTACTGGTATACCGGCTGCAAAACCACAGCAAAGTTTTAAGGTGAATCGTTTGTTCTGGGAAACTGATTTGGCTCCATAAGCATTATGAAGCATTATTAGTAAAAATTCTCTTTTCACGGAAATGCAATTGAACATTATGGGAAGTGAAAATCGTCTTTGCTTCTCGGCCTCTGTTTTTATTTGGCGAGTTCTGCATTGTGGGACACGGAAGCAGTGACGGTACATCTCGGCGGCCTTCAAAAATCAGCCAGATAAAGGTCGCTTTGCTCCCTTTGACATGAATGAGATCATGTTGCTCTGATGTTTCTAGTTCCTGTTGGTGTGTCACAACAACCAAACGAACACCTGTCAGCAGACGGCACAAAAACCAGGAAGCAAACACCCAAATACACAGTTTCATTTGTTTTACGAAAACGCATAGGTCATTAATAAAGTTGAGACAATCTGGCCAAAGTAGAAACAGTCCTAAATTAATTTTACGGTCATTTCTCAAAGTATGTTTGTGTGGTTCATAGAAAGAACGCACGCCTCTCTTTCAGATATGAAATCTATACATGGCAAATTATTTCAAATGGCTTCAAATCTCCGCCTTTTGACAATGTCTAATTAACGTCATTGACATATAAAAGAGCATCTGTCAACGTCCAAATCCAGTACAAGCGGCAAGAAGGACTTATATTTCCAAAACCTCCAGCATTCAAAAGTGCGTACGTCTGCTCAGACCCTGACATGGCTTTTCCGCATCAAAGTTTTATAAACATGAACGTTGCCGTAGATTTTTGCTTACGCACACTCTACGATCAAATCCGTGCGTCTGCACGCTTTATAAATGAGGCTTCTGGTGCCACAGATCACAAAATAGACCACTTAGCCAAATGTCAACATCAGCACTTCTGGTTTCCCATTTTTTCAATCTTAAATTTAACATTTTATTTATAATTGTTCTGTTTGTTGCATTCTCTTGAAGTGTTTGTGTCGTGTTCAAAAACTGAAAGAGGAAGTTCTTCTGGACCAGCTTTGTTTACGTTTTCTTATTATTTCACATTAATGGATGAAATCATCTTCATCGATTATGCGATCCGTGTCGTATTTAATATCAAGACATTTTGTTATTTAATCTCTATTTGTGATTTTCTGTGTGAAGTGTGAAGCTGTGTTATAGACTCCGTTCTCATGTGAAATTTCCCACTCTTTAATAGTCATTTTAGTGCCTTTTAAAGATGATAATAGGTTGCACCAAAAGCTTTTATAGACATTTGAAGATTGTGCTCTCACCATAAGCTATTTAACCTAATGTCCACCCCTTGTCAAAGAATCATTGCTGTTTTTTATGACTAATCTTTGACATTTCATCCATTCACATGCAGTGGCATGGGCAGGCGTCGAATGTTTTCCGTCATACACTTAATTGTCCATGTAATGACTGAACCTAGTCTTGCATCGCATATCAACTCCATAGAGAGCAAACCAGATGCACCGAAGACCTGGCACACGACGAGGCTGAAATAATACTCATAAGTTCAGTTTCTCTGTAATTCATTGCTCTTCTTTTATGTTTCAAACACGTATTGTACTGTATATGCATGACTAAAACGTGACGAGAAACCTATTTTATCTGCTTTCATAATCGATCAGTGTCATCTTACAATTTTATGCAGTAATCAAGAGAATACAGAAGAGTGAAAACACTCTATACTGCGGTTAAGGGCTTCTTTTTTTCAAACACAGGTGTCTGCAATCTGTCCCTCAGTCTCCTGCACTCAACCTCTCCTCAGTCCATTCATCACTATGGAAACGGGCTGGATGGATCGCTTGATTGCTCAATGATTGGTCTGACGTTACAAATGACGGCATATGAAGCATGAATTGCTACATTCTGCATTTAAAAGACAGCAAGTTAACCTTAGAGTCACAATTCATGAAAAACACATTTACCATTCTAAAGAGTGAGCATCATTATCAAGTATTTTTGGATAAAGCTAAGGCTTATGCTCAAAATGGTCACTGAGCATTCGTTACAGGGGGGTTGGGGGCCCTGGTAGGAGTTTTATTGATGGGCGTACAATAATGTAAAAAACGATTACTGATCTCAGATCTGGTCTAACCATTGGCGTCAGAAGAACAACAAATCTAGAGTGTGAAAATGGTGGCATTTGCCAGCAGCTTCGGTGGTGTAGTGAGTAACATTTACAAGTATGCATTTGGCAGACGCTTTAATCCGAAGCGACTTACATTGCATTATACTATACATTCTATCTGGGATCAAAACACTAAAGTATTTACTTTTTTTGTGAAAATTTGCGCAATTTTTGTTCGACGTATTTTTTCAGTAAATGTTACTTAAATTTTTTATGTAAACTTTTTCACACCGATTTTAAAGTAAATTTTACATAATTTTTTAACGGAGGTCTTCGTAATCATTTTAATAAATGTAATCATTTACACTCTATTATTATTGTATAATGTACAACATTACTTTGTTTACCTTGCTGTGTCGAAACGGAATAACGATTAATTTATATCCGCTTTAACTGAGAAAGAGTTTGATGTAAGTACCTTAATGTTTTTTATCACAGAAATGTTGGGGCCGTTCACATGTCGCGTGTAAAAACACGCAAAACGCCCGCTTTCTGCCTCTTTCTGGCATTTGAGAGTTTTCGCTCCCATCCGTAAGTGACCAGATGCTCAATTACATTTAATAACAGTGAAAAGTGCGTAAAAACAATGCTATCAAGAATGAAACTGAGAGATCTTTTATCAAGGACGAAGGAGGCCATACAAAATATTATGTTTTTTGTTTATTATACTATTTAATTGTTGCCTAATAAGTTAGTAACAAGTTTATTTGACAGATTGCGAAAATATTTGAGTTTTCTCTTTATCATGACAGGTGATCTAATAAAGTTGTTAAGCAGTGTATAATTGTCTCATTTATGTATACATTGTATATACATGCAAGAAAGTTTTAACATGTTACACTTTCAAATGACAGAACTCTTTCAAATTATAACAATTTACTGCCGTGACATGTGCCGGGTCAATTGCAGGTCTGTGTCATTGATTGATAAGCTGTGGCAGAAGCAATTGAAGATCCCAATGTAACAATCTAGCCCTGCAGGATCTATGCCGACCAGCTGCACTCATTAACATGGGTGTAGAACACAGAAAAACGCTATCATCCCCATTCATCTGCTGTCACAAAGCACTGTATAGTGAAGCGGTAACTGCCACTGGTGACACAAGTCAAGATCGATAGATGTTTATTGCCTTTTTACCACTTTTCCAGCAGCCATCCAGCAGAGTAAGACAGATCTATAGCCAATGGGAAAGAAACCATCTGACGAATGATAAAAGAGATATTTCTGATCCAAATGATTCTTAACCCACTTTTGCCTCTGGGTACCCAACTCCTTATCTTTAATAGACCAGTAATGAGCTTTCGCTTGGTCATACTTTATTCTTGCTGTCATTTTAAAAACGTTTCCTAGGATCAAGGGCGTCGATTTGGGCAGGGACGTGCCCAATATCCATAGAACACTAAATTGTCCCTACCAACAGGGGCGTCATTTGGTATGGCAGGGGCTGGTGGCTGCCATACCTTGGCTGTCTGGTCAGGTCAACGCAAAGTAATATTTTATTGCAGTATTTATTGCCGGAGCATGGACGTCATAAAAATGAAAAATGTAGGTGGCTCCTCCCTCAGAAATGAGTGTAAAAACAGCACCTCTTTAAGAGTGGCTTCAGCGGTGTAGTGCAAAAGACACGTGACAAATTATTTTGACTCACCCATGCCTGACTCACTCCTCTCCAGACCTCACCTTTGCTTTAGGTGAACTGCCTAACAATAATTTCATCCAAACAATACAGTATACACATATAACCTATGATGTATATCTGGGTCTTGTGTTTTATACTTGAAGGGGTCATATGGCGCGAATACGTGTTTTTGCTTTGGTGTGTCATAAGTTGCCCATGCATGTACAAGACACGTACAATTTTAAAAATTCAAGTGTCGGAACAAAAGATCAAAAAGCGAATGCTCACCCAGACCTGCCTGAAACGCCTCGTGTAACCACACCCCCTCAAATCTACATCAGTTGGTGGTATGATTTGACAAAGACCCCCTAAATGTAAACCCAAGTAAGGTGGGTGTATCCGTCAGTGCAATTGAAGAGGAACCTGATGTTCCAAATATGGTAAGTGGCGTTATATTTCCGTCACACGCTTGCAGTATTCGACCAATCATCACATACTGGTTAACTGGCCAATCACAGCACACCTCGCTTTGTAAAGAATCTGCAAGGAGACACAAACATCGCATTACATCTAAAACAAACGATAATATTATTCTTAGTATGTGTCCGTCTATATGTTTGTGAATAGTTCTGCGGTGTGAGGGTTATGTTTTAGGCAATATAAAATACATATCATGAAGCTTATATAAATATATAACAATCCAAATTGAACCACTTCAACTTTTTCTCAATTGCTTTTGTTTATGGCATCTGTAATAATTATAGTAAGCAATCAATGTCTATTAAGCACTCAGTCATATATACAGTAAAGACCTGGGCATAAATACATATAAAAGTAGTTCAATTCTTTGTCGTCCACCAATGTCAAAATAAAACTTACGCCCTCGTGCAACTACAGTTGCTCATTTCCTGTCAAGAACAAGTGCAAGAGTTCACATTACACCTATTTTAGAAACCTTGCACTGGCTTCCTGTTAAGTTTGGAATTGTTTTCACTATTCCCCTGCTGACTTATGAGGCCTTAAATGATTTGGCTCCACAATATCTGTCACTGTCAGAGCTCTTAGTACCCTACACCCCAGAACGCAACCTCCGTTCTACCGCCGCTGGTCTCTTAACTGTTGCGGCAACTGGATTAAGAACTATGGGCGACAGGGCTTTTTCCTCAATGGCCCCAAAATAATGGGATTCCCTGCCATCTGAGATTAAAAATGCAGAATCTTTAAATATCCTAAAACTTACTTTTTTCGGGTAGCTTTTATGTGACAAATGTGGGTATGTTGTCTTTACTCACATTGGTTTGAATTATTATATGCCCATTATGCCTTTAGTATAATTTCTTGTTTTAATATCTGTTTGTTTCTGCCTTATTGCCTTATTTTGCTTGAATTCTATTATGTTTTAAATTTCTGTTTCCAATATTCTATTTTTCATTATTTATGTAAAGCGCTTCGAGATGCTACTTTTAAAGGTGCTATATAAAATAAAGTTATCGTCTTCCTTTAGCATTATTGCATTTATGCATGCTATTCTTTTCGAAGGTATAAGTATAATACTTTATTATATGGAGAATGGGAATGTGACGTCAGCTCAATGCATCATGTGACTTGGGGACACCGACACTGCAGTTGAGACTGGGAAAGGTACATTTTTAAATGTATATTACACAGTTAAAACTCATTTGAATGTAGAACGCTTGCTGTGTTGTGAACTTCCATATCTGCTCTCATCCGCTTTGTAGTTAAGCGCTTTCACGTTAACAACGTGATGGAGAAAGTGCAACTTAATGACAATAAATAACTTGGTCAAATGTGGCTTTGTCATTTTATTTATTATTACAGTTTCTTGTTTTCTGATCCACTTGAATATAACGTGATAAGTGCTCACAACAAGAGAAATGTGCAAATGTCATTTGTGAGATACAGTAGTTCTTTGCGATCACCCGATGTCCATAAGGGGGCGCTCCTTTGAATGAACAAGGGATTTAAATATACGTCCATTTATTCTACAGCAAGTGCCAGCAGCTCTTACAGTCGTTTTTATCTCTGGTGATTTCTATTTTTGTCATCGTACGTTGCTGAGCGTGTCCCCAAACATGGCTGTGACAACCCAGTAGTAGCTCTATTATGACATTTTGTATTCAGTGCTACAGTTCGGTAAACAAATGCTGAGAATTTCATGACAATAATGCGTGAGAACATACTTTTTTTCTTTCACTGAAGTACTGAAGGATATTGCTGTAGACAGTTTTTTTATGGTTTTCGAATTAAATCCATTGTCATCTGGTCCGGACCAGAGCTGGACCAGAGCCAGAAATGACCCCAGTAATGTGCCAAGGTGAGGGTCTTCAGTGCATGCAGGGCAGATAAAGAGGACAGCCTCGGAGGCCTTTTCATGGGAATCAGTGAAGTCAACCCTTCATGTGACCCACAAAAACCGCCACCAGGCAGAGATATCTACTGTATGCAAGACACCTCTGCATGAGGCACATCAAAGCTAAGGTTTGTCATTTCTGCCCCACGCCAGACGTTATAGAAAGCACAATGATTTTTTCACATTCCTGCAAGTTCTGAATATCTTGCTGGTCAGAAAAAAATATAGATTCATGTTCACTTTTTTGGTTAAAAAAATAATAATGGTGTTCACGGCAAATGAGCAATATGTCATCATACTGTACTTACCCTCAGGTTGTCTCAAATCTTTATAAATCCCCTTGTTCCTATGAACACAGAAAGATATTTGGAAGGTCCATTACCATAATAGGAAAAGAAAATATTGTATTTTTTTGTTCTTTTGAACACAAGAGAAGATATGAGAAAACAACGAGTTCTCAGGCCCCTTTGACTACCATTTAATTTGTCCTACTATGGTAGTCAATGATTTACTGAAAGTTACTAACATTCCCCCGAATATCTTTCTCTGTGTTTATCAGAACAAAGGTGTGAAATTACATGAATCACAGATGATGAGAGAATTTTTGGGTGAAGTATCCCTTTAATGGCTCATGGTTTGAAAGAGATTTACAAAAATCATGTTTATTTTATTGTGCATTCCAATAAATATCAGTGAAACTGCAGTTGGCTTGTTTTCATTTAAGCCATAATAACTCTAAAAATACTAAGTCAATAAAACACAAAAAACATGATAACATAAGTGAAACAAGATTTTTAACATAATGAAACCAAACACTTCACAAGCTGTGTTAAAGATAGAGAAATGGGTGAATGAGAGAGAGAGAGAGAGGGTTACTTGTTAGTGATGTTGTTTGGTTGTCGAGGTGTGGGGGACCGCACATCGATTATTGAGACAGATTTGATTTGACATTCCTGTCAAGATTCTGATCTCACTGTAATTCATAATGTCATGTGCAGACAAATGAGAGAGCCGGCTGGGGTGGAACAGAGGCAGGGCAGCTGCCTCGTGTGCCGTGTATCCAATCTAGCACGCCCGAGGACCTCCAGTCGCTGAAGTCCTAGACTCGACTGTCTGTTTGAAGGACATTTATTATATCTCTGTGTAATGACGATCACAGTGTTCCTCTACTGCAAACAGCAAACCGAGGAACACAACAGAAGACATTTTGTGTCTCAGTGGTTTTGTGTCATGCAATAGAAGTTAATAGGGTCCAACATTGTTTGGTTACCAACGTTCTCCAAAATGCCTTATTTTGTGTTGTGATGAGGAAAGAAAGTCATACAGGTTTGACAATATGGGTAAATAAACGATGAAAGAATTGTAATCTTTGGATGAACTATCCCTTTAAGCAATGATTCTTCAGAAACCGCAATTTGGTAAATTTCCTTAAAATAAATGCAGTGTGTATAGGAAGATCTATGAAGGTTTGCTTTTTTATTCTAAGGTCTGTAATACATTTTTTCCACGGCAACATCAATTCTAATGATATACCGATTCTTCCCTAAAGGGTGAAGGGGAGAACATACCAATGATCAACACTCTTAAAAAAAGTCCTAAAGTTCTTTCCTTCTTTGTGGCAGAAAAAAATAGTAGGGGAGAGTCGGGACGAATGTAACAAAGCGATTTACTCAAAGCCCTGACTGCATTTGTATTCCAAGCTATGACAGCATGTTTAGCACACAACCCTTGACCGAGTTGCCGAATATCACATGATTTCGTCATCGTTTCCCGGTGTTAGATCCGGAAAGCAGTTTTCCAGAACAGAAAGTAAATCACTGCAGCGATGCTTTATTTCTAAGTTTCATTTGTCACAGTGATGATCAATCGACAGGTTATTTAGTGCTGAAGTTTCTCAGGATATAAGCAGGGAGTTCCTGTCTGGACAATAGTAACATGCGTCCTTCTACTGATGTTAAAATTGTTATAAAATGGATTGACGTTGCCAATCAAAAAATATTTCCATAAAATGCTACATTTTTCCTGTGGGGTTGTTTTTGAAATCTAGCTTGTATAGGTGTGTTACGGTGAAGAACCTTTTAAGCACCTTTATTTTAACATTTACATTTAGTCATTTAGCAGACGCCTTTATACAAAGCGACTTACAAAGAGTTTGGGGAGCAATAAGCGATATGTCATACAAAGAGCAATAGTACAATAGGTGCTAATAGAAAGTTACTAGTTTCAACAAAAGCTAGAAACACTACCTGTTGAGAGAAAGAGGGTTAGTGTAAGTTTTTTGTGGTTGACCGGACCACGTCAGGAAGAATGTTCCACCAGGAAGGAGTTGTGAAGGAGAATGAGAAAGCGATTTAATGCCCTTATGAAAAGGCATCACAAGGCGCCGCTCGTTTGCTGACCGCAGGGTTCTTGATGGGGTGTAGGAGTGTAGTAGGGTGTGAAAGTATGCCGGCGCAGATCCAGTGTTAGTCCTGTAGGCAAACATCAGTGACTTGAATCTGATCCGGGCTTCAACCGGTAGCCAGTGGAGTGAGATGAATAGGTGTATCACATGAGCCCTTTTGGGCTGTTGGAAGACGAGGCGTGCTGCTGCGTTTTGATTTTTAAGAGTTTATACTGTAAACAGGTCAATTTTAGAGACCACGCCTCTGCAAGGTTCTATATCCAAGGTTACACTTCCATAATGAAATTTGGGACAGTTGAGTAGTACTCCACGGTGGGGACAGAGTCTACGCTCTTGATCCCCCTTCTGTAACCTAAAATGACAAACAGAACACCCTGCGGTGTCATGAACTGCACCGACACACAAGTGCGACAACAATCACATGACCCCAAGTTCACTGTGCTCCATTTGGGACGGGCCCATAACCATTTCTGAGGTCATTCTTTGCCATTTTTACGTACAGTTTGCCTTTACAGTATCTGTAATCCAGTTGATAGTGGTGTATTAAATTGGTATCTTTGGATTTCGTTTTGGATTTTAGTAAGGGCAGGCAATATTGAAGACAGATTCACATCTATAAGCAGACATGACAATTTATGTATACTGTATTTATGTAATGTATAGTTGTTGTGTGCTATTTTAATATTTGCGTTATCTAAATGAACATTTATTATGTTTTAAAGCATTATTTTGGGTTCATTTTGGTTGGAGGTTTCTGAATTCATTTGAATGGGAAACAATGTACAGTGAAAATGCAATATCCACCCAGACACCCCAAACAGAGACATCTTTCCACCCGAGTTATCAGGCGACTGATTGATGACCATCATTAACCCCTTGAGTCAAAACATCAGCCGCAAAGACTCATTTGTGCTGTTGAACTCTCAACAGCTTGATACGTCTACTGACCCGATTCAATAAATCTCCCATAATTCACTATTTCCCTGAGACCCACAAACTGCTATTTCTCTTTATTAAGATCTAAATATGAGGACAATGATTTGATGGACCTATTTAAACATTGCCACATTGCTTAAAACGAAATATAGAGGAGATTAGAGGGCGGGGTGAATGGAGAGCGCTGGCGGCCGCAGTCATCACATGTCTCCATCAGGGAAAGGTTAACATGATGGGTTGTGACAATCTCTCCTGGCAGGCTTGCAAATAGCTCCCTTACCAATAGCAAACTAAATAGGACAAAAAGATAGATTCAAGTGTTGGGATTCGAACAGATGAGTCCATGTTGAATGGACTCATGCTACCTGAGTGTGAGCCATCAGCTGTCAGCGATTAATCGCATCCACAATAACGTCATATATATCTGTTTACTGTGCACATTCATTTAGTATTTTAAACACATACACATACATGCAGATATTTAAGACAAATTACATCAGTATGTAAATATAAATAAATACATCTAAATATTTCCTAAATACAAACATAATACAAAGATATATATTATGTAAACCCAATCTTTTAATCTAAGTCTAATCGTTCGACGACCCTAGTTTTTAATGATCCACTTAATACCATTATGTCGCACACATAAAAACTGACGAATAATAATCAAACTGTCATATTGCATGAGGGTTCAAAATTACAGATAGGTAAGAACATTTTTGCTGAGTTTGGCAGGCGGGCCAGTTTTTGTCATTTTTGCTGTACCGACCTTCATTTCAAGGGTTTAATACATGTTAATCGGGACATCCGACAGAGGGTAATAGTGGAACAGAGTGACAGGGGCCCTTGGTGAAGGGTCGGCCCAGGAGTGAACAGACAGGAGGAATGTCATTTATTAAAAGGAAACACTAATCCTTAAAGGGTTGTATTAATATTCAAAGTGATCTGAATTATATTCAAAGGTACAACATAGTCATACATATTAATTAGTATTTGTGTTTCCTATGGTTGAACTCTTTTCAGGAGCCTATGCTGTATTAGGATAGGCTATATACAATTTCGGACATAATCTTGCAGAATGTAACATCTAGTAGATGTTTGCAATGTATATAGAAATGTATATCACAACACATTCAGCACATTATATAACCTATTATGCAAACTATAACAAACGCCATTTAATGTCAGTTTCTATGAACACGTATGATAATAATATGGTAATCAAATCTTTCTACACGTCAATGGAGAAATGAGTTTTAGTAGCTTGAGGGTAAATACAATGACATAAATGTTGTGGCTGGCAAACCAATGAATTTTTTAACCCTAGTAACGGTGACCTCTGTTTCTGAAATTCTGAGATTCTACTTTGTGTACTGTACCTGTTTTTTAGTGTATTGTAAAATTCTGTGTGACAAGCTCTGTGAAGAAATACGAAGTGGAATGACTCAAATGAATGAGTCGAGAGTAAATGACATCTGGGAAGATGCGTTACAGTTTCATTTTTACACTGTGAACATCAAAGTCACCGAAGTGTTAGCCGAGCATCATGCTAACACCATTCTCATCATTGACTGTTGAACTATTCCCTTAAGCATTGTGTATGATGTACTTAAACAAATGCAACTGCAAAATGTCAAAATGTCAAGTATCGTGTGAGGTGAATCATTCATACGAATGCTTTTGATCTGGTCTCTGATGTATGGTAACTAAGATTTTAGCATTACAAAATGAGTCGCGTGATTTTAAGCTGCACAATTTCACTCATTCTGAGAAGGAAGCTCTTTCAAACAAAGATATACATGATGCTATACGAACAAATAAATACAAAATGTTCTCGAGTCTTTGAAGTGTCCCCATCGCACACCCTGTGCTTCCAGCCAAAGTCCGTCTCCAATGTTATCTGCCCTCCCCAGAAGCCCTGTTTGTTACACAACGTCGACCGACCAAGATGATTCACGGGAAGCAGACTTTTTCGGTTATATCATCTGCCAAGATGCATTTGAACAAAACTATTGTCTTTGCTTTAAATGCATTCTGGGCACCATTGGTCACATGGCTTTCATTTCTTGAAAAATATGTGATTTCAGATTAAGATCAGATATTTGTTAAAGCAGAAATATAATCTCTGTTTTTGCATCAAAGTCTTGAAGATCAAAGTCTTGTGAAGAGATTGAATGGACAACCAATGCCAGCGAGAACATAGAGGAACAGAAAGCAATGACCTACACACAGTTTAATGGTTGGCACATGATCAGCATATGTTATGTTTTATGTTTAGATGTTTTCTCTTTGAAACAAACGTAGATTAGAATTTTCCAGTCTCTGAAGACTTACAAAATGCACTGAATGTCGAATTTGGTTTTGTGAATACAAGAGACTGCTCACACCTTCACATACTCCAAAGTTAATCAAACAGCCCTCGTGCCAAACTTAATAACACGCCACAGGCTTTTTCTGAAATGCTTTTAACTGCAGTGGGGTCGCGTTTGTTACATTATCCTCTTAGTCTAGCGGGATGAAGTCTGCGAGAGATTAATAACATTTCACACTTGAGTAAGAGAGGGTGTCAGCGGAGGAAAGAGGCACTTGGAGATTAGAATATACACAACATAACGCACAAGCATTTGGATAAACAAATGCAGGACGGTTTAATACAGACTCTTAAGCGTTCCCTTAAGGGATGAAACTAGAGATACTGCCATCTATGAGCACACCTATGAGGGTTGTAGAAAACATACATTAAGAAACTGCATAGCAACACCCTGGCAACCAACCATTACACCTTCTAGCATTGTGGCAAAGATGTTCAGGTAATTTTGTAAATTTAAAAAAATTTCGCATACATTTCAGCATAACAGCTGGTTTTACATTTTTACATAAAAAAATGCTTCACTGTAAATATGAAGAACCACCTATTGGTTTCCTTGCATGTTTCGACTAAATCTCTTATTCGACAAATTGGAGATCAAACCATCACATTAGTGAAAGTGGCTCTCCTTCTGTGCTCATCGATGCATTATCATTGCTGTTTGATTGATTTTACAGCAAATCACAGTGTGCTAAAAGACACAAGTCGACCAATGCGTATTATGATGCCAACAGCTTTACTTTTTCACAAGAAAGGTGACAAGACTTTTATGAGACTGACACAATAGCATACATAAACATCTCTGTATACTGTCACTGTAATAGAAGCTTGTGCGTTCGATGCATTCGGGTACAAACAGCTTTAATTCAGGAGAGAGGACACTGTCACGCTTTAAAACACAATGACTGTGTGATGGTTTCAACCAGCATGTCTTTGTGAATGGAATGAAAGACCTTAGGCAATGTGTCAAAGAGAAGAGAGAGGCATTTTTCAATCTGTGGAAACAGACACATAAACCAAGTGTCGTTCTTGGACATTGTTTTCATCCAGCCGGTGGCAGTCAAGCATGCCACACAATACCTGTTACTATAACTACTTATGAGTGGATGTGAGATGGGTTTAATGCAATCAAATCACTTATATATCAGATATTTCTCTTACACACTGTACATTTTCTAAGAAAGACATGGACAACAGCCATTATGTGCTTATCCTTAACATCACTGTTTTAATTTAATTGAAATATGATTGAAGTAAATGCATTATTAATTCGTATTACAATGGATGAGAGCGTGCAACTTAAAACTACATCTTATAATATAACTCATTTTAATCTCATGATCGTTTTATTAGTAATAACTCATTACACATGGCATGTAAATGGCATCTCCTCCTGAGAATTACCATAGGCCGCATATTCATTTATCATCAAAAACAAATCATTAACCAGAGGGAAATGAAACTAGCATCAGATCTTACACAGAGACCCTCTCTACTCCAGTCTTCGTGTTTATTTTGTTTGGGATATTTGGTCGTATGTAGCTGATTTCATAAACCATCAGTGCATAATTCTCTTCTTCCGTCTGAAGGCACATGTCCCATGTGAGCATCTTACCCTCGGCCTTTATCACGAATGACAGCGCGACCCTCAGAGAGGCAGAGGCGATGGCATTATCATAGGGGGCGGCCGCTGACGTGTCTATCAGACACCGCACCGAGAGGTCCGCATTCATTTTCTTGAGATTGGATGTGCAGTCGGACTCGTCATAGGTCAAGAGTAAATCAGAAAGAATTACACAGCTGCCAAAGCCCATTACTTCAGCAGAGCCAAGGTAAATATGCTCAGGACTACTCACAAAATCACAACACACACTGTAGAGGCGAAGAGGACCGGTGTGTGAATTACATAATGACTTTCAGCAAATCCACTTTGTACACGCACGTTATGTTTTGTGTTTATTTTATTTATTTGATGTTCCGTCGCATAACGATGCTAATGAAAAGTGCTCGAGCTGCGTACTGTTGCTATGGTTACCGTCTCAGGCCAGCGCGTTTGCCATTCAAATGTGAAATGTCAACGTAAAATAAACCTTTACTAAAACGTTCATATGTAGAGAGCAAATATACTTTCACTTTTTGTCGACAAATCAAATAGGATGTTTCTCATTTAGTGATAAGAATCAACATGATGGTAGCAGCACTATTTGTGTGATAACATCGTAAGAACAGTAACAGAGAAGATTCAATTGAGACACAAAAAAGCTTCATCCCCCCTACAGCAAGCAAATCTTAATTGGATTTCTTTCTTCATTGTTTTCATATATACGTCCGTCCTTAACCACCGATACACTGACTGTTACCTCAAGGTGAATCAATTTGAACCCAAGAATGAATCAATACCCTCCCTCATCAAGTCTGAGATCAATCACTGAAAGAGCTAATACTGGATCAGGTTTGTTGAATGAAGGGTTTGATGAACTAAATCTAATACCCATATCTACAATCAGCAATAAATCTCACAGTTAGTTTATGGATTATGTAGGAGAAGCATGAGTAAAAGTAATAATGATCATAATGGTGACAGTGATATTAATGATGGAGAGGAATCATCGTCACCATTATAGAATGTAATATGTGATATTGAAGGGTGTCCTCTTTAGTAGAATGAGAATGAAATTGAACGTCATGCTTATATGAATAGTGATGACAAATCTGAACGTGGACTTA
The DNA here is from genome assembly GCF_947034865.1 of Barbatula barbatula. Classification (NCBI taxonomy): domain Eukaryota; kingdom Metazoa; phylum Chordata; class Actinopteri; order Cypriniformes; family Nemacheilidae; genus Barbatula; species Barbatula barbatula. The sequence goes on along the minus strand of NC_136783.1, from coordinate 3,800,159 downwards.
AATCACTTATCACTATAGTCTGTTATGATCATTATTGTTCACTCCTCAATTATATATTTTTTATCTTTAGACTGATCATCAATATGCCTCACACATCTAAATCTTACTGTATGTCAAATTCAGCTTTTTTCTCTAAACGTGATCTTTCTGTGCATGTCTTATAAGGCCTTTTATTCGCTTGAAAATAGTCCTTTGAGAAGAATGGCTTGCAATGTGATTTCTATGGAGAGGTAATGTCCCCCGCGGTGCTCCGCTTTTGACCAACGAACCGGCGTTTTTCACAGGATGAGGAGGGGAGGTTAAAAACCTGTGGACATATTCAGAAGCGCCACGGGCATCAAACAAATGACCTTGTTGGTTCAATGCATCTCCATCCTGTTACACATATGACCCAGCGCTGACATTAGTCCCATAGTTCACCTGTTTCTGTAATGCATCACGTAGATTAGATGTCAATGACACTCATCGTGTGGACCGAATTGGACAAAACAATTCACGTGAGCCATACGTGTGCGAAAAATATATGCGTTGAGGTACATTCGAAATTACAAAATGGATTTTCCAGGAATCAATTGATTTTTATGATCCAAACTGAAAAAAAAACATTTATTCTCCTGCTAACAAACAGTGCGGCGAATGTCAAGTACCTTTGGTACATTCGTACATCATACACATCGACTATATTTTACTTTGTGTGCTGTCTGTCTTTTCCACTATGTTGTCTTTTCCCCCATCCCCCCATATTGTTCAGTTACTATAGAAACTAGCGCTTGTGAATTCACCGTAAAACAGGACTGAAAACACCCGTAGTGGACACAAAAAAAGCATCTTAAAATGTTGCTTAAACTCATAAACAACACGCAACATTTGTAATGTTTATTATATTTACAGAAATGGATCTTTCATTCACCGGGATGTGAGTGTTTCCTGGTCATGAGTTTGGACACAGGTAGGAAGGAACATAAATAGCCCAGGAGCCAAAATTTGGCGAGTCTCTCTCTGCATTCAAGTTTATTTTTGCTTTTCTGTCGTTCTATGTGCAGTTCATTACCTGAAACTATATCCCCTGGAGTTACTATAGCAACACTGCACGGACAGTGCTGTTTCATCCAATGCATGACCAATGCTGAAATCCAGGAATAATTTAAGAGATTCCGACACATTGAGGCGTTCAGAGGGGCTTTACTGTGAAATAAAATACTTAGGATGTCACTGGAGGAAATAGTATTGCTTTGTTCCCTTTTGATGTTGCCACTGCAGGCTTGAAGAGATCAACGGAAAATAATTGGGTTTTACCAAAAGCATTGTGTTTGCTGACCTCTGCTGGTGGCTCTGCATTGGTCTCTCCGCTGATTCTGCTGTATTTATGTATTTATTTATTTTGTGCAGAACGGAGTTGCAATGAAAAGAGATTCAATACTCTTAGATCATAAATGTATATGTGTCCCCTTCATTTCATGGGTACAGCTAAGATTTATCTTCTTTTATTCCATTTTATCTCTCATTGTGGCAGCAGTCGCTGTCAAACATTCTGGAGGGGTTTGTCTATCTGTATTACTGTGTTCATCTGCAGAGACATATTTCTGTGTTTGGACATCTGCTAGACTCTGAGCTGAATGCCCCTGACAGTCAGAGGATCCGGGGTGCTGACCCCACCTGCCCAGCGTGTAATCCTGACTTAAAGATTTGCTTTAAAAATACATGAAGCACCACGTGTTTAAAGGTTTCCTAATACAGATTTTTGGGAATCAGATGGGAGATCATTAATTTCTGTATGTTACTACATGAAAACAACATTTTTCACCATCACACATTGTCTTTTGGTGAGATATTACTGGCTAACAAAGACACAGAATCATATTCTCTCGGTTGACTGACGTAAGTCCTCCATCCTCTCTCTCTCTCTCTCTCTCTCTCTCTCTCTCTCTCTCTCTCTCTCTCTCTCTCGCTCTCTCTCTCTTTGTCTGTGAGAGCTGGCCTAATTTCAGACGTGAGCAGAGACATTACTGTCAAACCTGCACAGAGTCTTGGTTTTGCCAGCGGGCAATAGTGTATGAATGAATCAAAGACTTACACAGGTTAGTCATTTAATTAGTCATTGCTTCAGCATTCCTACAACATATAAATCACTGCACTGTCTTGGGAATGTAGGTCAGAGCTGGTATAGGAATCCAAATATATTTGTACCTTCTTTCAGGAATGGACAATATTTGCACTTCAGGGAAAAGCTAAGAAAAGTATTTAAAGATTTTATTTTCCGTGCTTGTAAATACTGTACTTGTAATATTCGTAATATATTTCATATAATAATATATTCATTTAATAATATTTTGACCTACTCTAGTTTTTGACATAGCAAAAAATAGGAAAACAGATCCTTTTGTTGTACATTTAGTTTGAAATATAAGTTGTTTAACAAGACTCAAAAAGTCCTTACATCACTGTTAGTTACTATAAAACACATACTCCAGCACCTTTTCCTCTCTCATCCTTTCTCTGTCCATGTGCATTATCCCTGCTCTTTGTGAACTTTGGCTCAAGGGCAGTGGCACTCAGCAGCGCTGTAACAGGCACTGAGACTGACCCTTAGCTCTCTCTGCCGGCTTATCATCTCTGCTGGATGTCATTTGCATTCCATTAGAGCTCACTCACTCTCTATTCTCCGGCTTTCTCTGCAGCCGAAGCCTCATCACTTCCATTATGCAGCAGAATCATTTCAACAGCCTCTGCATACGCCAGCGCTGCTGGATCAAGCACATGTTTCCGGGGGAAAAGAGAGAGGAAATGCTCTGATTAGTGATTATGTGTGATTAGAGGATCTGGATGCTTCCCATTAAAATGTGGTCAGAGAGCCCTTCCTGCACACGAGTGAAAAAGTTTGAGAGCAAGAAGACGGAAGGACTGAACAAATAGAGCTGCCAATGTAATGTGTAAATTTAGTCCAATTCATTGTTTAAAAATAATGTGTTTATTTTCATGTCCCCTTAGCCATGCATCATTTCTGTACAAAGTAATTGGTAACCAATGACTATGAGGGTGTGCAAAATACATGTAAGTAACCGGAGCTAACACTGTATTCATACTAGTTTGTGGAGCAAACTAATTTATCCTTTAGTTGACCTTTTCATATATCTTTAAGTTACTTTATGGATCTATCGGTGACTGTTCTTTATACTTCTCTATAGGTGACTGTTCTTTATGTGTATCTATAGTTGATTGTTCTTTTTGAGTCTCTATAGGTGACTGTTCTTTATGTGTCTGTATAGTAGCTTGTTCTTTTTGAGTCTCTATAGGTGACGTTTCTTTATGTGTCTCTATAGGTGACTGTTCTTTATGTATATTTATAGCTCAAGTCAAGTCAGCTTTATTTATATAGCCCTTTTTACAATATTCATTGTTACAAAGCAGCTGTACAAGAAAACATTGACTATAAGTAAAACATAAAAGGTTATGGAAGAAAAAACACAGTTCAAATATCAGACACACAATAAATTCCTATATGCAGAGTTAATTAAATAAGACTATCAAATTCTAGCAGCCCCCCCGGCCAGGCAAACAGTGCAAAACAGTATGCAAACGGTGGCGAGGAACCCAAAACTCCATTGGAGGAGAAAAAAAACCTCAGAGGGAGACCAGGCCTAACCAGGGGATTCCAGTTCCCCTCTGGCAAAAACTGCTGCCTCTGCACAAGCTCGACAGTGTGCGCACAACAAGGCAAAATAAAAAACAAATTTAGATTTACAATTATCATTAATAATCTAATAGCGACTGAAGTTTTGTAGAGTCGCCACGTCCTTCGTCCAGCATTTGTCAGGTCTGGGAATGGATTGCGCCCTGCCCGCTCCGGTAGCCTTGGACTGCGTCCTGCCTGCTCTGGTAACCTTGGAACAATGAGACAAGACTGGCTGAGAGTAGAGTACTGTTCTGCACTCTTTGATGCAACAAATGCATCAGTTGTTATTGGAAGTGTCCCTGGTTCCGGTTGATCTAACTAGTGCAGCCTAGATCTTTGAAATATATATATTATGATAGTGTAGTGTCTGCAAGATTAAAAAGATGCGTCTTTAGTCTAGATTTAAACTGACAGAGTGTGTCTGCCTCCCGGACAGTGCAGGGAAGACTGTTCCAAAGTTTAGGCGCTAGATAGGAAAAGGATTTGCCGCCTGCACTTGATTTTGAAATTCTAGGTATTACCAACTGACCTGACACCTGAGAGCGTAGTGCACGTGATGGACTATAATACGTTTGAAGTTCTCTCAAGTAGTGAGGAGCTAAACCATGCAAGGCTTTATAGGTAATAAGCAAGATTTTAAAGTTTATGCGATGCTTTACAGGTAACCAGTGCAAGGTTGACAGAACCGGGCTAATATGCTCATACTTTTTGTACGCGTAAGAACTCGAGCTGCCGCATTTTGGACCAGTTGGAGTTTTTGTAATAGGCCTGCAGGGCAACCACCTAATAGTGCATTACAGTAATCTAGTCTTGATGTCATAAAGGCATGTATAAGCTTCTCTGCATCCGATGGTGACAGCATATGACGTAATTTAAATATATTTTTAAGATGGAAAAACGCAATTTTACAGGTGTTGGCGACCTGGTTCTCAAATGACAGAGTACTTTCGTATATGAAGCCAAGATTCTTAGCTAAAGATGAGGGTTTTATGGAACATCCATCAATAGTTAAGCAGTATTCTTGGTTGTTACGTAGGGCGGTTTTCGGTCCGATAAGTAACACTTCAGTTTTGTCCGAGTTCAGTAATAAAAAATTGCTACTCATCCACTTTTTTTATATCGACTATGCATTCCACTATTCGATGGAATTGCTGTGTTTCATGAGGCTTCGAGGAAATATAAAGTTGCGTATCATCAGCATAACAGTGAAAGCTTACTCCGTGTCGCTTTATTATATCTCCTAGAGGTAGCATGTATGATGCGAAGAGCATAGGCCCTAAGACTGAGCCCTGTGGTACACCGTACTGGACTTTCGATTTGCGTGATACCTCATTGTTCATTGCTACATATTGAGAACAGTCGCATAAATAAGATCTAATCTATAGGTGATTGTTCTTTTTGAGTCTCTATAGGTGACTGTTCTTTATGTGTATCTATAGGTGATTGTTATTTTTGAGTCTCTATAGGTGACTGTTCTTTATGTGTCTCTATAGTTGCTTGGTCTTTTTGAGTCTCTATAGGTGACTTTTCTTTATGTGTCTCTTTAGGTGACTGTTCTTTATGTGTATCTATAGGTGATTGTTCTTTTTGAGTCTCTATAGGTGACTGTTCTTTATGTGCCTCTATAGTTGCTTGGTCTTTTTGAGTCTCTATAGGTGACTTTTCTTTATGTGTCTTTTTAGGTGACTGTTCTTTATGTGTATCTATAGGTGATTGTTCTTTTTGAGTCTCTATAGGTGACTTTTCTTTATGTGTCTCTATAGTTGCTTGTTCTTTTTGAGTCTCTATAGTTGACTTTTCTTTATGTGTCTCTTTAGGTGACTGTTCTTTATGTGTATCTATACGCGATTGTTCTTTTTGAGTCTCTATAGGTGACTGTTCTTTATGTGTATCTATAGGTGATTGTTATTTTTGAGTCTATATAGGTGACTGTTCTTTATTTGTCTCTATAGGTGATTGTTCTTTATGTGTATCTATAGGTGATAGATGCTGTAACTACACCATTTTGAGAAATCATGTTGATAGATTACTTTCTCCATGTACTGTGGGCATTTGTGAAGCATTGTTCTTTACATGTATCTAGATGTGACTGTTCTTTACGTGTCCTTTTTTGTTAACTGTTCTTTACACTTCTCTGTAGTTGACTGTTCTGTATATGTCTCCTTTGTAGACTGTTATTCAACTTCTGCAAGCACATTTGGCTTCTATAGATGAGGCTCATATTAGTGTATTTCAAATTACACCCAAAAGAGACCCATGACTCCTTACAAGCATAGGTAGGCTACAACCCTTTTGGACCATGCGCCTGGCACTCCCACCATTTTTTCTGCTGTTAAACTAGCAAAAGTGGATTGAGAAACGCCCACATAAGCGCCCTGCTATCATAGAAATAGGGCCCATTGAGTCATTAAACATCTTTTGGAAAGGGTAGACTACAGCTAAAACAGTAAGTCTAGTCTATACTCATTCTTTTTGATCAAATGGGCACAAATTATAGTCAGGTTCACCACTGTAAGGATTCAACCCTGACAGGAATTCCCAAGACCTACCGACAGTGGCAAATAGATGTTGCCTAGTTGCATGAGCTTGTGCCGACTGAATTAAGTGTCGACTGTAACCTCATCACAGTAAAGTTCTTGTGCATGTGAATTGTGTGGATGGGAAGGATAATAAACCGTGAGAGTCAGAGTCATCTTTGCGTGCTAATTTAGATTGAATGTTTCTCATACCATCCACTCCATGCAGCCAATATATTAAAACCCCAAGGCAAATTCAGTAGCTGTATGGCCTTCTTGACGAAAAGGTGTCGAGTCAACTTTATTTAAATAGCACTTTTTACAATTTTCATTGTTACAAAGCAGCTGTACAAGAAAACATTGATTATAAGCAAAACATATAAGGTTATGCAAGTCAAAACACAGGTCAAATATCAGACAGACTATAAATTCCTATATGCAGTGTTCATTAAATAAAACTATAAAATTCTAGTAGCCCCCCCCGGGACAGGCAAACCGTGTAAAACATGATGCAAACGATGGCGAGGAACCCAAAACTCCCCTGGAGGAGAAAAAGAACCTCAGAGGGAAACCAGGCCTAACGAGGGGATTCCATTTCCTCGCTGGCAAAAGCTGCTGCCTCTGCACAAGCTCGACAGTACTTGCACAACAACGGAAAATAAAAAAAATCGATTTAAGTTTATCATTAATAATCCAATAGCGACTGAAATTTTGTTGTCCAGCTCTATCATCACAGTTTTTGTCAGGTCTGGGCATGGACTGCGTACTGCCCGCTCTGGTAAGCTTGGAACAATGAAACAAGACTGGCTGAGAGTACTGTTCTTTTATGCAACAAGTACATCAGTTGTTATTGGAAGTGTTCCTGGTTCTGGTTGATCTAACTAGTGCAGCCTAAACCTTCAGAATATTTATATTATTATAGAGTAGTGTATGCAAGATTACAAAGACACGTCTTCAGTCTAGATTTAAACTGATGCAGAGTGTGTCTGCAATAAGCAAAATCTTTAAATTAATGCAATGCTTTATAGGTAACCAGTGCAAGGTTGACAGAACCGGGCTAATATGCTCATACTTTTTTGTACGTGTAAGAACTCGAGCTGCCGCATTTTGGACCAGTTGGAGTTTTTGTAATAAGCCTGCAAGGTAACCACCTAATAGTGCATTACAGTAATCTAGTCTTGATGTCATAAAGGCACGAATTAGCTTCTCTGCATCTGATGGTGACAGCATATGACGTAGTTTAGATATATTTTTAAGATGGAAAAACACAATTTTACAGGTGTTGGTTTTATGAAACATCCTTGGTTGTTACATATGGCGGTTTTTGGTCCAATAAGTAACACTTCTGTTTTGTCCGAGTTCAGTAATAAGACATTTTTACTCATCCACTTTTTTATATCGACTATGCATTCCACTATTCGATGGAATTGCTGTTTCATGAGGCTTCGAGGAAATATAAAGTTGCATATCATCAGCATAACAGTGAGAGCTAACTCTGTGTCACTTTATTATATCTCCTATAGATAGCATGGATAATGCGAAGAGCATAGGCCCTTAGACTGAGCCCTGTGGTACACCGTACTGGACTTGGAAAAAGTGTGCTCCTTGTGTTCCTGTAGCTTGACTGGTAAAGCATTGTGCTAATAAAGTCAAAGTCATGTGTTCAAAACACGACATGGCAGATGACAGCATTGTGGTTTAATGAAAAAAGATTTTACTTCATGATGAAAGTGTCATGATGTGACACTCTACCAATCTCGCTCATCACCATGATTGTTAAATCAGTGCTGATTGTGCAAGTCATCAAAGTCTTTATGATTACATTAAGAAGATACCTTTTATCAAATCACCTAACTAGTGAGGACCATCACAAGCAATAAATCATACATACTCTAATAATATTTCTCTCCTGCACCCTGATGATCAAATTTAGTTTCTTGTCTTTGGTCAGAGCTCCTCCTAAAACAACTAATCTGATGACTGGTTGGGCACATGAACATGACATCATTTTAAATGCTTTTTATTTGAAGCTCAATAAAGTGCTGAGGGAAGAAAATGTGTTTTTTTAAGATAATGTTTTTTTTTTTTTTTTAAAAATCATGAATTTCAGATGCACACCTTCCCAACAGCCATGAGAAGGTGATGGCAGCGAGAAACAGATGCTTAAAATGTGAACATGAAAGGCTTTCTTTCATTCTGTGCTCGGTGCTACAGTTAGTAGTCTTATGGGTTTCATTTCAACGCTAGCTAAAATCCCAGACAACCCGAGACATCCCTTTTTACCTTTTATTTTTAAAAATGAGTAAGCAGACAATTCATATGTTCTTTGAATACCAAAATCTGTGTATCCAGCACATATACTCTACGTCTAGAACTTCTTTGTTGAATGACATATCAAAAGTCCTCAGAGAAACGATGTTTTTTCAAGAAATAGTGTACAAAGAAACTAAAGAAAGGTAAAAATATACACACGTCTGAAAAGTTAACAGGCTATTAAAACACAAATAAGTTTACTTGCACAAACTGGTGATGGATGAGACCAGACCAAAGATTGCCTGCATGTGCGAAAGGGCTCGTGGTTCATCCTGAGGAGGATACTATATACTGAACACAACAGTGCTTGAGACTGTGATAAAAACATTTTCGCATAATAATGAATTGCGGTGATGATTTGTTACTTTTACTTATAGGGGGGAAAGAGTGTCCAGTTCTTGGGCCTGTTTTACTTTTCTTTGTATCCACTTTTCCACATACATCTATCACTGCATCTGTGCAGCACAAAAAAACAAAAACAATGTCATTATTTACTCTTACAATATCCTTTACTCTTACAGTTTCCTAACACTAAACAATCATATTAAATATTGTGGTCAAGTCAGGTGTATGATATAATATATCAATAATAGCATATTACAGGGTAACTTGACTTGATTTTGAGTAAACAATCACAGAAATATTCATCCTTTTGTGAACTTTACCTTTTCCCAACATGCAAACCTAACCTTCATCTGCATTTCTTTAAAGTGATCGTTCACCCAGAAATGAACTGATTCATTCAGCCTCGTGTCATTCCAAACCTGTGTGACTTTCTTTCGTTTGCAGAACACAGAAGACGACATTTACAAGAATTTTCCTAATCAAACAATAATGACTTCCAATGTAAGAACACAAAACCCCAAAGGCATTTTTCTAAATATCTTCTTTTGTGTTACAACAGGAGTCATGTTAAGTCAGGCTTTGAACAAGGAAGGGGGTGAATAAACGATGACAGAATGTTTATTTTGAGTGATCTATCCCTTTAACCATCAGACTGCCCTTTAACAAGTGAAACTGTGACTTTTTATACAAGTGTGTAAGCACGGTTGACTCTCTGGACCACTGCTCTGAAAGTAAAGAAGTCCTAAACTGTGTTTGGTCTGTCAGCTTCAATTAAACTCAGTTTAATTGGTGTGAAATGGGCAGGAATTGGAGCTGCGTGGACAGTGGGTTCGCTACGTCCCGCTCGCCCGGCGAGTCAATGCTAGCTGCCAGACACATTCAACAACGCTGAGCCTCATCGACAAACATATAGCCAACATTTGGAGTGGTCCTCAAAACATCTCCTACCCATTAGAAAAGCACACTACAGTAATCTGCGCAGGGCCAAAAGTCGATGCGCAAAAACATTTCACGGCACGATGTACCTTGGCGTCCCTCTAAACGTACAGAACTGATTAACGTGACAAGGAGTGACACGATACAACAACAATTTTCATCTAGATTTAGATACACTCTGATAGAAAACCGATTTAATCATGACGTTAAATTGTGACGTGTTACCTGTTCGTGCGAAACAAGCAAGACTACAAATGTGATAATAGTTTTCTCTCTTTAAAAATAAAGGCAACAACATGTTTCTGTGTCTTGTGTTGGTGATGTCCGTGTCTTGGGTTTAGAAATGTGTCTCCTTCTCTGTGATGGTGGAGATCTTGCCATCCGCCCTCGTTTTGGCATCAGCGTCATTGATGGCACAGGGACCCCTGGAGCTGAGGCGGCCCCTCATTCTCAGGTCAGAGCTGGGGGTGGTGAGCTTTTTGATTCTCTGGAATCACATTCAAAGGATGTGAGGCATGAGTAATAACAGACAGTAAATGTCATTTTAATATCACAGTTTCCCCAAAACGATATACCAAATAAAAATGCAAGACTGCATACGATAAGAGATGTAGAGCAATGTTGTTTTATCTTGGAAAACAAGACAAAAATACTGATTAAGACCAGTGTTATACACAAGCCCCTCGTGAAACAGCTGTGTACTCTTTCCGAAGCAGACGCAATCGATAAGACAGGGCACAATGGGGTCATGTCGGGACAGCGGGCGCATCGTGCCCTCAGTGTAGCATCAGTTCTGCACCACACCCAATCTCTGCTGCCCCGCTATACCAGAACAACTTTCATCTCTGGCATGTCACAGCGCCTCAAGACATAATGGGCCTCATTTATCAATTTAACGCAGATTCGTGTGCAGAAATCATCTTTGTATCAAACATTCGTATGCCGTATCACGCCCCTATACTTTCAGGGTGTAGACTCCTCGCCCCTAGATTTTGCCACAAATTTTACAATTTAGATATGTAAACTTTTACCTTGAAAAGCGTGATCAATGCTGCGGGAAACTCTCGGCGATCTAAACTCCATCTGACATTTGTATTTTTTATTGTATATTTATGTTTCGTAAAAATGACTGCGAATAATTAATTATACATTTTTCACAATTTTTACACTGAAAGTATTGATGTTACTTTAAATTACTTTGGTTGTATTATGCATTTAAAATTAAACAAAATTAATCTGACTTCAGTCTTATAGAACTTAGTTTGAGTTACAGTAATGTGATAATGTAAAAACAAATATAGGTGTTGATCAAGCCCTACTTTGTCATTTTTGCGGCAAAATAAAATAAAATTATTGTGTATTTAAAATGTATTTATTACAAATTATGAAGACTGTACTAAACATACTACAAACTATAACATAATAGCACAGAACAAATACCTCACGGAAAGTGCCTTCCGTTTTCCAGATCTGAAATAAGATTCCCAGAGGGATGCAGACCATTGATGACATTGCCATCATCCAACCAATGCCATAACCCCAGTCTGGATATGTGTACACATTATTATACTTCAGGGGCTTGTACTTGATCAAGAAGAACAGAAAGATCCCCTGAAAGGACATAGACAATGAAAAAAGCCACATTAAAGGTTTCAAATAAATATTAAACTTCAAAAGAATTATTAGAAAATAAGCGCTGAAATCTTCCTAAAACTGAAAAGATTTCAAGAAAATGTAAACGTACAGTACAGATGCCAGGGGTGAAAAACTTCCAGCACCATTTGATGAAGAAGATAGGCTTGTATCCAATCATGTCTTCAATGTTCGAATAAAACCTGTCGCTACCTGACGATACAATGAGATTAAACACAGCATTTCGTCACGGAATCCCAAATGTCACCATCATGTGTCGCAGAAAAACACAAACATATGCTTGCGATATACACAAAGTGTACCCTGCTGGAAAACACATTATTTATTATATGCATTGTCTGACTCTTGCCAGCAGGTGGCATAACAGCTACAAAAATATGACGATCAGTCACAACATGAATGATTCCGATAGACAAGTATCAACATATACCACTACTAATAAAAGATATTGATTAAATTCTTGAATAAAATCTCACTGCACAGTTAAGCATTTATAAAAGAATAACTATAACATTTAAGGGGCAGAATTTGTGTCCAAACTTAAAGGGGTTGTTGTTCCGAGTTGTTCCAAATCTGTATAAATGTCTTTGTTCTGATAAAAACACAGAAAGATATTGGGATGAATGCTTATAACCAGACACCCATTACTGTTGAACACAAAAGCAAACAGTTCTGGGGCACTTTTGACTACCATTGTATGTTATCCTACTATGAGAGTCAATGGGGGACAAAATCTGTCTGGTTATAAGCATTCTTCCCAATATCTTTCTGTGTTCATCAGATCAACTCGATGGTGAGCAAATGATGACAGGATTTTCATTTTTAGGTGAAGTATCTTTGAAGCTACTTTAATTAATAGCAGGACGTAAAGCATGACAATATCAGGCTTTAAACATAAAAATGAATGTGACCAATACATTCATTTCCATTTTTAATCATGTCTGAGATCACAGATATGATTAAAATCAAGATGATATCTGGCAGCAAGAGGAATGTAAAACACTACATGAGTGAGCAGTTCACACTGAGTGGTGAATTTCTAGACAATGATCTCTCACCATAGACCCAGCCAATGCAGATGGACTCAAAGATGGCCACAAATAACAGACACATGCCACTGGCTGCATATGAGTCAAACAGCTGGAATACATACATGCCACCCTAAAAGTAAACACATCCACACGGTCAGTGAAAACAAACTGGAGGTTACTAAGTGAGAAATAACGTACTAGGTTACTTACGTAACCTCGGTTCCTCGAGATATCGGTATGAGTACTGCATAGTAGGATGCTATGGAGAAAACTAATTTTTCTCCAATGACTGAAGCTTTTTCCAATAACACAGTGAAACTGCACGGCCATTGATTTGTGAAAAGTTAAACAAATGGCAGCGAGGCTGCACGGACCGATAGCAATGGAGCCTGCCAAAGGGGGCGGGGCTTATGGCTAGATAAGCAGACACATCGCCACAGTGTTCTCAAGTTATTTCGCCTGAAGCGACGACCATGCAGCTTGTAAGCACGGCCAGGAACGCAGTACTCGTTTCCGTATCTCAGGGAACCGAGGTTACGTAAGTAACCGAGTATGTTCCCTATCGATACTTCACTTGTACTGCGTAGCAGGACGTTATGAGGAACCGATAAAATCCCGCTGTGCTACAAGCGGAACGATAACTCAGGACCATCCCGCAACAAGTTTCGGGGGCCAAGCATTAGCAGGGAAGCCCTGCAGAGCCGATAGGGCCAAGCTAAGAGGTGGCCCTGTCCGGTAATCGTCCCAACAACAGTGTGCCTAGTGCCAGCACGGTTCGAGCGACCATAGGCCGGAAACCTAGTATAAATCCTTAAGCAGAGAGGACCGACCCTGTAAATCTGGGACATCCAGACTATAGAATCTGGCGAAGCCCAACAGGCCACCGCACAAATCTATGCTATAGATGCACCGCTAGACCAAGCCCAAGACGAGCCGATACCTCTAGTAGAGTGGGCTCTAACTCCCATGGGGCATCGAAGGCCCAAGGAAGTATATGCTAGCGAGATAGCCTCAATTATCCATTTAAAAAGTCTCTGCTTGGCGACCATCGAGAAGCCAGAGTTGCAGACCCCACAGCTCAGGCTGGGGGAGTCAGATCGTGTTGCCTGCCTGAGAGAGGAGGTCTCGTCTCAGAGGAATCAGCCATGGGGCTGCCACGCGCAGCTGAGACAGGTCCACGAACCACAGCTGGTTTGCCCAGAGTGGGGCTACGAACAGCACTTTGTGCGCCTGATTTCTGATCCTCCTGATTAATATCATTAATAATCTAATAGCGGCTGAAATTTTGTAGAGTCGCCACGTCCTTTGTCCAGCTCTATCATACAGCACACTGCGTCCTGCCCGCTCTGGTAACCTTGGACTGCGTCCTGCCCGCTCTAGTAACCTTGGAACAATGAGACAAGACTGGCTGAGAGTAGAGTACTGTTTTGCACTCTTTGATGCAACAAATGCATCAGATGTTAATGGAACTGTTTCTGGTTCCGGTTGATCTAACTAGTGCAGCCTAAACCTTTGCAATATATATATTATGATAGTGTAGTGTATGCAATATTAAAAAGATGCGTCTTTAGTCTAGATTTAAACTGACAGAGTGTGTCTGTCTCCCGGAAAGTGCGGGGAAGACTGTTCCAAAGTTTAGGCGCTAGATAGAAAAAGGATCTGCCGCCTGCACTTGATTTTGAAATTCTAGGTATTACCAACTAACCGAACACCTGAGAGTGTAGTGCACGTGAAGGACTGTAATACAAGAGAAGTTCACTCAAGTAGTGAGGATATAAACCATGCAGGGCTTTATAGGCAATAAGCAAGATTTTAAAGTTAATGCGATGTTTATAGCCTCCTTCATCTCCGTGAGCGTCAGCCATAAGTGGCGCTCCAGCACCACAAAACTGGCCATGGATCTGCCTATTGCCTGGGCCATGGTGGCGCGTAGAGCGAGATCCGTCGCACTCGGCAGCTCTCTGTAGGATGCTGGGTCGCCCCCAGACTCATCCATTCATCCAGAGTTTAGCCAGGTAGACTTGGAGTACCACCATGGAGTGTAGAGCTGAAGACATCCAGCGAGGGCTGAAGTCTTCTTACACGGCTTAGATGGGTGGGCTGCTTTTGCCGTCCATCCAATGGCAGTGGGCGGACATAAGTGTGCGGCCACAGACTCATTGAGGGGAGAAAGCCTCTTGTAGCCTTTTTCCTCTGCGTCGTCAATCGAGGTGAAAGCGGAGGAAGAAGAGGGTCGTAGGCGCCCCAGCAGAAACCACTCATCCAGGCGGCCACGGGCGGGTTCTTCCGGAAAAGACCACACTAAGCCCAGCTCCTCCACAGCCTTTGTGAGAACCCGGAAAAGCTCCGGGTCTACACATGGCTTGGTCTCGCTGGGGTCTGCATTGGCATGGGCTCTCTGCCATTGGTTAAAAGTTTTACTTTTCACAAACCAATGGCTGTGCAGTTTCACTGCATTATTGGAAAGAGCTTAGCGTCTTGCTATGCAGTACGAGTGAAGTATCGACTTTATTAAAATACATTGCCCTTGTTATGAATAATATTACAGTGCAATACTGTCAACTCAGGGGTTCAAATTAAATTGTATCGAACTGTATAAACATGTAAAGCACTACATGTAAAACACAACCAACCATCACCAACATATAACTGAAAGCTAAGTTTAAGGCTGGAAAATAGAAAGGTAAAGGTTGTTTTCAAATGAGAGAGAACAGCTGTTTAATCAGAAAACCATTCTCCTCTTTGTAAGAGACTGTCAGACTCTGGGATGGTTTTCATCATGAAACATGGAGTGGAAGAGTGGAAGTGTTCACTGGAGCAGAGCTGAATCCAGCTCTATTTTTACACACCCACTCCAGCCATAAAAGCAAAAACAGGAGGCTACAGTAACTTGCCAGATAGAGACAGTAATATGCCAACGCTCTACAGTCTTACCCGCTTTACCCTTCTCTTTACCAGCCTTAAACTTTGCTTTCAGGGCAACGAATAACGAAGAAAATCCAAGCGTGTCCATATAGATAAACAGATTAGTCATTCTGTTTCTCCTTGAATGTTTTGATCATGAGATGTTTTTCTTAGATTAAATCGTCTGGCCAACATGATTCTGTGTGTGTTTAGATCTGTCGCAGGAGATAAATGTTGGTGATGGTTGGTTGTGCTCTACAAGGCATCGCCGTAGAGAACATTCGTCTTTACTATATGGCCGAGCAATCATGCAGGTGGTCCTCATTACATAAGCTTTGCAAAGGCCATTAACAGATGTTCATTAGTAAACAAAAAAAGTCTGTACCTCTGTCAACATTATCAGCCCCACAAGGAAAGAGACCACCGACATGCCCAAGATGAGCATTTCTCTCCGATAGCCCACGCGGAAGGTTCTGGGATACATGTCTATGATAGCAGTCACGAGACTTTCCACACACACAAACTAGAAAGATGGTTAAACAGATGTGAGAAACCTGCACAGTATCTGTGTAATATTGTGACTGTCATGTAACCAGTGTTTTTATTAACAGTACATTTAGTACCGAAGCAGATTTATCATAAATGATTATCATTATATTTAAAAGTGCCCTTAAAGTTATAAACTGAAGACTCCTGTCATACTTCACTCACTAGAGGGTCAATAGGAGTTACAATTTTACAATCACTTTAACATTTATCCACTCATGTGTTACCTGACTGTCCAGTCCGAGGAAGATGAGCATCATAAAGAAGAGACAGGCCCAGAGTGGAGCCCATGGCATCATGGTCACAGCTTTAGGATATGCTATGAATGCTAAACCAGGACCTGAAAAATACAAAACAGATTGAACATTTTAGTCATTTAATAGCAATAATTACAAATTAATGATAATACCTTTATGTATCTTCTCTTGCTCTCTACCGATGAGCTCAGTATGTGCGAGAAGAGAATTACATGTATATAAAGCATATGTCTCACAACATATTTATTCGAACTTTTTCAACACCTGTCTGCACTATTTGCATTTCTATTTACATAACTCCAAATCCAGTCATCTGCAAAGCATGCTGTGAAATATAAGTCCTCTGCCCAGTTGTAACAATTTTATGTTAACACAACACAAATCCTTTATGCAGTCCCGACATGAATGGATGAAGTTACATGACTAAACAACAAAAATCATGTTGTGACCGAATTTACCAAAAATGTGTTGAATTTAACTAAAGTAAGTGAAGTCAAATTCTTTTTTTTCCAGTGCAGGAAAAAACCTTCAGAGATCACTGACTTGTACCACCCGGCCGTCGCACAAAAATACTCAAGATGGCAGTTCAGAGATAGACCGTAGGACTTACAACTTAAAAATGATTCAGTAGTCGATTGCGATCATTATTGAGATTACTATCTAAACTTGATCCTGTATATCTCCTTAAGGTGTTTTTTCATGTGACTGCAGCGGTCAGGCAGAACAAGTCAGAACCCTCAGAAATCTCCCAGTTCATATGCTGTACTTATGAGACTGCTTTATACAAATCTTGTCATTTCAGTAATTCTAACAAGGTGTGAATGTACCTTAAGCACTGATTTGAAAGCATGTGATATATTGCCAGACTCAACAATCTCCTAAATAAGTAATGCCGAGCTTCAATAAGTCATATAATGAAAGTCTTTCAGAGAAGTGCATGCATCCTTACAGAACCGCAGGTCCTTACCAGACTCCGCCACTGCCTCTATAGGCACATTTTGTTCGTATGCCATGAAGCCCAGCACAGAGAAAATGGCAAATCCTGCCACAAAACTCGTGCCACTGTTCAGACAGCACAGCATGATGCAGTCCCTGCAAACACACAGGCAACATTCACATTCTACAACCAGCCTACTGTTTCATTAGATATAATTCAAAAAAATATGTTTATCAATTTACAAATATTGATTTAAATCACAGATTAGTTTGATTGTATCAAACAGTAATTAACAGTGATGTAATGACTTTAATGTCATGCTTTGAACAATGTCCCAACTGCTCAAGTATTCTGTACGGATAGGCACACTTTGACTTTGAGAAGACTTTAATTTGGAAATGTTCATCTCATAATTTCTCTGGCACCCTCTACGACGTTTAAGGACTCAACACTCACCAGTGAAGTACCTTAAAATCCATTTTAACAGACATTCGTGACAAGCTGCATTAACCTTTACAAAAGATTTACAGAAACCTTAAATTAGCCATCTTAGTTCTTTCAGACTGCTAAACTAATAGTAAACCAATAGTATCCATCACATACCAGTAGACACCATTATAATTTCCATGCACTAAATCCAATCATTATAACCACCAAACCCATAACATGTGATATTGTGTTTTGGCAGGGTTCTATTGCATTGTTTTAGCACGGATGTTGTTTGAATACATTGACCTGCCAAACAGAGAGGGAACTTCTGTTATACTATAACTGTAAGATTAGGCATGGCTATTGAAATATAAACATACCCGTGAGTCTCATCTCAAAGGGTAAAGTGTAGCACCCAACACATGACCATGAAAGTTATTGAAAAGTCTTTATAATAGCAGCATCTGATGAAATGTCCTCATTTCAACGGACTCTTACTTGTAGCAGTTATTATTATAGCTGTTGTAGCTGCCGAGAGCAGTGAGGCATCCCAAACATATGGCATATGAGAAGAATATCTGAGTCCCAGCATCCACCCACACCTGCAAAAACCAGCCAATAAATCACACTGCCACTGAGAGGACTAATGTTATAAACACACAGACATCATGTTTAAGTTTTACACTGAGTGAGTACACGTGAGGTCAATTATTATTGTCTTGTTGTATTTTACACATCACAACTGTAGGCCTCTGATGAGCATTTATGAGTAGAACATTACATAATTACATGGGTTTAGTGAAAAAACTGTGAGCAACAAAACATAGTCTGGATCCTCTGTAAAAGTGGCCGAACTTATGTCCATAATTGTATTAAAACACCATAGAGAATGTGAAGCTGATGTCACACCCTATGTTGCATGTTGCAGTGGCGCTGCCATCTTTGGAGGATCGTACTCCAATGCTATTTTTGTTTTGATACGTACCGTTGTTTGATATGTGGAGAAATCGAAAGTGAAAGAACCAGGGGCTTTTCCTGAACGTTTAATGCAATTGCAGTTTTAAACATTGCAAGACCGACCTACCATAGTTACAGTATATTTCCTAATCAAAGAAGAAAAGCAAAACACTGCATTGAACGCACTAGCAGCGATCCTCCCAAGATGGCTGAACATTCTCTATTAAAGGGACAGTTCACTCAAAAAATGCTGCTACCTCATAGGAAATCTCAATTGAGTTCTCTTTTATATCTGCAAAACAATTAGCATAAGTGCAGTACTGGTCTCATATATCCCACAACAGTATACAAAGCTTAGTTTTTTTTCAAATGCTATTTATTACATTTTTGGAGGATAGAAAGATTAGAAAAGAAATAGAAGTCAGAACTCATTGGTCAGATGCTGATGGAAGAGATGTGTTTTCAGCTGATTCTTAAAGATGGCTTCAGAATCAGCTGATCTTGTAGCAGTGGGCAGATCATTCCACAAACATGGAACAGATCCAGAGAAGGTACGGGAGAGTGACTTTTTCCATTTTTGGGATGGTACAACAAGACGTCGTTCATTTACAGAGCATAGGGATCTGGTGGGTACATAAGTCTGTATTATAGCTTTCCTGTAGCTCAGTGGTAAGAGCATTGCGTTAACAACGCAAGGTTGTGGGATCGATCCCGGGGGATTGCATATACCTATGTAAGGATAATGCAATGTAAATCGCTTTGGATTAAAGCGTCTGCCAAATGCCTAAATGTAAATGTATTAGTAAGTGAAGATATGGGGGTGCCGAACCAGTGGTCGTCTTGTAGGCCAAGAGCAGAGTTTTGAATTTGATGCGAGCGACTATAGGGAGCCAATGTAACTTAATGAAAAGAGGAGTGACGTGTGCTCTCTTCGGTTAATTTAAGACCACTCTTGCCGCTACATGCTGGATCATCTGTAGAGGATTGGTTGTGCGAGCAGGGAATACAGCCAGTAGCGCATTGCAATAGTCCAGTCTGGTCTGGACAAGAGCCTGGACTAGGACTTGCGTAGCATGCTCGTACAGGAAAGGTCTGGATGAATCTACAGGACTGGGTGGTGCTGGAAACATGATCCGTAAAGTTTAGCTGATCATTGATTACCAGGTTTCTGGCCGTTCTGGAAGGTGTGATGGCTGATGAGCCCAGTTGAATGGATAGGTTGTGATGAATCCTTGAGTCGGCCAGGATCACAAGAAGTTCTGTTTTTGCAAGGTTCAGCTGCAGGTCCTTCATCCAGAATGAAATGTCACTCAGGCATGCTGAAATGCGTGCAGAAACAGTCGGACTGAAATGACAGGTTGGAAAAGCCATGTTTCCGAATAACAGAACCTAGGGATGTCAATTAAACGCATATTTTTTATTTCTACCATGTTTAGTCAGCTCACAGATCATTGTGATGTTATCCATGGGTCACCAGAGTCAGATTGTATACGGCCTATACCAGATCCTTCAAGCTCCCATATGCACCGACTTCACATTCACACACCAGCTTCCGATTCTCATTTCAGGATTTCCTCACCTGCCGCTCGCTGAAGTTCTCTTGCGAAACCCTTACGCTCTGATTAGACTCCTTTTGCCCCACAGAGCGAGAAAAGTGTAAAAATGTCGCCATAGGGGAGCCATGTGAGTTGGTGGAAAAAAAGCCAGCATCTCTCCCAAAAACTCTCACATAACCATTGAGCCACTAATCTCCTTAACTGGGAAACCAATTGACAACTCACAGTATTTGCTTCCTCCAGCGGGTAACCAGGGTAACCCCTCCGACCTCACAAACACAGAGCAGTTTCCCTCCAAGAACATCCATTCTACGGGGATGGTCATTTACGTCCTTTCTGTTTCAAACTGGGCCAGTGCGATTGCTCCGCTTTGGCTTTACTCAGACATGCCAATACATTCTCTAAAAGCTGCTTATTGATGTTGTGGCTAATTTGGAGGTTTGTTTTGTCTTGTTTTAGTCAGGAAGCGCACCCTAAAGACACATTTCCACTGCAAACTTGACTCATTCTGTCAACGTCCACACAATTTCTACTGATGCAACTTACTTTAAAGCAACCCAGGTAGTACGAAATTTGTCTTCTTGCATTCGATATACAATACTAATGATTATTAATCATTACTACGCTAGCGCAGTTTCGATATGCAGCAGTCAAATAGCGCATTTAAAGGGATAGTTCACCCAACTTTCTTCAAAATATCTTCTTGTTTGTTCGGCGGAAGAAATTAAGTCGTACAGTTCTGCAATGAAATATGAGTGATTAAATAATGACAGAAATTTTTCGGTGATCTATCACTTTAAAGTTTCACAAATAAGTCTATAAGACAAAACTGAAATACTAGTAAGTATCCCCTCTCAAAAAAATTTTTTGTCCAGAATAAAGCGTACTATAGTTTTTACATTCTGTAAACGCAAAACGTTGTAAACAAAGAAGGAAGCTCTTTGGCACAGAACAGTGAATTGGGTGGATCTGAATTGATCGTAAAAAAAGACGGTGAATGAAACAACAGAGCACACAGAGTGTGAACAGACCGCTTATTGTGCGGCGTGAAAGCTAATTAAACATTGGAGTCAGAGACGCCCCCCATCAGCAAACAGCAGCTCTTTATTCCCCCCTCTCTCCTTTCCTTTCATTCACATCGCTCGCTCTCTCATGCTATCCATGCTACTTCACATCCAATCCGTTAACTCTTGCTTTCTAGCAGTACTTCAACGAAACTCCCAGCTTTACCGTTACTCTACATTTCTTTTTACTGTTTAGTGAGGTCTGTGATGTTTAAAAAATACGATAAGCTGACAAACAGAAAATTTGCCAAGCCAAGTTTGTTCTTTACTACATTTATAATCATTCTACACCATCATCAATTGTTACGGTACTTTTAATGACTGTAAACATGTTTATCTGCGTCCCACAACCCTGTTACAGTATGATTTTCTCCCATTTATAAAAACCTTATATTCCTAAAAATGATGAGAACCCAATGACCAAGGGTGCGCTTCCCGAACAACAACGTAACTCGCTTAGTCCGATGCATCAACATCGGAGATCAATTGTTTGATCCAAGTTGCTTCAGCAATCTAGTTGATGACGCCACACAGGTGGTAAAGTTATGACATCTACTAATAAATACTGTACGACTTGCGAGTCGACCATAGTTGCCAAACAATGCTTTTGGGAAACGCACCCCTGGTAAGGAACGCAACTAAATAGAATTTTTCAACTTTGCTAATTTTATTGTTATTTGTATTAATTTTTCAACCCTGTTACCTAAATGATTAACGAAAAAATATATATAGAAAAATCTAGAATAGTTGTACATTTAGACATTCAAAATATCCATCAAATTGAGGTTTAGAATTGTATTTTACAGTACACACGTCTCTAGATATGACCCTTCCAAAGGATTACCCTTCAACTGACCATCTCTTGAGAGTCCTATTTTATTACTGTTCCAGACATGTTCTTGTCTTTGTTTGACCTTGTTTCATCTTGAACGGATTTATTTTGTCAATGACGGTCTGACTCTACATTATCCTGCTTATTATGCAGCTAATTTCTTTTTAAATATATAAATAAATCGTTTAAATGATTTGATTAAGTGGAAGTCACCTTGGATGATTTGAGATACAGCTATGTAGCTCATTAATAGTCAATTTTACAGTTAAGTGGTGGTCATACAAAAAATATATTGGCCGAATACCACTACTGACCAATCAAAATCAATTATTCCACACAGCTGTAAAATAAACATTTATTATGCTGTGCATTTCAGACCACCAGCTGGGAGGAAATTAACTAAATTCACCGGCAGTAGCAGCAACACTCGGCTCAAATCCATCACAGTAGTTCACATTTCATTTCAAAGGATATGAACTGAGGGCCACGGTTGAGACAACAGCTGATAAAAGCAATCAGACAAGATTTACCGAGAGAATTGCTATACCAGGGATACGTGACATGGCTTTATGAGAGGGTTTGACAAATCCGATTTGGAAATTGTTGTTTATTCCACACATTAAAATGACTGGCAAGTCTTTACATTCGGCAGACAAACGTGAAGAAATAACGATCCATTCAGATGTAAAATATTTTTATGTAAATACCAAATATCAAAGGGAGACAAAGATGGGTGAGAGATTTAACGTAAAGATTTGGATTGAAAGAATGGGTGCTAGATAAAATGATAATAAACTCTTGGTGGCATATGTGTGTTAAAATCATGACATTGGATAAAGACATTGTCCTTACCTGAGGGTCGGACAGACGGGAGATGTCGGGATACAGGTAGAACTTAATTCCATTAGCAGCTCCTGGCAGTGTTATTCCTCGCAGAAGAAGAATCAACAACATGAAATAAGGGAAGGTTGCAGTGACATACACCACCTGCAGAAGACAAACAGACATCAAGACTACAATACAGCACTAAGAACACATTACTCTTGAGTTTTTATTTGTGTGTTTTTCAGAAAACAAAACAAGGCAGATTTATGCTGCTTTGGATATTAAGATGTGTGCGTTGTTTTTGCGTGTTTTTTACTTTGTAAAATTTAGTGTCAACCCATTAAAAACATTCCCTGAAAAACATAGCTATATGTAAAAGAAATCAAGCGTATAGTGTTAGTTCTGGCAGGTCATGTGAGTCAAGCTGGCATCATCGGATCTGATCTAAATAACATTATATATCACAGCTTCCCTTTTACATTCCGTCATCTATCATCAGCCTAACCAGCAAATGACTCCACCTCAAATTTACAATCAGGACTCGACAGGGAGTTTTCCCCAGGACAGAACCATACCTAAATGTCAACCTAAAATGTTGCCAATGCGTTTCATGCATGTGTTACTTCCGTGTTTGACAGGAAGAAACCTAGTCAGTTTCTGGTTAGGCAGACTTAGGCCACGTTTACACGATGAAAAACCTTCCTTCCTTCCTTCCAGTGAAGTCAAACATTTTGAGTCTACATGTAAACACAAATGGGATTTTAGGGTTTAAGTCCCTCTGTGGCTAAAATTAAGTTTGATGTTGTATATATCTCCATGCTTCAAGACAGACAATGTACAGGTTTATCATTTAAAACCATTGCTGAATATTTTCTCTATAAAGGTGTTTCACAAGCTCGCCTAAGCAAATAAATAAGCGGGAAAGATGGCAAGCGTATTTGGCGTGCTGTCTGGGGAAAGGGCTCCGAGGTAGGTATTCTTGCCCTAAACCCATTGCGTTCCCCCAGTTACACTGAGGTAGAGAAAATGGTGAGAGGATGGCGATGTAATTGCCGATTACGAGCCAGCTGTGTTAATGATTTGCTCCTCCCGAACTTTGTTAATAAACGTCATTACCCAAAGACAGTTTAAATAATGAGGTTTGAAACTGCCCCGGTTTATAGCATCATAACCCTGTAACCAATCATCACAACTTTTTTGACCGAGTGGATTGGCAGTTCAACCCATAGATATGCAAGAGGATTGCACATAGACTTACTGTGGAAATGATAGCTGCACTGCTATTTCAGCTCTGCTTCTGCAACAAAAGCATGCACTGCTTACAAGTGCATTGTAAATTCTTACAGGTTAACATCAGACCCGAAAAAGGTGTTGCTAATACGCAGCTCACATTTGCATTGAAAAATGCTTCAGCATCACCTGGAACTGCCCAATGCGGAATCTATGTATGTAGATTGGAGGAGCGACTAATTTGAAATTATCCAATGAAGTGGGACTTCAACTGGGAAATATTTTGGCAATGTCATTATGCGGATATTGTAGAGAAATGATCTGTGAGAAGATTGAAAAAAACATAATTGAATGCAATATACATACAGCAAATATTGACAGGATTTTCTTTTAAGGTTAACCAATTCTTAAGGAGATGCTAATGAGTAAGTGATCAGTCTGGGATTGGAGACATTGTAAACTAATCCAGGATACGATTGTTCCCTTTTTTGTGACGTTTCTTTTTTTGCAAATCATCTGTCTATTATATGTCTGAATGACTGAATGAAGCCGTGCTCTCACTTTGAAGGGGTTAAGGAATGTCTCAGGGTCTGCCAGAAGGGGCAGTTACTCTTCCCAAAGACTTAATTGGGTGCAAATTGAAAGAATGTTTCTCAGGGGGAGGAAGTTGAGAAGTTGCAGGTCGGAGCCAGAGGTTTTCACGAAGAAAACTCTCAACAGCGCAACACACAATACGACAAAAATAGGCAGGCAGCCATCATGTTGCGACTTGTCAAAACGATGTTCACTGTTTGGAATTATCTCCAAGTCACCACCAACCAACACAGGTGACACACTGGGGTTGTATTTCTCATACCAGAACATCACAATGCGATTCTTCCGCGCTATCCATTCAAGCTCTTGAGCGCGAAATACGAAAAACCTTTTTTCAACATTTTGAAGCTCATTCAGTCCCGTGAACAAAACCACTCTTGGGGGCGGCACTAGGTTCTTGTTCCTCTGGCACCTAGTCAAGACTATACGAGGACAAGACAGGGTTTGGACACAAAAGCCTCTACCCTGCTTCCCTCATCCCAACCGGGTTGTGTTGGCTGCGTGGGAAAATCTGTGGTGCAGAAGCTCACAATTACCAGTGCTTGACCTGGGAAATTTACAGTACCAAACCCCAGTTATTCGTTTTTTGTGCCAAATTGAGTAGCAATATAAAAATCTGCAGAGACCTTTGTTAACGCTTCCACATGTGTGCTTGCTTAGTAATCCAGTTGAATAAATCAAAAACCTTGCCCAAAGACCAAGTAAGAGACCTGTAAGGCCATTTTAAGACAGCAGATCCTTTAATCCGAATGGTACCTCACAGCCCGAGAGCACGAGAGCTCGCCAAGATTCACACCCTTTTCAATTAGTCTCATAAAATGATTACATATCCATATCCAAAAACCATGGCCACCGCAACAAGGCCATCCCCCTGCTCGTGCATTTGGTTTTTCTCCCATGAATGGAGCAATGTTTAAACCCGCCGTGAGACTTTGACACACGCTGACTCTCTCCCAACTCTCTCTGGTCAAACATTTAAGAGCGGCTTTCACAGGTCTACCCCATGCCATAAATCTAGCGCTGGTTTATGGGAGAATCGCAAACAGCCACAAAAGACCTGTGGGCGCACAGCTTAGCGAATGTCCTGAATGCTACAATCTGTATAGCGGTCAAAGGAGAGGAGAAAGCAGTTTGCTATCCGCCAGACATAATTCCTCACAGAAGAGAAGAGGCGAGCAGAGGAACTCTGCATGCTCCTCATGAACGCTCCACTTTCCCCCTGTGAATACAGAAATCAATCTTGGACAGGCGGCTAAAGCCTTGCCGTGAAGGAGCATTCTTTCCTCTTGCTTCACGGCCAAACAAAAGCCACTTCAGGAGATATGGGCCCTGCTGCCGAGCTCTTTTCTCCTGGACCTGTACAATGTGAACCCATTTATTTTTCTTCACACAACCCTCTTCTTTTCTTTCCACTTTCTTTCTGGCTCATTGAGTTTGTTAGACTTTCTTAAAGGCTGATGGAAGAATAGAATGCAGAGGAAGGCAACTGACTGAGTTTTAGAGATTGGCAGAGGGACACAGGCTCTCATAATGCAGGGGATTGTGGTTACAAGGCGAAGACAGAGCGAGCTCCAGAGACTGGAAGAATGCAAACTGTTTGTTTTCCGAAGGGGCTTTTTGTCACGGTAGGTTGGTTCGAGTTGACGAATAAAGCGGTTGGTTATTGTTAGGATGCGCCTTTGTTCACCTGCGTTTCCGTTCGGATTCTGGACGGCTCCCTGTTTCTGTTCACAGGTCTTTGGACATCCTGCCAGTCTGATATGAAAGTTTCTCAATCTGCGTCCGAAGCCAAAACACGGCATGTGGCATTTTCCTTTTAAAGAAGAATTACTGTATTCAGATGGTAAGCCCTTTCAGATGCTTATCACTTTCCAATCTATGTGATGTAATAACATCATTGAAGCCACATGGTCTCTGCACAGCACTCCCAAAACAATCTCAACTAAACAATTCAGAACTTGTTGAGTCTCATTCTCATTCGTCACGTTAGGTTTAGGGGAGGGGCTTCAGTATGGTGTTTTTTATACGATTCATGAATTAGACACCTCATATTAAGTGTTACGAGTGCCTGTGTGATCTGGTTGGCCGTCCACATGCAGAACTGTGTTGATAACATCATTTGCAAAGCTAAAAGGCAATTCTCATTGAACAAACATTGAATTTCATCCTGTAAAATTAGGGTTCCAAGTGTATAATTTTTGCCATTTTGGTGACTGAGTTGATCTTTGTTTTACCTTTCCAGTCGATTTGGGACCTTTCCAAATGCAGAAATAACATATGACCCAGGCTAGTGCAAGACAGAGCACAAGTTCCCAGCGAAGGCTGCCGATTTCTTCAATTCCAGAGGATATTTTGAGAACACGCCGCCTGCAGGAAAAACATACTAAACGTAACCACTTTTGTGCAAGTAATGTTGTCACTTTTCACAGATATTACATTTTTATACATAAAAGGCCCAGGTTTTTAAGAATTTAATATCCACTAGTTTTACACACATCAAAAATTTGCATCCCAAACATTAAATATTGACCTTCTTTATAGCCAAAAATTTAAACACATATCATACAACAATGCCATAACCTCATTAACATTTGCATGATTTAACTAATAAAGTTTATGTAAAAAGGCTACAGCACCTCCAATGACCCTACACATTGTGTGTAGAAAATCAACAGATCGATGTAACTATTGGAAATAAATTCATTATAAATGTATTGGGTTGTTGCAGGCTTTCATGCTCTGTCCTGATTTTCAAACCAAAGAAAATCCTTCAACCATTCAACTTGTATTAATGCCTAAAAACCAACGTAGATTTATTTGACATCATCATTTAGGTTCAATTGAAAATACTATATAGCAGTAGTATAGTAATTCTATAATTATAAAAAGTCTCCTATACTTGAACACAAATCAATGCCACATTTTGCAAGAATAATGTAAGTAATAATGTAATAATGAGCAAGGCACCTTACCCCTAATTGCTCTGCAGTAATGTTCCACTGTATAAAACTACTTGTAAGTCGCTTTGGATAAAAGCGTCTGTCAAATGAATAAATGTAAATGTAAATGTAAATGTAATGTGAATAATTTCGAAATCAAGGTTAAAGCTCCAAACTGGACTATAATCTGAGCTCATGCAGCTTTACATGAAACCGTCGACACGTGCCAGATACAGTCAACCGCATGTAGCTAAATTCGTATGAATTTAATGTTTAACCTATCATCCAACTTTTGTCATCAAGCATCTGTCATAACTTTAAGGTGAACAACTTGTACTGTGTCGAACAGTGGTTGATTGAAATGCAGTGATGTAAGCTTGTAGTAGCAAGGGAAAGCCACAGTTTTCTTTCTTGTAGTGCCATTTGTCATCTATAACATGTTCTTGGGTGACATCCACTGCGTAAGCCATGCCCCCCTCGTACAAACCTTCTCCATTCAACCCCTTAATTGACAGCTTCTGTGTCTCTCGGTACCAGAGTCCCGCCCGCTCGATGTGAACTAAGGCCAGCAATATGTGAAACTGACGACTACTTCCTCTGTGTTATTAAAGAAAAAGTAGCCGACTGCGGCCAAATTTGTGTCCATACCATTCCTGACTGTGCAAGTGCCCTTTTGATGCTTGTTGACAACGGCAATGCAAAAAGAATGACAAATTATCAGTGAAGAAGGTTATGGGTTCCCAATGAATAATAAGCTGTGGTTAATCGCTCCACATGTGCACTGTGCCAAATGCTGTCTGGCAAGCAAGTGTGTTACCAGCATATTAACTTTCATGCTTTGAATTTTGAATGAAATCGTAGACTGGATTCATATCTTTTAAAAATCTGTCCTGAACAGCTGCCAAACACTGTTATTGGTATGAATGTGTGCCTTAAACAACAATATGTGCTGTACAGCTACTAAACAGTCAAAATAACACTTACTCCCAAAACTCTATGACTGGTGAGGTGGCAAACGGGTTGGAGACGTTGGCGATGCTTTCATTGTTGAAGTCCACACAGTTTTCTAGAAAACAGTTATTAGCTTTGTTAGTTTTTCATGTGTGCACCGTTTATTAGTTCGCAATGCTTGAATCCTTAAATCCACCGACCTGTGTTCCAGTAGTGACCGCACGACGCCCAGGGCAGTTCTGTTGTGAAGCAGTTAAACAGGTAGAAAATAGCCCAGGCCAATATGACCACGTAATAAACATTCAGATGGGCTTCGATGACTTGGGTGGCATAGCCAATGCCTGCAAGAAACGATTTTCAACATTGATGTTCATAAAATGCTCAGCTTAATTTTTACAAATATAACCACAGTAGCACAATACTGCTTCAAATTGTCATGAGTGAACTACGCTTTACCCTCGAAGAGTGGGCAGACCTTTCGCCAACATGTGATGCCGCCTTCACTGGTGAACTGACCCAGTGCTGTTTCCAGAAAAAACACCGGGATCCCACAGCAGATGAAGAAAATGACATACGGTACGAAGAAAGCACCTGAAACATTCACAGGAACATGTGTCAGTCGAGTGGCATCCACGCAACATTCAACACAAGTGGCTATTGAGTCATTTTTACCATTGTTTCGCTGTATTTTTCAATTTATACTTACGAGACTAATATCAGCCGGGATATGGCATGTGTGTATCGTAACAGTTTCAATATATAGGAGCAGGAACTTGGTAGCAATATCAGTAGCAAGAATGTCCAAGTGTTTGACTGTTTGGTAATGATGCTGTCTTACCTCCACCGTTCTTGTAACACAGATATGGGAACCGCCAAACGTTGCCAAGGCCGATGATCTCTCCAGCCACTGACAGTATAAACTCAATCTTATTATTCCACTGGCCTCTTTCATTCACCACCTTCTTATCTTTGCTGCGCACCGCGCTCGGGTTTGACGCCTCCGGGTCCATCGCGTCGTCCGCTTTTCCATTTATAATGGGAGTCATCTTTTCGGCTGTCATGGCGTCCTAACAGCCTGAAACAGATGCATCAGAGTTCATGTGATCTCATTTCAAAGTTGTCAGGCACTTTATAGTGCGCAACGCGCGTCTGCGTCTGGAAACCGTTGACGGAGCGCAACGGGAAAAGAGCGCAATCTTTATAATACGCGTTTGACAAACTAAACGCGCGCGTTCGTACATTGCGTTATTAAAATAAAAGCGCATTTGGTTTAGTTGCGCCGCACGGAGCGCTTTCTTCATCGCGTCTGTTTCGTCTCGAGAGGTGCAGACGGAATGAGCTCGGCTGGCCAGTGTGGGCAAAAGTAACCGCAAATTAAATTAAACAGGGTGTGACACGAGACTTTGAGAGTTTGAGCTGCGACGAGCACTTCACTCCTCCCGTGGGCTGTGAGAGCTGAAGCCGCTGGGGATGCGACACTTACCGGTGTAGGTGGTACAGCAAACCTCCTTGGATCACCCGATGACCACCTGCTGGAAGAGATGCTTCAGTGTGAGCCGGTGTGATGGAAAACAGACCATGAGAAGAAAGTGAAAATCCCTGGTGTTGTGAGTGTGGCAGTGGGCAGATCACCAGTGCTGTGATCAGAGCTGAAGATCTGAATCTGATCTCCAACGCCTCTCACTGGAAAAGAGCCACGTGTGGAGATCCGCAGCTCTGCTGGAGTGATGCTCACACCTCCTTAAACACCTCCATTCATAACATTTATACAACTCTGCGTTCCTTGGCTCGTTTTTAAGCTTTTGTTTAGCCTACTTATTGTTTCTCTGGTCATTGTTTGATCGTCGTCTTCGCTTTTGGTCGCAAGGTAGGCCATACGGTTTTTTTCTGGTTAATCATTTTAACTGTTTTGTGCTTAGTGTATAGAAATAGCAAGTTTGGCATTTACATGTATTTATACAATTTTAAAATATAGTAATTGTTATAATATAATAATAATCGTCATCACCATAATAACAATAAAACATTATTATTATTATTGTTGTTGTTGTTGTTGTCATTATTGTTATATACTTCTTTGTTTATACATATACTATTTTCGCATCATGTTTTTTTTTTTGTACAAATAAAAAAAGTTTAGATGCTTTTGTCCAAACGATTACAGACGAGAACATGAATATAATTATCCCTATTATTTGGTATTGTTATACATGCGTGTTCTAAACAAATGAGACTGTGGCGGTGTGATATTGGTTAACAATGAATCTGAAATAAAACCAGGTGCAGATTTTGAACTGAATGCTGTACATTTTGTGATAAAGTGTCAGTGCTGGACGAGCAGTCTACATCTCCAAACGGCTACAAATGTTGTCTCCACGCAGCCCTAATGAGTCTCATGGAGTTTTTCACACTGGTCTCCGAACAGGAAGAATCGCTTGCTCTCGGCTCTCTCTGCTCTCAGTGTTTTGTGTATCATGGAAAAGACTGACCTAGTCACTATAGAGCCCTCAATTAAGGGTCAGTTGTCATTTGAACTTGAATGAAGCAAGACTCTGCATAGTGAGAGGCCACCAAAGACGCTGGCAAGGATGCACTGCTCCCTTGAGACACAACTCGCCGATAACTGCTTTGTAACTTCACATAAGAGACATCAAAGAATATTTGAAGAGTTTCCAAACTGAGATAAATCATGTTTTTTATTATGTTATAATGTTTTTGTTGTGTTAGTAAGCAGTGTGTTTTATTGTGGCTTAAATCTTAACACACCAACTGCAGTTTGATTGGTTTTAATTGGAATGCACAATAAAAAAAAGAGTTTTGAAATTTTTTAAAAACATTGTTATCTAAATATGGACTCTTCATTTCAAACAGAAATTTGAACATCAAAAACAAAATGAACTTTAAAGAAGTGAAAATGTGATTAAAATAAAAATGGGGAATGTCTCATAGATACAGCACCTCTGTTTTGTCATTAAACTAGTTAACCACGCACGCATATTTTCCATAGACTGGTCACTTTTATATTATCCAAACTGTATTGCGTCACCTAACCTTCAGCCTACCCCTAGACGGAACCTTCGCACAAACCTTTTCACATTTTCATATAACCATCATTGTATGTTTAATAACCTATTCATGAAGACACACACACATGCATATATGGTTTACGAGGACTTTTCATGGACGTAATGATTTTAATGTTGTACAAACAATGTGCAACAAGCATATTCAATCCCCTAACCCGATCACAGAAAACTTTTTTTTAAATCACCATTTAGTTTGTTATTTTAGCAATTTTGTTCCTGAGGACACAGGAAGCGTCTACGTTGTTATACAAATGTCATTACACACATTTGTGTCCCCAGAAACCATACACAAGAATACATGTGCACACACACACACTAGCACAGAAGATTTTCCAATTTCTATGACTTTGTTGTAATGAGCTAATGATTTCTCCCCATCCACCCCACCTGCTCCCTTGCAAAAAACGATTAACTCACATTTAAAGTAAACATGTGTTGGTCTCTAATAACAATAATGTATTTATTCAATTTATCTCACATTTAATTTGCTATATCGAATTGAAATGTTTTACAATTTGGAAAGGACAATGAAATGGCATAGAGGGTCCTTTTTCACACCTGCATCAGATTATCATCACCATGAATTTACATAACAAATGTACAATACTAAATGCTTTAATTGCACACTATACTCCTCCAGGTGGCGCTGTAAACGTACCATGTGGCAGCCGACACTTAACGTTTTACATTTACATTTAGTCATTTAGCAGACGCTTTTATCCAAAGCGACTTACAAAGAGTTCGGGGAGCAATAAGCGATATGTCATAAAAGAGCAATAGTACTAATACTGTACAATACAAATACTGTTTATTAAACAGTGAGAGTTTTTCTTCATCTTCAACACACAAAAAGTCTTATGGTTGTGGGACTGAGGTCTTCATTTACAAGCGACCCCTTGTCTAAAAACAGACATCCTCAGCCATAAAGTTCTGTCCTCCAATAAGATGTAAATCGAGAGGTCAAACCATTTGGACTCATCCTGCTTTTATTGTGTAACTGAGCCTGCCAAAGGAATGGAAGGAAAACACGCATATATCACAGTGGAGGTAACGCATAAAAGGTGGCCCCTTGCTAAGCATGTAAAATAGGCCTTTGAAGGCCGTAGACAGATTCAAAGTTGAGCAATACAAACAGTGCGAGTCTCTATGGTAATGTTGGTTCCAGGTCGGAGAAGAACCGGCCCCTTGTGTCCTCTCATTCTCTCAGGCCGATCGGGGGGCGGCAGGGGTGGGAAGTATATAAAAGCGGCAGGAAGTATAACTTCAGGGAAGTTAGGGACACCCTAATGATTGTGATGTCTTAAGTTAAGGATAGTGATGTCTTCTGGACTCCTCGGACTAAAGAGTATTTGTTGACTTCTTGAGAAAGTTTGAGATTGCTTCAGCTGGATTGTCTTGTCATGCGTTGTTGAAATTCCACAGCTCTGTGCGCACAATATACCACACAACGAAATAACAGGAAGAACATTTCTCTAAAATACTTAAGTGGGTGTCAGTACGGTTATTGATGTGGAAAAGTTTGAAATTCATATTGAGGTAAACACACTTTATTTTACTGCTGATGTTCTTGACATACAATATTGAGGAGCAGCTTACTTTACTTGTCCTCCAATTTGAATTTGAAGTATTTTATTTTATAATCTCAGACTTCGTATTTTAAATAAACCAAAAACATATAGGCCTACTGTATGTATTTTACAGCAATATCACTATTATACAGAATACTGACAGCAATTTTACGGCAACGTTGTTTTAGGATTGTGCTTTGTCATTTTTCTGTAGATAGTCTGGTACTGTACACAACCTGTGTGTGGTGGTCATGACAGCTTGAGTTCAGCAGGTGGTCAGAACATCAGCTGTTGTATTTCTCTTTCTTTATGACACTTACATTCACCCTGCTGATATATTCATCCCTTCATTGTTGTTTTCTGATGGTAACAGAGGTGTGCGTAACCTTTTGTGGTTCTAATAATTAGTTTGACGATCATAAATCAAAATGAGTTTTTACATGTTTAAACAGAAGCAGGACTAGCATTATAACAGAACATTAGTATTAGTTTACATAATATTGGTAATACGGTTCCTAAATGATCTGCATTTCATTATGTCAAATACACAACGTCCATGCGTGTGCACAGCGAAAGTCTTTATATTACTTCAGCTCATCACAATACGTTTTCAAATCATCTTTGAAAGTTACATCAACATGACCAAACATTGTAAATAGTAACTTGGAATTACTTTAATAAAACTTAGTTCTGCTCCATGATTCTGATTGGTGGTTGGTGTTGTGCAGTGTTTTAAGCCGTTGTAAACACACACACACACACACACACACACACATATACATATATACAACCAGGTGTTGCATTCAAGCGCTTCAGGAACGTAGATGTGTCTGCCATTTTGGAACGGTCCACTGACATCACTCACAGATGGCTAGAATGCAACCATGGAAACCACCACCCATTGTCATATGTAAGTATAGCAAATTAAATGTTTGAGTTTACACAACTGTGGGTAAATAATCATACAGCTATAGTTGCAAACGCACACCTGGAGCATCAGCTTGCTCTTGAGTGTTAACAGACCGGCTTGGCAGGGTCGCCAGATCTGTGTAAAAAGAATCATCAATGTCCCTAGTCCAAATAATATAACTTTCATAAATAAAATAATTTTAATTTTAAATAATTTCCATTGCGAGCAAGGCTTTTATCTTGAATGACCTTTTCACTAAGGAGAACTTGGATTTTCTGTTCATTACGGAGACATGGCAGCGAGAAAACGAGCACTTCCATCTTAAAGAACTATGCCCCCCGGATTGCTCTGTGTTTGGGACTCCTCGGCTGGCATGCCGTGGAGGCGGACTTGCGCTGGTCTTTCGGGATTCTTTCGGCTGCAGTTTGATGGTCACCGCCTCGTTCAACTCCTTTGAGCTGCAGATGTGTAAGGTTGGAAAATTACACCCCTTTTACTGTGTTTTAGTTTACCGACCTCCTGGTCCTGCACGTGCATTTCTTGACGACTTCTCTGAGTTTTTAACGACTATCATCAAACTAGATCGCGTTTTAGTCCTTGGGGACTTTAATCTGCATATTGACGATCCCTCTTGTTCGATTGCAACTGATCTGTTGACTATTATGGATTCTTTCAATTTTGTACAGCATGTTTCTGGCCCCACGCATAAAAAAGGCCACACGTTAGATCTGGTTTTCTCTTATGGCCTAAACATTGATAATCTGAGTGTCGACGATTTTCAAATTAGTGACCATTGCTGTATTTCTTTTAATTTGTCACTTACCATAATGCCTACTGTTTGTAACGTTGTAACAGAAAAACGCATCATTAGTGAGAAAACACCTAGTGATTTCTCTGCCTCTTTCGACTCTCGCTCATTTGTTGAATGTGATGATGTTGATTCATTTGTGGAATGTTTCAACAACCACTGTCTGTCAGTTTTGGATATGGTAGCGC
Organism: Barbatula barbatula; assembly: GCF_947034865.1. Lineage (NCBI taxonomy): Eukaryota > Metazoa > Chordata > Actinopteri > Cypriniformes > Nemacheilidae > Barbatula > Barbatula barbatula. The sequence continues at coordinate 3,765,111 of NC_136783.1, read as the reverse complement.
CTGTTAAAAAGATTTCTGGGTCACAGAAAAAGGCCCTCCCTTGGATAAATGATAACATCTGTAGTTTTAGGAGAAAATGTCGGATGACAGAGCGCCTATGGAAAGCCACTAAATTAGAGGTACATAGACTCCATTTAAAAGACATGATGCTGGATCTGAATGAATTGATGAAGCAGGCTCGCTCATCTTATTTTTCCAACCTTGTGTCAGGAAATAAGAAAAATCCTAAAGTCTTGTTTGACACCGTTGAGAAGCTTACTGCACCTTCAGCTCCTCCTGTGCCGGTGTACACACAAGAGGATTGTAACAACTTTTTGTCGTTCTTTGTGAACAAAGTACATGACATTAGGGCCAGTGTTAATTCACCACCCATTAGTGTTTGTTCTACTGAGTTTTCACCTGTGTCATCTTGGTCGTCCTTCACTCCTGTCAGCCTACAGGATATAAAGACTATAACAGGAAATATGAAACCGTCTTCGAGCCCCGCCGACATTGTCCCAACAACTCTATTGTTGAAAACGTTTGATACTGTCGGCCCCTGTGTGGAAAAAATAATTAATCTGTCACTTAGATCTGGCTCAGTTCCCAGCTACTTCAAACATGCTGTGGTAAACCCGATCCTTAAAAAGCCCAATCTTGACCCTTCAGAACCAAAAAACTACAGGCCCATATCAAAACTTCCATTTATCTCCAAAATTTTGGAAAAAATCGTGGCATGCCAGCTGACCTCCTTTATGGAGCAGCATGATTTGTTTGATACTTTTCAGTCTGGTTTCCGAAAATTACACTCCACTGAAACAGCCCTTATTAAAGTCTCTAGTGATGTGATGATGGCAGTAGACTCTGGCCGCTACACTGTACTTGTACTACTTGATTTGTCTTCTGCTTTTGACACTGTAGATCACAGTATACTGATCAATCGGCTTCATAATGAGATGGGACTATCAGGATCTGTCCTTCAGTGGTTCTCGTCCTATATACATGACAGAACCTTTAACGTTGCTGTAAACAATGTACAGTCTGATGTAACCAATTTGTCCTGCGGAGTGGCACAAGGGTCCGTTTTGGGTCCTATCTTGTTTTTACTGTACATTTTGCCACTTGGTCAAATTATTGGTTGTTTCAAGGATGTATCGTATCATTTCTATGCAGACGATGTCCAGTTGTATTGCTCCTTTAATGATACTGAGTTTCATCGGTTGTCTCTGTTCCTAGAGTGTGTGTCCTCCATCAAAGACTGGCTTGCCAATAACTATCTGCAGATAAATTCAAGCAAGACTGAAACGCTGATCTTTGCTCCAGACCATAAGATCACGTTGATCAAACAGCACCTTGGCTCCCTGGGCCCCTCTGTCAAACCCAGCCTCAGAAACCTGGGGGTTATGTTTGACCAGGCCATGTCTTTGGAGACACACTCAAAACAGCTCGTCCGAAACTGCTTTTATCATCTTAGGAACATCTCTAAAATTCGCAAATTGTTGTCAAAGAATGACCTGGAAAGGATAATTCATGCTTTCATATCAACAAGACTTGACTACTGTAACTCTCTATTTACCTGTCTGAATATGTCGGCTTTGAACAAACTGCAAATTGTTCAAAATTCTGCTGCTAGACTTTTAACAGGTGCCCCTCAAAGGTCTCATATTACTCCAGTCTTGTCGGCTCTCCATTGGCTCCCTGTAAAATTCAGGATTGACTTTAAGATTTTAGTGCTGACTTTCAGGGCCTTAAATGGTCAGGCCCCACAGTATATCCGAGACCTTTTGAAGCCGTATTTCCCTAGCCGGACTCTTCGGTCCTCTGACCAGTATTTGCTTGCAGTCCCTAAGACTCGTTATAAGACCCGAGGGGACCGGTCTTTCCAGTCTGTTGCTCCCAGACTGTGGAACGCCCTGCCCCTGTCCATGCGTCTGGCTGACTCTGTTGTCTCTTTTAAAAAGGATCTGAAAACTTGTTTATTTAGGAAAGCTTTTGGTTGATGGGTTCACAATAGCATCCCTTTCTTTTGATATATGTATATGCATTTTATACTGTTTGTTTTACCTATTCTGTTGTACAGCACTTTGTGATTCTATCTGTGAAAAGCGCTTTATAAATAAATTTTACTTACTTACTTACTTAAGATTGACCGATGAAACAAAATCCTTCCATTTTTAATCCGCGAAAAAACAACCCAAAGCAACAACTGAAAAGTAGCTCAATTCAATGAGAAAACCGCAGACTTAGCAACACACTGTACACTGGTTGTACTGTTCCAATATGGTGGACAACCTACGTATAGTGACCCATTGAGACAGCTGCTAATTGTTGCATCTGTGTTATCAATACACAGTTATGTTCAAAATAATAGCAGTCCAACATCACTAACCATATCAGTCACTGTTTTTGGTAGAAATTATATTTCTAAATGGCAAATATTTTACTAGTAGGTGTAGTAGAGTAATAGAAAACCAACAGACCCAACAGTCATGACATGCATGCTTCTAGTTATGTGTAATTGAATCATTAATTGAAATGTTTGTGTTCAAAATAATAGCAGTGTGGCCCGTATTTAGGCAGCAAATGTTGTACTCTACATTTCTCTCTGATAATCTGAGTCGTCCCAGACATTGTTCACTACCATTCGAATGGAGGGAAGAAAAGAGAAATGGTGAAAAGCAACATTATTCTTTTTGGGTCTAGTGGTCGCAGAGTTTGTCAGACGATCCCCAAACATTGAATTCAAGCCACAGTACACTGTGAAGACAGTGAAGCATGGTGGCGCAAGCATTGTTTAATTGGCTTGTTTCTCATACTATGGTGTTGGGCCTATATTTTGGATTCCAGGGATCATGGATCAGTTTGAGTACATTAAAATACTTTAAGAGGTCATGTTGCCTCATGCCGAAGAGGAAATGCCCTTGAAAGGCATGTTTCAACAAGACAACGAACCCAAACACACCAGTATGCAAACAGCATCTTGGTCCCAGACCGACAAGATTAATGTTATAAAGTGGCCAACCCAATCTCCAGATCTTAATCCAATAGAAAACTTGTGGGGTCACATAAAAAACGCTGTTTCTGAGGCAAAACCATGAAATGCAGAGGAATTGAGGTCTGTAGTGCAATAGTCCTGGGCTGGAATACCTATACACAGGTCCAGAAGTCGGTCGACTCAATGCAAGAGAGATGTGAAGCAGTTCTCAGAAACCGTGGCTATATAACTAAATATTAGTTCTGTGACTCACAAGAACGCTAAATCTTCAATTGCAGACACTGTTTTTTTTTACAGCTTAACATTCTTTTTTCTCCACTTTCTGTAGATTAATAATATATTTTATACTTTTTTCTTTGTGTTTTGATTTAGAATAGAATGTGCAGTGTTCCCAATGCATTTGTGTATTGAAATTAAACTTATTATAAGGATTTCGAGCTTTACTCACTTTTCATCAACAGGATGAACAGTTCATCATGTGTAACAGGATTGAAATTAAAATGATCCGACAGATACAAGCAGACAAAGTGGAGATGGGGATGGAGGTGGGTTTCGAGTGCGGCGTGGTTAAGCAGCTGATAAGAAACAGAGAAAGGCAACTTAAATAAGACGCAGTCTAGTATGTGTTGTATGACTATAAGCTGCACCTGATTTGATCAGCTGATGCAAGCTAGACTCTACGTAACCTGTTAGAACTGCTTGATTCAACAACAGGCAGATATTTCAAAAATCTGAATTATTCAATAGCATATTCATATCAATAGTTACACCTGACGAGAACTTTACCCTATCTTTGGTTTGCCAAGCTTAAATTTGACTAAAATGACCTTTTTCAAGCGGTCACATCGAGCGTTTCATTTCACTGCTTTCATTGTAATGGCAGTGGGGCATCTTGTTAAAATCTTTGGTATCACTGCGCCCCCGTATGCTGCTGCATCTATGTGGCTCGACAACCACTTTTTCTTTTTCTGCGGAACTACATAGTTTGGCGGAGAAATAATATATATGTTTAATATCATTACATTTTATTTGATGAAACCTTGCAACGTATATGGAATGACAGTTTTATAAAAGCAATAAGCCCTGTGAAGCCTTGGTTTACATTGATTTTAAAACAGCTAAGGGGCGTTATTAGCAGGCCCGGATTAAGAATTCAGAGGCCCCTGGGCACAAGTGTTTTCATCTTCATTTTTTCTAAGATTATACTACGAGAGTAATTTGTCCATTTGTTTAACTTTATTATACTTATACTGACGAACTTTGTTCATATTTAAATATCCAAACAGTCGATAACAGTGACAGGTTGTTGGAAACACTGTTTTGTACTCATTGTACTCATACTGTACGGAGTGATGCATAGAGAAGGGATCCCTGCGCCGGGAAACACATTTTCCCACTGAATGAAATCTAAGGATTATCCAAGAACTCGCTAGATTTGTCGCTATGCGCTTCTTCTCAACAAATGCAGAAAGACTAAATCAAGAGACAGACTTCCTGAGTTATAAACATTTTATTTATGTGTGCCTCTCCACATGCGCAGGCCAGAGAAGCGCACGGCTGAATGAATATAGCGGAAATGCTGTTATGTGAATTTTTTTCCCCTTGCTTAGGCCCCAAGTGCACGCACGTGGGCCCCTGGGCCTGTGCCCATAATGCTCATTGGATAATCCGGCCCTGGTTGTTAGGCACGACGCCCATGACACTACACTACAGCAACTTTACCACACTACACTACATAACTTTATACTACACTAGATATTACATTTTACTACACAACACTTACGTGTACAGTTAAACTACACTACAGTGCTATGTACTGTTTACTGGTTAACACATACCAATATAGGCACAAGTTTGTATACCTTTGGAACAAATTCATGACATGGTTGCCTGATCCCCATAGTCATCAGAACAAATGAGTAATCAAACATCGTGTAAGCATGTGTTATCCACAGTGTCGTGTTTGAAGAGTTAACATAAGCCACAACAAGGAACAAGCAGACTCTTCCCTCTCCATTTTGGTTGGTGATTTCAAGGAGGGAGGGTGTTGTCCGGGCGTTCTCTCTGTTTCTCATGTCATTCCTACAACCGGGCTTCCCTAACAGGAACCGTAGGTATGCTGATCTCATTAGAACAATGACTAAAAGGCCTGCATTTTCCAGCCCAGCCTTTAAAGACCCCAGGGCGATGCAATTTCAGAACCAATCCCATCCAAAAAAGCACCAGTGTTGGCACTTTCTAAAGGACTGTCAATTACTTCTCTCTCCATTCAGCAAAAGGGAAGCAGCATGATTCAACCGGGCTCAGATAAAGAGCCATTCTTTGTAGAAATCAACCCGCGCATGGACTTAAAATTCATTCGGCATGAATCTGCGCCCGTCTGTGGGAGCTCGCTAAATATTCATCAGCAGTGCCAGGCACAACACTGCATGCAAATGAAACGGTACTGACGTGGAGATACTTCAGGGTTATCTCTCTCTCTTGAGCACTCTATCTCTCTTCATCTCAGACACTTCTTGGGCTTCTTTGCCTTCAATTATTCAAAAACCTGATGTGGTTTGTGGGTCATCTCAAGATCACCAGTAAAAGCTTTTTAACTAAGAGATCAGCAGCATGGCATGATGGGAAGATAACAGTCTGGTGAGGCTAAAGTTTTCCCACAAGGTGAAAATTGTGTGGGCTTGTGTATTTTAGTACTAAACTGTAAATGACTTTTATAACTTTTTCATTTCTCAATACGTCGATATTTTACGTATTGTTGCTTTTCTTTTGTAAATGTATTTTTATAATTCTAAGATACATTCGATGAATTGTTTTGAATAGTAATTGGTAAATCTTGTTTATTTTGTCCAGCAGATTTTATTACAGTCTGTACCCCCGATGAAGGCCTAACAGGTGCTTTTATGTACTTATGAACTGTGTAGAGCTGCATTTAATATAATGACAGCACACATGAGCTGATGCACAGTGTTGCATTGGCCGCAGTAGCAGAAAAGTTAAAGATGGGGTCCAATCTCTTATTTATTTTGAGGAAGTATTGCATACTTCGTATCTTCGATGAGTATTTAGTTTGATCACATTTATAAAAGAGAGATACGATTATTTCCGGAAAAAGACGACCTGTGTAGGGGGGGGCGGAACTACAGCATTATCCCTGCATAACTGTTTATTCATTATTCCAATTGCCAACAAAACACAGACATATGACTCAGTTGCACTTACTGAGTCACTTAATTCCACATGCAGTTCATGTCAGCCATCTTTTAGCGCTGGGATCGCTCCATCTATCAGTTTCATCCATTGTGCCTTCTTTAAACTGTTAAGCGTGCTGGCTCTTCGAGCTTAACATGGTCAGCTTGTCAAACTACGAGTTGGACGCATGACGTAGTATTTCTGTGATCGATACTGTCAGCCGGCACTACAACCTGTTTTGGAAAGTATTTTAAAAGTCTGGATCCCTTTTTCGAAACAAGGATCCTCTGTTTTTATTGGTCATTCTCCTGGAAGAGCACGCCCAGGAATGACGCAGAGAGCAAGCGTAAGAGCCGCCCATCAGCATGTTTCCTTCCTGCAGAATCCGTGGTGAGCACCGCGTGTAATAGTGTATTTTTATTATTGTTTAAGCAAATAGAGCTAATAATAAGAGGTGTGCTTTTCGATGTGAGGGTGGAAAAGTCTTATTCAGGTTTCCAAAGGACCCGGTGTAACTACAGTAGTGGATGGAGTTTGTATTTCGCAGACAGCAACTGTTTTTGCTTGTGAACGTCATTACGAAGACAATTGTTTCTCAAACAAGTACCAGTTTATATGTAAGGCAACTGTAAGCCATAGTTAACATTATGACCGAGGCAACGACCCTTCGCTTCACGTAGGGTGGTTCTTGGCCTCCACGTCGTGCATTAAAACTCTTTGACGCACAGCTAGCTGTGGATTATCCCTTTCGTAAAGTGTTAAATTGGTGACCAAATCTGTGATATTCCTTCATTTAATAAAACATTTTTTGTGAGTTATAAATGTTTTGTGGGATATACGAATAATATTCAATTTCATAGTTATGATTTTCACAGAGGAGAGTGTCGGCTGGGTGTTGGAAAGATTTCGAACCTCATTATTTCTTGTTTGTAACATAAACGTGAAAATGATGGGACCAATAAGACAGCTGGGGTTCTTAGCTTTCAAAAAAAATACCATATATACCGTATGTCTAGTTTGGTGTAAGAGGTTTAGCAACTAAGTTCTTTGAGAACTCCAAATCCTGAAATCATAACTGGTCTATAATTGTGTATTGTGATAAAACAGTATGAAGTGCTTTAAATATAGCACATACTTATCAACTTATTTATATATAAAGGGAAGTATGTAAACATTCTTGACAAACTACATATGTTTTGTGTTCATTCACCCATATGCTATATATATGTAGTTTCAACTACTGTGAAGTGCAATTTTACCAACAGGAATGATAAACCTATAAGGCTCTGTTTTCAGCAAAACCTTGATCTGAGGTCTGACCAGTCCCCTGATCACCAGAGTGATTGTAGGTTTGAGGAACTGAAGAGGCCTATAGAAAGCCTATAGGTGCTGTTTTAGAACACGATGAGAAGCTTTGAGATCTGGCTTAATGTCAACCAATGTCCTGCCTGCATATCCCGCTGAAGCTTTCTGACCGGCCCTGTAATCTCCAGAGAACACTTCTGATCTTCTGCTCGTCTTCTGCAGAAGGACATACAGTACCGGCAGATCCAGGCTATGCCTTGGTGAAAGTGTATTTTTTAAATGTCATGCATGTTTGTTTATAACACGAGTTATATTTTCAGGTTTTCTGTTTTATTTGCTTGTGAGCGTCTTATTTTGTGACCACGATACACATTGACATTAAATGAAAACTCAATAAGGTGGAAAAAACGAATAAATATTCAAAGACATCATACACCAAACATCTTCAAGAACACAGCCACTTGTAGTACTACACTACACATGATGATGATAACTAATTTTCAACCTGTTAAAGTAACAACTGGAATCTCATCATCATGTAACTGTGATGTTTTTATGTGGCTTTTGCTGGGCAGAAAGAAAATGACTTCATCATGAATCTTTATCAAAGTTATGTCATGTGATAGATTGATGTTACCTATGTTAAACACATCATCTTGTTTTATTTCCAGCCAATTAACCTGCACCATGCCTGTGTGTGTGTGTGTGTGTGTGTGTGTGTGTGTGTGTGTGTGTGCGCGCTTCACTGAATGACTGTCATCAACAGCGCCCTCTGGTGTTTTAACCACGTGTTGCAGTTTCAGGGTTAGGTTTATAGAAAATATTTGTATTTTCTGCATTTGCTTATGAAATTTTGCTGCAGTGAACCGATTGTCAGGATGCTAGAAAGAAAAACCAGGGATGTTCGCCTCTAAATAATCTTTCTGCATGCGCAGATCAAAATATTTCCGATGTTAAATATGAAATTCTAGTCTAGGTCTACAAGTCCTTCTAAAAACTACTCTCTGGGATTACAGCTATTTTATGACTTTCCAGTCAATGTTTTTATTGTTCATTTAATGAAATATTATTTGAGAAATTTGATCTGATCGCAACTCTCCATTTGATCTTGATTCTTTTGACAGCTGATGTATCTCATATAAAAACCCCACAACGATTGCACGTATTTCAGAATGTTAGACCTGTTCGATTCCAACTTCGATTCTTGGTTTTGGACTTGAAAGAATCGTGATTCCTTTGCTATTGTTATCGATTCTCCTTTGATTTCTCTTCTTTATCAAAAACCTTTTTTGTTACTTAAAAAAAACGGAATTATTTGTGATCACATTGTCAATACAACACAATAATTGCATCCGAATCTTGTTTTTGTACCAGTATAGATTTTCCAGCTCTAGATGCCTCTGTCAGCTTTTTCTGAAGTCTGAACTTTCTAAACAGGTGATTAAGTTGACCAATAGAACTTGCTATGAGGCGGAGTAAATGGCTTTTAAAGAAGAGTCCATTCCCTTTGATGGAATTGATTCCAGTGTTTGGCACCGCTTTTTGATTCGGAATGCCTCCTAATCCATTATGTTTCGCATTTTCTGTAAATGTAATAAAGTTGTAACCATTAAAGTGCATTCAAGGGCAATACAACCAAAACAGCATGTTATTTGAACCACAGAGCAACAATTCACCCAAAGAATAAACATTTTGTCATCATTTCCTTTTGTCATTTTCAAGCTCTATGACTTTCTTTCTTCCGCAGAACACAAAAAAAGATATTTAGGAAAAAGTTGGTAACCGGGCCCACACTCACTTGCATTGGTTTTGTGTCCATACAATAGAAGTGAGTGGGGTCCAGTGCTGTTTGGTTACCAACTGTCTTCCAAATATCTCCTGTAATAGAAAGAAGGGTTTGAAATGACAGAATTCGGGTGAACTATCATTTTACGGTATTTCTACAATGACACTTTAGTTTTTGCAGTAATTATGAAATGTAATACTTCATAGTTGTTTAAACGTGGCTTGTCTCGCTACAGATAATACTTGCTGCTTTCGAAGTGTTATTGCACTTATCATTTATTGTTGTTGTCATCGGCAGTTCCCAGAGTATCTCTGCTTTTGGCGCTGGAACTGAAGGCCGCCAGGAACAGTTCTCAGCAGAGAACCTCAGAGAGCTGACATAAGGCGGTTCAGCGTTCTGAGCCAAAGAAATACGATCATTATGGCAAAGATGACAAATATAGAGAAACAACAGCACATCTGACGGGTTCATCTTCCCAGTCATGACGTGTAGCATACGTACTAAACGCGACATCAGAATGATCGGCCTCCGGTCGCACAACATCATTGAAATCTGTCGGATACATCCAAGACGTGCCACAGAAACACATAACACACCAGACACGCACACTGCTCACGGGACACTGGTTCATGCTCCTCTGGGAATTTATTAAGTGCTTGTTTTTTTATTTGATCACTTGCGCTCCTGACCAGAATGGTGCTATGAACAGTGAAGCAACAAGAGTCAGTTCATGTTGTCAGGCTAGAAAATCATTTACATCACATTTTTCTTTTCTCGTGTTTTTTTTTGTCGTTGTTGTCGTTTTGTTTTACTGACTTTGAGACCACAAACATTCCAGCAACACACTCTAGAGTAGATGAGAAACAATCAAAAGCTTTTTGCATAGTATTAAATGAACAAAGACATTAAGTTCTTTATTTACAATTATTGTATAGATTATAAAATTCATAAAAACAAGATGGATGAACACATTTCATTGACCCATAATTTGCTAGTGCGCCAAAAGTACCTGTGGCGTCGTATGTTCTTTGTTCCACAAAATGCATGCTGCTAAGTACAGTACATAGAAGCTGATGTATTGCAAGAAATATTATTATTACTATTATTATTGTCTGTGATTATTAGACCGTCTTGTCATTTCGGTTTATTGGTTATACGCGTTTGAAACTGCATCCGTTAGTTGGCCCGTCAGCACAGGGCGCGGAACTGAACCGTATTAAATCGAACTGGCCATTCACACTGTAAAAGTTCACATCCGGAGTCGTTACAATCCACACACGTATCAAGACAAACTCCTCCACGTCGCCTAAAAAACGGCCGAGGTGCTGATGTTGTGAGAATGAAATGCGTTTTCCGAGACAACCGCTCTTAAAATGTCATCGTTTTCTCTTGTTCTTGTTCGTGTTTGCATGCCTGAGCTAACGGTTAAAGCTTGTGCACCCCCTCTCCATGAGCAAACTAATAATCAGAAAAAACGAGTCCGATTCGAAGATTTCGTTTGAACTTGCATATTAAGCGTATGACATCACGTCTGTCCACGTTTCCAATTGGTAAGAATGGAGGAATGAACACATGGGTGACTCTGTAAGCAGACCCCGTTTGTCTTTTCGTTTCTCCAGTACAATAAATAGTTACCACTAGTGAATACTGTTGAGATGCTAGAGTATATTTTACTGACTGCAGGAAGACAAGCTTGTTTTTTAACACAGAAGCACATCTAAATTTACACCACAGAAATTCATTCATATCCGGATAGTGCAGAAAAGGATCATAAATGTAAATGTTTTTTTTCTCGCTTCGGGTTTTTCTTTTTCTTAAGAAAAGAGTCAAAAGCAACATTCCTTTTTTGTTTCGTTTCGTACTTCAGTTGTTCAAAGGGACGTCAGCTCGGGAGCTGGGTTCCTTAAACGAAAGAAATCTACAAATCAAACGTCAAAAAAAGATGAATCAACACAATATAGCACAAGATTTGAACACAATTTTGATTTCCGTACAGAGATGCCAAATAGAAGTTTGAGCAGTTAACATGTTTCCAACATAAAATCCATCTTTTTCATTCCCAAAGAAAACATTTCAACCCGACCTGAAGTATCCGTTCACGTGACCGCGAGATCGTTCGAGCTTCGAATTGTATTCCAAACGTCTTCACGATGAAGATCCGGTTCTTTTTTCGGACGAGGGTGCTCGGAGGCGCTCGGCGTGGTTCGTGTAATACTAAGATGCCACATTAACGCTAGGCTATATCCCACTATGTTTTGGTTTCTTTTTGTTATCCTCTAAAAAAGATCTACATTAGTTGACAAAATAGCAGGCAAGTCCAGCACACAATTGGTAATAAAACACCTAGAGGAGAAACTGAACAACTGTCTACGTCTGCTGCGTGGTTTTGAACCCTACAAAGAAACCAGGACGTATCTACAGGTTTTGTAAACAAATTACATTCTTTTTAGGACATAAATAAGTTAAAGTAGTTAAGAGTCATTGAAGCAGAACAAGGCAACATGCCAACAAATAAAGATCAACTCTGTAAATATATATTTATAATGGATCTATAAATATATATGTACGCTTAATAAATTCTAAGGGTTTCTCCTTTCCGGCAGGTGCGGATCTACTGTGCAAGTTGAGCCCGGATACACCTTGACCAAAGAAATCTATACAATGAGATACATGCCACACACAACACTCACAGATCAGCGAATCAGAGAAGCTGTCTTAAAATAGCCGTCGACCGCACGTCCCGCCCAATCCAATCCGACCATTTCAATAAAAATAAACCCTTCTTCAAAGAAAAACCTGGGTAATGTACATTCATGCAGGAGCGACATTAATAATAGCTTTAAATTACTCAAGTAGTCTCTCGTTTCCTCAGGAAAAAGGAGTGGTGATGTTTCTCACGCTGTTTCTCCAGTAGAACGTAAAGAAGTCCGTCCGTCCAATCCCGTTCCTACACAACAAAAGAACGTGACCGCACCTTCAGTCAACGGGCGCTTGTTTAGTAAGGTTTAGTCTAAGACGGTTAGTGGACAATCTCCGGTGCGAGGTGGCTAAAGCGATGTCTCCAGGCTATGAAGCGGGCTCCCGGTAATGGAGGACGCAGCAGATTTACTCGTGTCGATAGTCAGATTGATACCGCTGTCGATGGCGTTGTTGTTCTTGTTGGGAGACGAGGGTTGAGTGGAGTTCTTCGTGGCGGCCTCGTCATCCATGTCGATGTCGTCTATGAGAGGAATGTGGGGCGTCGAGTCCTCTATTCTAAACTCCGGGTGAGTCATGAAATTGTGGATGGAGGTTCTGGATTCGGGTTTTTCCAAGCCTTCGTAGAGCGAGCTACGAAATGCGTTCACGACGCGTATCTGCGTGAGGAAAAGAACAACGTCAGATGCTTAAAAGGCATTTTTGGAGACTGTCAGGAAGAAGGAAAGTCAGCAGTCTATCGCCTTAACGTTTGGGAAGCATCCGCTTATTCTACACCGTGCACTGACGGTTTAGCGTTTGCATGGAAAAAAGTTCAAAGCAACTCAAGGGTAGGTCACTCAAACTCATGGAAAAATAAAGCGACTGTCAAAAGAAACAAGAAAACATAGGCAATGCTTTTATGTACCGTACAGTACACAATACAGTATACAGTGTTCAAAAGGTCCAAAGAGCTGTATACCTAGAGACAAGCATTGTTAATTCAACACAACCAAAATGAAACAAAAGAAATAACAACATGCAAGTTGGAAACATTTGGTGGAAAGTCAAAGGAAAAGATTAGCATTTGAGATCCAGAATGAGGTTGGAGGTATAATGTCAACACAAAAACACTCAATACAGGATGACTGGGACAGTGGATCCTATGCTACGAGAGCATTGGGTCACGACACAACAGTGGCAAACAAAAGCTTGACAAGCCAACACAACGACTACACACGACACGAAACATGCAGCTCAGGACAACACCACGTGGAAATGTTCAGATGAACACAGGCACACAGACTGTGGAAGAAGAAGAGACGAGAACAAACGCAACGTCTGTTCTTTCAACAACTCCATGCGTCTCTGTGTAAACACTCAAGTATAGGCTGAAAATGGTCTTTGTCCAGGTTTAGAAGACTACACTAATACACTTTTGCAGAAAAAAGAAAAGAGCCAATAATTCCTTTTGAAAGTTTAAAATGTTTTCTAAAAGCGGGCTCATAATGCTTCTGTGGCTCGGTTACAAACCCTACTGTACAGAACACTTAAATCTACAAAAGCAAGCAACCCATGTATGCTACCTTCTAAAATAATTACACCAACATCTAAGATGTCATTGCATGTGTCTTTCACGGTTAAAGCCACAATATGTACATTTGGGCCGCTAGATGGCGCACTTTCGAAACAACAACAAATGGCAAAGCTAAATGACGTCATGTAGGAGAGTGGAATAATGGGACATGGGACATCCAGAGGCGTATGGAGATCGCCCATCATGTTCACGGACGAGGTAACAAATTCATTTTATTGGATGTCATCGTAATGAATTAGCTAATGTAATGCTACGTTAGCCCGCGAATGATACTGGACTTTGTCAATTGATCTGGTAGCGTAAGGCTACACAGTTTAACGTGTTTAAAACAGTCATACAGTCGTCGTTTAAAGAGTAAACTACGTTTACGCTTTTTTGGGTTTCCTTTACTCGCCAAAAGATCCATAATAACAGAACAACAGATATTAAGCGGATATTAAGTCACTGATATGCCACAAACACAAGGGAGACAAGGGACGGGACATTATTGTAAATAGGAATTTCTGTGGATTTGCACATTCTTGGGAACATTTGGAATAATGTAAGTAGACCACTGCATGGAATATATCACACTGTGCAAAAGTGATTTGGGGATACTTCATAACAAAATTATTCCATATTGTGGCTTTAATGTCAATGAGAATGCACTGTGCCTAAAATCAATTCACCCAAAACTCTTATGGAGTCAAGGACCCGGTTGACTATGAAGATTTTTCATTAATTTAAGTTATATAAAAGCAAAGGAATATTTGACTGTCTAACATGATCTCATGAAATAATGCATCTATTTTCTCAGATTTCACAATGTGAAACATACTAAAGCATACGATCATTACAAGAAAGCAGGTGCCACCCTTAAACCATAACTGGAGTGAAAACAGATCATACTAAAGCATACAAATGACATTATGAGTTAGCCTAAAATGTGCCAATTACACTTGTAATCAAAATTGTATTGGACCATGAAACACGATTTGAGTTTTGTTACACTTTGTTCAAATTACTAGGTTGTTAGATTAGCAACATGCTAATATTAAACTCTAATGTATAGTTATATTAAACTATGAATTGATGAAAATTGTTGAAAGGGATCCCCTTAAAAGGTAATCGGCTATGAAAATGAGGTAGTACACTAGGATTTGGAACAGAGCCCTTATGTATTGCTAACATAAAAATAGGGTCATCAATATACCTGTTGTTGAGTCTGATTATTTAAATTTATGTGTGATTCTTCCAAGACGTCATGCATTATTATTTTAAAGCTACTTGCATCAACAAATTCCCCTTTAAGGCATCAAAAACAAGGGCCGCCATGTTTAATCACATTTTAACATTATTTTCTAAATTAAATCATAAAAATCTCATTACGATAACAGCCGAAAAATCGTAAGAATTCATTTCTATGTTAAAAGTATTCTTTGAGCAAGACAAAGAACACAATTATCTTTATTCATACTTTTTATTGTGTTACCGAATTATATGTTTTGAGAGAATGACCCTTTAATATAATTATAGAAATAAAGTAGCCAATTTTTGGTTCTTATATAAAAATATGGAACTAATCGCGCCCCTAACTGGCCCATACATTCTGTAATAAGGCATTTCCCTAGCATCACAGCCAGCGCAAACTCAACTCTAACCAGTTCAACACAGACTGATCTGAATGACAGATGAAAACGAATGTCAGAACGAAGTACATAGATGAAGACTGGCCTAGCGTTTAGCTCTGCGACTGACTGACAAAGCGGACTACATGACCAACAGAGTAAAGCCACGAGACACGAGATGGGTCGCTGTGGGCCTCCTGCGGCCTCCGATTTATACCACACAGACGACAAAAGAGACAAGACTATGGGGAGGAGTCGCCACTCTCTTCACGCGTCTTCGTAGCTGTGTGGAGAGAAAAATCACAGGAAGAAAAACCGAACAGTCTTGCGCAAGTTCAACAATGCAGCCTCGGACGTGATGGGCTTCAGTCGAGTCGGAACTGATATCATTGGCTATACTTGAATGTTTACCCAGCCTGGTGAGTTTGTTGGTGGAATATTAGTTCACATCAATTTTGCGACGGACAATGGAGGGACTCACAACCTTAAATTCACTCCGTAGGCTGCACCCTTAGTCCAGGGCTCTTAGCACTCTGGGGAGAACAAACACATGGTACATTGAAACACATGTTTTTTTCTGAAAAGTGGGTTAAAGATGATCTGATAAACAGTGACATGAAGAGTAAGAGAAAATCAGAAGTAAAGCAGATTTTCAGGGATGCCTTTAGACAATGACCTGCTGGTTAAGCTAATCTTCCAGTCTGACCAGCGCACAAGTGACCGAAACCCATCGAACACCGAGATAACAGATCTGGAAGACCAGTTAACCGCTTTATTTTGCCTGTTCAAGCAGATACTGGACCAATGCGGGTGGACTGACTAAAACTATACTATCATCCGGTTCCAGTTGATCGTGTAAATACTAAATAACATTATTTCAATGTAGATAATATAGGCAAGTATAATGTATAAGAGAAGTCTGTTTAGAGATTGAATCTGAATATAATGCATCTGAAATACTGTAATATATTGTAGTGTTTATTTGCCATAACAACAGTGTACTAGAGTACATATCAAAGTATGGTACCGTTTTTTCACATGCAGGCCTTCCTGTTCTAGTGGCTAAACTAATAATGGTACAATATTGTGTTAGAGATGCACCGATAAAGCGGCTTATCATCGGTATCGGTAGCAATTTTTCACATTGTCGGCTGTCTGAGTTTAAATCAGCCGACGATCAGGGCGGATATATCCTATCAATCAAAAGAGGACTCTGAATTTGTGCTCTGTATATACTAAACCATTTTTCTGTTCAACATTAATAGTCATTCTAGGAATTAACATCGTTCAGAAAGTTATGAAATATAAATGTCATCTTCCATTTATAATCAGCTATCGACATTGGTGGAGCAATTTCGTATCTAATTTTTGTACTGTTTGCGTGCGATCAAATCCGTGGGATGCATTAGCTTG
This sequence comes from Barbatula barbatula, assembly GCF_947034865.1. Classification (NCBI taxonomy): domain Eukaryota; kingdom Metazoa; phylum Chordata; class Actinopteri; order Cypriniformes; family Nemacheilidae; genus Barbatula; species Barbatula barbatula. Next base: position 3,748,561 of record NC_136783.1, on the reverse strand, counting down.
GTAGGCTAATCGGTTAGCAACTGAAAACAACATGACCAAAAGATTCACAGCGTTGTGCTCGTCGCTGTGATTGGCCGGCCCCTGCTCTGATGTCACAGAGGCATCCCTGACAGACACCCAGAGAAGAGTCTCACTCACGCCCAGAGGGAGCAGCAGCAGTGCTGGTAGGAGAGGAAAGGGCATTGGACAAGGAAACGTGACTAGGACTAGAAACATTGGTTACATCCTGATTCTGGCTGGTGGTGGAGGACTGGCGTCTCAGAGCGCCATGAAAGGAAGTCCCGCTCTTGAACGTGTTCACTACGTCGATCTGCAGGAAGGGGGAGAGAGATGTAGCTTCAGAGATGAGGACACGGTTAACAATAACGAAGACAGGCTTTCGGCGCACATTGCAACACTTCATCTTAAAATTAGTGCTGAGGCCTGGGTGGTTTCAGTTAGGTCCTCCTCGCTGCTGCGCGCATGATAAACACGGCGACACTTTCAAGAGCTGTTAGGTGACTGACCCGCACTTCTGAATCATAATGACTAGAAGAGCATTGTTATCATATCACATGACAGACCGCAGAAAACTGACACTAAAACGCAACCTGCATATGCAAATTGAATCACATGTCGTGCATTACACCTGATTTTATCAATCATCGGTTGCACAAATGTGAAACGTTCGTCGCATCTAAAGAGTGATGGTGGCTAACCTGAGTCTGAATTCTATTGAGGCCTCTAAACCACAAGATCTGCCCTCGCCGGAGCTCTCTCTCCGCGTGATCGATCTCCTCCTGGTCTTCGTTGAGGTCCTCCTCGGGCATTTCATCCTTCCGCGTCAGCTGACCGGCTCTTCTGAGGAATCTCAGCTTGCTGTTGGGGACTGTTGATATAACCTGATGCACGTGCAAGAGAGATGTCATATCGCTGCCGTCATTCTGAAACCTTGTATCTCCATATTTCGTGACTAAATGATTATTTTTGGTCACCCTTCATGTTTATCACTGGGCAAATATCTAGCCAATAAAGTATTCAAAAGTAAAAATAACATTTAGATCATTCAACAATGTTTCAACAATATTTCTTCATTTATTTATCATTTTAAACAAGTAAACAAATGACATACACCAAGACTAATGCACCAGTTTGTGTTGTTTACCTGCCCCCAAACCAGTTCTCCCAGTCCCAGAAACACACACCACATCCACTTCTCCAGGTCCAGAGGAGAACAGCTGAATGGCTTTCCTCCAAACTGCACAATCACGATCTAAAATGTTAAGAAACAAGTTTAGAAATGTAAGGCGCTTATAACCTGTGCGTCCGCTGTATTTGTAGCTCTACTAACCTCATAACAAGTCATCTGGAACCTTTTCATGATGACTGTTTTATTACTGGCTCAAAAACCAAATGTAACGTTTGAACAAACATCAAAAGTCCCACTGCAACACTGTGTGTCCCTACTTTAAGTCAACGTTTAGAAAGGTTTAAAGTCACAATAAAGCAAACATGTCAATTATGCGAAATCGGATCACCAGTCCTGGATATATGGCGTCAGATTTATATCACTAGGACTTTTTTTTATTGACATCAAATTTGATTTTTGCTACAACCAAGTGTAATATCCGTGAATGCGAGGAAGAGCAATTGACTGTCAACAAAGAGAATAGAACCCAAGAAGGCGAACGCTGATGTTTCGCTGGTAACAGCCACTAGGTGGCACTTCGGTAGGTAAGTACACGTTTGATGACACCATATGGGTAACACAAGTGTAGCTGAATAGTTTTCAGCACTTACACCATGATCGAGCTACAATCTGACATGGGCCCGGAACAGAGGATGTGTAAATATCCTGCTACCTATTGTGTCATGTACGATTACACTCCAATACAACCGCCCATGTTAATGCTGTTACTGTCATATATTTAACATAAAAAAAGGCAAAATGTAACCATCTGCTTGACCAAAGGCACATGGTATAAGTCTTTCAGTTTGGTGATGCTAGCAGCGCAAAAAGGACACTTTATCTCATTCATGTAAACTGAACGTCGCCGGTACCTGAACTGCAAAAGTGCCCAAAACAATGGAGCAGAAGATAGGATTTCTGAAGATGCCGTCGAACACGTTCCTCTCTCCGTGGATCTTGCGGGCGTTGATCTCATTGAAGAGCTGCATCATGACGAAAGTGTTGAAAATGATGGTGTAGTGCTCAGATGGAGGGGAATGCAGCGGTGCGTTCCTGCCGCTGTCGATATCAAAGATCTGCTCGCCTGCATCATGACGAAACAACACCCATCAAACAATATCTTTCCTCTTAAATAAACACTACTGAAGACTTTCAGTCTAGTGACTCACCCGCAAACAGCAGAGTGAAGATGATTATGAGCTGGTAGATGCCGTGGCCCAGGATGTTCTTGGTCATGGTACTGGAGATCAGAGGTTTGTTTCGGCCGTAGGGTTTTCGCATCAACAGAGATTCGGTGGGCGGTTCTGTGGCCAAAGCCAAAGATGCAAAAGTGTCCATGATCAGGTTGACCCACAACATCTGGACTGCTTTAAGAGGAGAATCCTGAAACAACACAGCAGCCGGTTTAACTGACAGGACTTCATCACTGACACAAGGACCATATTGTTGTGTGATCTTATGTGGGCAAATAGCCCAGAAATACAGATTTGACTGATTGTCTCAATGTTAGACTAAGTGTCCATTTTGATCTCATTAGAAGTTCAGTGATGTGATGTGAAACAGTCCGGTCTCTTTCTCTGGAAGTGCTGCATCATTTATTAGGTTAGTGATCCTCTAGGAAATGAAACAATGCTATTTTAGATCACTGGGATCTCCTTGGCCTAGAAGTCTGATATATATATATATTCTTTTTCAGATGAAAGCATTGAAAGAAATTTAAGATTTCATAGTAGGTTAGGTGTAAGAAGTTTGCTCATGTCAGGTTGTTGTGGGTGGTCGCTAGACCCCGACGAGGTTTGGGTCGGATTCAGTGTAACGTGTAAGGAATTCGTCAATTTGCACATTTGGAAATGTATCCACTCCTTAAATCGTGATTTAGGAACATCAGATCGTATTGCGCAAGCATTTGGATGCGAGCAGAGACACAGACCTGTGTGATACACGCTCCGGTGAAGGCAACGATCACAGCCACCACATTAACTGTCAGCTGGAACTGCAGGAACTTTGAGATGCTGTCGTACACGTTGCGTCCCCACATCACGGCCTTCACAATGCTGGAGAAATTATCATCTGTCAGGATGATGTCAGACGCCTCTTTGGCCACATCTGTACCTGCGATTCCCTATCAACACAAACGTGTACATTCAAGCATCAATGAAACAAGCAAGAAAAAAACGATCCGATTATGAGATTATTATACGAATAAAAGTTAATACATTCTTGGGTGGTGTTTGCTTAAAACAATATTTATTGAAAATAGTTTAACTCCACCATTTTTCCTATGATCGTTTTTTTTACATGTGATTAAACAGAGATGACAATTCTAAAGCATATATGCTGTCTAGACGTGGGAACATGGGCTGAGTAAGAAAAACGTGAGAGATAAAAGATGCAACATATCAAGGTCATATTTTAACCCTAAAATATTTTGCTGCATATTTTATGTATTTTACTTTACATAGGTGTGTAGAATTTGTACCCCACTGCCTGTATAATAAACAAGAAAATATTGTTTTGTTAATATTACTTGATTTGAAGGTACAAATGTGACCTGGATATATTTCCAAGAGCCAAATCAAATGTCACGTGGAAGAGCCAATAGAAACTAAAGACTACAGACAGTGAGTGAGGTGTGAACTGACTGTTGTCTGTGTAAACACGTTTCACCACACAATGCGTTTGTGTTGTTGAAATCTAGCTTGAGGGACTGTATTCCCTTAAGCTCCAGCTGACAGTTAAATCAGGGTAAAAACCACAGAGAGGAACCCGCCCGCAGGCAGAGCGTGTCAGTCTGATCAAGAGGAATATAAGAACATCCTCTCCAGGGCCACAGCTGAACTCATGAAAACAGAAATGGCAAGATGGTGCTGACACAAGCTTTATTTTCAGTTTATGCAAGTCAAGTCATAAAGACACTGGCATGAAAAGAGGTTCCTCTCACAAGAGGGCGCTCTCGTCGCGTTCTTGAGCTGTGTGAGACAGCGCTGAAAATGAGGACAGTCTGTATCTGATGAGACTTAAGGATAAAGTTACAACATTACGGCTGCTTTTCCACAGCTCGACTGGATGAACTTGGGAGCGAATCGTCTCTCACCATCGCAAAACCAACATCTGCTTTCTTAAGAGCCGGACCGTCGTTGGTCCCATCACCGGTTACAGCCACCACCTGCCTCTGGTCCACCAGCGTACTATCAATGATACCTGTCAGACATTACAAATGAATTATTATTCAGACCGACTGATGTTTCGTTCATAAAATCACATTATTGAGCACCTGCCAGCTGTTTCAGGGTCACATGATCAGTGCCAATCTTTGGCATTCAGACTATGTAATCACACCAAACACAAACGAAGTGATTTCCCCGAGTAAATGACATACATAGTCAATGCAAAGACATGAATAGACGCAAAGAGGCAGGAGATGCGGATGATACGAATCAGTAATTTTGCTAAATTTGCTAAAGAGTTAAACACCAAAGTCTCAGCGAAGACAAATCATTATTTTTGAATGATCATATGAAATATTAAACTATTTATTACATAAAGTGCACGGGATTACACATAACGTTTATTGACACAGATGTAATGTTTTTTTTAACTGTACAAAGTGACTGTCCGTCTAAACCCATTTTTTATTAACGAAAAATGACCCTTTTCGATGTTATCCACATGAAGTGGTGACCGTGCTTTAACCATGTTTATGGTGCTATGAATGTCATTTTACACATCTGTGTCCTTATTCACGAGTACAGATACACACAGACCTTTGACCAGAGTGTGTTTGTCTGTGGGTGAAGATCTGGCCAGCACCCGCAGTTTGGGCCACACCTTATCAATGCGTTCCTGCTCGACCTGTGAGACACAACAGAAAGCCATCAATCAACACAAAAACTTCTTATATACCCATTTAATGGCATTCGTAAAGGCAACAGTCTTTTAGTCAAATGTTTCGTGTGTTTTGTCCACACTTGATTTGAAAACGCATCTTTATTTCTCTATTTTGGCCTTCCATTCACACCGAGATGCATTTTTGTCAACACGAACGGAGCTTTTGGAAAAAAAACGAATGAGGAAATACATTTGAAAAGGCTGTTTTCCGATTATAGTGTGTGGAACGCAAAGACATTTTCACTAGCTTTTGCATCTTTGGGCGTCTTTAATACCCGCAGAAACAATGACAACTCATTGTCCGTCTATTTAAAAACGTGCCTTTCCTCTACATTTCTGTGACATTTGAAAGAAGTTGAAAGTAAAGAAATGCCTGACAGAAATGATGTTGATGCATCTTAAGTTTTATGCTTGTGCGGCATATTGATGTTAGCATTTTGAAACATTTCAGTAAGGGATAATCCACAGCTAGCCGTGCGTTAACGGGTTTTAATGCATGACGTGGAGGACAGGAACCACCCCACGTGAAGCTAGCCGTGGATTATCCCGCTTAAACCGTGACCTTTTGCCAAATTAAAGCTGTTTACAGTGTAAATTTAGATCAAACCGGTGAAAATAACAGTTATTTTCCTCAGTTAATTTGGAATGTAACCAAACTGACTGGGTTTAATGCCTTCCCTCCAGCCAAGTATTCAAACAGACCATGGGATACGAGTGAATAAGCAGCTAAGGGGATAAACACTGGCGATTTTTTATGTACAGCATCTGGATCAGTGTAGATGTAGCATTATTGGAATAAGTATTGACAGCAGAGAGGACTGTAAAATGCAGCAATCGCATTTACATCTGAATGATTGTAGACATTCCAATACTTACAGAACGGTCATATATTCAATGTGTTCAATAACCGTCAACATCAATCACAGCAGTGCATTACTCCCAAAGATTAAAATGTGACCGGTGTAATAGCAACATCATAACATGGGCAATAAATTACAATTACAGCGTCAGTCACACGCTCCCGAGTTACTGTGTAGAAAATCCAGTAATACCACTCAAGTTCAACACATGATTCATCTACAGTAGGGTGATCTTGTTTAGTCCAGTACCTCTCCCTTCTCATTCCTGATCCTCCTGTTGAACTCCTTCCCATCGATGCACAGGAAATCTTCTCCGGGGTGGATGATGCCGCACTTGATTGCAATAGCTCTTGCGGTATCGATGTTGTCTCCCGTCACCATACGCACAGTGATCCCGGCACGCTGGCATTTCAGGATGGCGTCTGGCACCTGCGGGCACAACATTTCTCATTGAGGGGAGGGCATTGCACAGGGTCTCCGCAAAACACGAGCCCACACCCACGATTCACTGATTCCGTCTGTTTCCTCCATTAATCTCTGGTAAAGATAAGTCTATAAAGTAACCAGCGATTTTATCTTTCAAACCGAGGTGGATTGACCCAGGTGAAACGCGATCTGTACATGTTTTTTCAATTGGACGTTTTCCCATATTGTTACATTACAGCTTGCGTAATTTATATTTGATAGTGACGCAACTCATACTTGTTTAGTGTCATGTCTCGGCGGTGGAGTGAATCCAAGCACATACGTTATGGAAACGGGGCCGGTCTAGACGCCAAAGTGTGATCTGGTATCTCCTAGACTAGACATCTAAGTATTTCTGCGAAACGTCAAGAGAATCCAGTCCAGCTTAACTCATCAGGAGAAGAGAAAGAGCTTCATTAATAAAACATCACGGCAGAGGAAGGCCGCTGGTAACGCTAGACATTTAAGACCAATGGATTTATTTATGGATTCTCCTGTTTCCACAGATTCCAGCTCACGTGTCGGGCCGGGAGAATATGAAGACATTTGTTTCGCCGTGAATCAGAGCCGTTACTTTTTCCAAATCACATTTCTGCAATTCTGAAGAGAGAGAACAGAGGGTTTGTTTTAAAGTCGGAGCTTTGTGTTCTTTCTCTTGGTCCTCTGTTATACCGCAGATGTTGCTTTTTCTGTGAAAAGCCTTCAACAAACTGACAATTACTGAGCGTGGCTCTTGAGACGAAGTTAGAGAACAGCAGAGCAAAGAAACGGTGTGATAAAAGGAAGAGATTAAATAATGCAGCAGTATAGACGCCTCCTCAGTCCCTGTGCGTGAAGAACTGCCATTTCCAAAGTACACCACGGCATCTGGACCTGACGCAATTTCTCCTCACATTCCCCTCATTTCTTTAGAAATTATCTATGGATATGGAGGCTTAGATGCTTTCAGTAATCTATAACAGATCCAAGTCTTTGAAAAAAGGTTTCATACGTATTCAAATATTTAAACAGAAGTTAGGATCTGATTCATGACCTGAATTAACCTTCAAGTAGGTTTTGGTTTAATGTGTGATGGTGTGAAACCACCGTTAACGTTAAAAATTGTCGAGGCAGAAGTTTAAAATATGTGCAAACTTGAATGAGAACCGATCAAATTTTGTAACGAAACTAAAGGAAAGTTCTTACCTCTGGTCTGACAGGATCTTCAATCCCGACGACACATATTGCGGTCAAATCGGACAAAATGTTCTTTTCATCATCCCAGTCGGGTTGAGCTGGGAAATCCCGGTACGCCACGCAGATTGTTCGGAGTCCTTCACAGGCCATGGGTTCGATGACCTTTTTCACCATCTCGTCCCTGTCCCTCGGCCGGAAGACGCGCGGTTCGCTTACCTCATTCAGAATGTAAGAGCACCTTAACCGAAGACAGCACGACACGTCATCATAAACCACGGCCATGACAGCGACATGCACATGTTGCCATTATTGCAATATCTGAGACCTTTTGGATGACATTACATCATTATGTGATCCCACAAAGAGCATTTACAGATTATAGCGTAGACACATGAAACTGCACATTATACTCCCTCCATTTATAGTTTTTCTCGATTGCTAACACACAATTCCTGAAACAATTCACCATTTTCTCAAAACTATTAAGATGTTCTCACAACAGTTCCTAAAAATTCTTAATTTTGCCAAGGATAACCATGTTCTCATTCAGAAAACACAAACACATAATGAACTGAAGTGTCAAGATGTAAACTCAAACAGCACACATTTATCCATCAGTAGCAAAACTGATGATAGGACCTCTACTTCGTTCCATCCGGACTGCGAGAACAAACTATTTAAAACTTTTGACTATTTTGGTCGTTTAAATTGAGCCGCACGTCTTCACAGCGGAGAATCACATCACACACGCTCACAGGAACATTTATGTAATTGATCTTTTGCCGCTATGTCCTCTAATATCTTTTTATGGAACATTTGAACCATTTCCGCTCAGCGCGATCTGCTTCTCTGCCGCCAAAGATGCTACGCATGAAGAGCAGCAGACACGTGCTTATTTTAACAACAGCAGTGCAGACACGCAGAGCAGGTAAATGGACACAAACATTATCCGTCAGTCTGTTTACTGTTTGCTTTATGTCTCCAACCTTTCAACCAGGTTTGTGATATTTTATGAACCATACCGTTTTTATCTAAATGTAGCTTTAGCATTACTAGTCAGCATGTAAAGATTTGTGACCCTGTGAAAACCCAGACTAAACTCTCATAATCAAATTGATTATTAGATAACAAGCATCAAATATTAATTTCAAGCAATTATTTCACTTTCAAGAGTTTGGCATTATTAAGTCAATATTGAAGATATTGATATATTTTCACAGAGTATTCTGTAGGATGATTTTATGAAAAACTTTTGCTGGGTTTTCACAAGTAGGGACACATAAGGTTCCAGAGATAGAAGTAGTTCTGGCATGAATGGCACGGAAAGGCTAATTTAGTAAGTGTTTTCTGTTTATGATGAGAGCATCACGTTTGTTGTTTGTATGTTGTCAGTAGTTTTTTACAAATATTAATGATCAGACTTCTATTAAGAGGGCATTCCCTTAAAACACACAGAGCCTGCGATAAATACATACTGTGGATATCAAAATATAAAATAAATGGCCTGATAAAAGTCTTTCACACAGTATGTACAGTATATCCAACTGGGCTAAATTGATTAAATATTTATTTATTTTCAAAAAACATATTGTCCAGACCTCCGTTTGGAAGAAGATATAAAGTCCAGACCTCTTGGAGCTTTAGTCAGGGATGCAATCTTATCGGGGTGAAAAAAGGTGACAATGATGCGAGACCCCCCCTATATATATATATATATATATATAGTCATAGTTTATACTGTATATAGTTATATATATATATATATATATATATATATAGAACTATTACAATAATTGTAACAATTTGTATTTCATATTATTCAGTGCACATAAACAGAATAGTTCATGGTCTGCTAAAAGTGTCTAGGATAGACATCCACATGAAGAGTTCATTTGCAAAACCAGAAAACTCTGTTTTAACACGGTGTGTTAACGCGCTTACCCCAAAATATGCTTCTTGGGTCTGTTTTGTTCCTTTCAAGACAAACAAACCAGCACGCCGTTACCTGTTGCTTAGTGACGGTTGTGTTGAAGTCAGAAAAACAAGCCATCATTTCAAGAGATGTGTTGAAGCAATCGAGAAAAACTGTAATACTGAGACGTGAAAATGCTTTGATTCACATATAAAAGCAGAAACATCAGAGGCCAGATGAAACGCACTTACTTCCTTAGGATAATCTCAGAGGCTCCTTTACTAAACATTCTGAAACCTCCGTCCGGTTGTTTAATGACGGTACTCATCGACTTTCTGTCAGAGTTGAAGGTGTAGACTTTTTCAAATTTGTCCTCCGAATTGAGGTCCCGGACACGCTGATAGTCTTGTTTCAGGTCGAGGATCAGTCCCAACAGGCCGCATTCAGTCTTGTTGCCCACTTGTTTGGGAAGAGCCCCATCCTGATCAGGAGGCTGGAACGGTACGAACAAAAAGCTTGGATGAGGAATACGCTTCGTAGACGCAAACTAAACGAAACATGTTTTGTTAAGGTGAACAACTGTTCAAGTCAATTGCCATGACAACCTTGTAAACAGGTAAAAGAAACATTGCTTTGTAACCTACACAGATGGTGATCTATGCTGCACTGAACATTGAGCCACTGACAATGCTATAGGGGTAGTGCATGAAGTTTCTATAAAATGATGATAGATATATCCCAAACTTGACCGTGCATGGGTTTGAAACACAATACAATCTTAATGTCATGAGGGTTTGATTCCCAGGAAACACACACGTCGACCAAATGTAACTTGCATGCATGATATGTCGTTTTGGATCTGCCAAAATCTCAAATGTTTCACTATGTAAATACACTGATGTCTATTAGGAAAGACTGAAATTGCTTCAAATGGCAAAACCCATTCAAATCTAGTGTGACGCTTGATTAAACATGCCCGAATGAATTCTGTGCGTCTGCAACAATGAAAAATTACTTGTGGGAAATACATTTTATTGATCTGTTTACTTATTCATGAGGAGAAATGCTAAAGGAGAATGTTATTATGCATTTACTTTCTCATTATTGCTAAAGTCAGGGCTTGCTGGTACATTATAATGCGGCACAAAATGTCAAACATAATTTACATTCAAGGTCCTGTGATGGTACATTATGGAAATAATGATGTCTTGGTGAGGCGAAAACTAATATTTGTGAGCTTTATGGCCTTAAATCGCGACAAATTCTAATTTCCTTGATATCCTGATGTAAAAGTGTTTAATGGACCATTTCATGTCATCATTTATTCACTCCCGTGTCATTTAAAACCCGTGTATGACTTTTTCTTCTCTGAAACAAAAGAAGATATTTTGAGACATGTCTCAGTGGTTTTGTGCCCATACAATGGAAGTCAATGGGGGCCAATGTTGTGTGGTCACCAACGTTCTTCAAAATATCTTCTTTTTCGTTTCACAGAAGAAAGAGTCATATAAAGGTTTCGAACGACGTGAGAGAGAAAATAAATGATCAAAGAATATCTATTTTTGGGTGAACTATCCCGTTAAGTCCCTCACATGTCCTCACCTGGGAAATTTAAGATCATAAAAAGAGAAAGTGCTCATGCATTTCATATGGATTTCATGGCACCCCTCAGCAAGGTGCTGGCAAACATTACTCTTCTGAACAGCTGTCATCTCCCCGGTCAGCACCCACTCCTATGAACTTGGGCATATGGCAAAACATGCACTGGCAGTTCCACTTCCTCTCTGCACCCTATCCGGCTCCTTCCCTCCACACGGGCCCTCGCACTATTCTCCTTCACACTTTCCTCTCTCCAAAGTCATTGTCATAGCCCTTCTTTGATTTCACACCATTATATGCATTGACAGTTACGTCCTCCGCTACGGCCCATGAAGCGATCTGGTTTGCCAAAACGGATTGGCTCGAATGAATGAGTGGCAGGCCAAAGCACCGCAGAGAAAATCTGGCAATGACTTTGAGCCACATAGAGAGACTACAGCTTTGCCTGAAATCAAACAAGACTGCCAGATATTTCACCTTGACATGGAAGCGGTGAACTGTTGTGTCCAAACAATCTTATAGTATTACAAAAAAACATTATAGCAGAATTCCTTTTTGTGCGTATGACTTGAACTGACACCCATACAGAAAAACAGTGCAGTGCACCGCACAAAGGTCCAAACTGAAACAGAAAAATTTAACTATTCTGTATAAAACTAAAAAGCAATTGTGTATAGATTAAAAAAGCAAGTAGTTAGCGTGAGGCACTGATGAATTAGTGTGGCATTTTGATGGGTTGTGTTTGAAAAAGGAGATCAATTTACTTCCTGTAAGATTTTCGTGTGTTTTATAGAGAATTTTGTTTTGTTATTTGCAAAAAGTGTATTAGGAAACTGAAAACGGAGTCAAAGGTTGAGAATTTGGTGTGTGGTTCTAGTGTTTGAGTGCAAGGTTTCAGAAATTGTGTGACAAGTAAACATGTTGTGTTAGCAGTTGAAAAAAAACTGTAAATACCATGGCCTTTGTATGGTTCAAAGTACTTCAAATAAAAAAACTAATGTATTTAGTTCTGACATTTTAGCTGAATTTAGTTGCAATTTAACAAGAATTCTGAATAACCCCTCGAATGCGTTTTGAGACCCCTGCAGTCCATCTAGCCAATTCTCAACATACAATTGTACTTTGTGTACTTTCTCTACGAACAAATGTAGATGAACCCTAAACCTAACAAATTATTAAGAGATCCCTTGTTCCTTGTGCTGAATAGTCATTCAGGCAACCCACCGGCTCCATGATTCTCCATGATGTATTTATGATATATTGGTTGTTTCAGATCTGATTCTCAGCATTTAAATGTGATCTTCTCGGTTCTGTTCATAGAAAACCCAAATATAAAACCCGAAGACATTTAACAACTTACTTAAATGTTATGAAGCTGTTCCCAGATTCCCTGCAGAAGCCATTGAAAAACACATCAAGGATGGATAAATCACAGCTATTTAATCTACATTTTGGTGCATTTTAGGAATTAACAATCCGTTCATTATACTTCACACACAGCTCACTCGATGACCTAATGGACTGTCACTGACCAGTCCTGCCTGTAACACACACACACACACACCAAACCACATGCATCCGTGTAATCTCTAATGAAGAATTGATGGGAGCCCGGGAACATGACATCAGTGTTTGACCTGACCTCTCCATTCGGAGGTCTGACAGAACAGGTGGTGAAGTAACCTGACATTGGTGAGACACGAAGTCTCCGCGGAGCTCAGACTACCAGCTGAAGTATCAGTCTACATCACCTGTACCGCTTCGGTTTCAGAATTCCACTAATGGGCTATATGCACGCGTGACTTGCGCATTTCACAGGAAGAACCCGCTGCAGTTGCAGTTTTACAGAAATGGGAAACTGAGAAAATAGTTCAATTTAGCAAATGGGAGTTCCATTGTAATTTGCTGAGGCTCCGTAAATGTCCTCGTATCAAGCCTACACAATTGACTTTTATATATTTTCATTTGTTTGATAATTAATACTTATATTATACATTACATAATCTGGATCGCACTATAGAGCCACAAAATCACCGCCACAGCCCTAAGTGGTGAGGTTGCGACTCACTTTACTTCACTTTGTAGTGCAGTTTGTCCACAGGCCTTATCGTGCGATATATACACTTGATGTCTGTAGTTTTTGGTGATGCCATTGTGTTTATATATGCATTGTTTACAATCGTGTTGTCTCTGTTAGCGTTGCCCTGTGTCTGTCTGTTTTTGTGTCGAAACCGGGGCTTGAGCTGTTGCACAGTCGGGGCGGGCGGCGGCATGTGAAAAGACTCGAGGAGTTAAACTGTGTTATCCTGATGAATAAAGCCAGTTCGGAATAGTAATCGACTGGTGTCAAAGCCGCAAACCTCACACTCCGATATGAAAACAAGACGCTCTATTACACTTTAAACACGGAGGTGATGAAAACAGCAACACAACGGATTCAAACAAAAGCTGCATTTGGAGCTCGAGAGATGTCTTATAGACAGTTAAGTTAAATGTGCCATGTCACATGTATGAATAGACCTCAGACTAATTCCATTCCATTTTGCTACTTTGCTCCACTTCACGAATGGAAAAGTAGTTCCAGATAAAGACACATTGTTTTTCATTGCTCATTTGGGCAAGTGTATTTTAAACGGCCACATGATGACATGCGGTCGAGTTGACCTCTCCATGGTTCACATATCAAGGGCTCTGCTTACCCTAAACTTGTAACGTAAATCAACCAATTATAACTGAGAAATGGAAGTGTCTGCTGTATTGATTGATTTTAAATAAGTTATTTACATTCCAATTTCAATGATATTAAAAGGTATTTGTTCTGTAAAAGGGTGTACTTGCAATATTATATCATTATTTAATCAGTGGCATCAAATATTTATAAAATGACAATAACATCGTCTATCGCAATTATTTCTGATGCAATGCGACTGTTTAGAGCTGCTGTAGAAACCACATGATGAATTCCATGTATGCAGATAGAAACAGCTCATTCTAATGTATAAAAACATAACGCTTCATTATGTAAGATCTTTATACACCTCTGAAGCTGTAGTTATGTATATTCTATTGCATTTCCCAATAGACGACACACTGGACCTTTAAACCATTATATCTTGGAGTAAAAAATAACCCATGCATAATTAATGTTAATAGTACTCAAAACGTGTAAAAGTCTCATTTGATTTCATGTTGACTTAAAAACGCTAGTTTTAGAAGAAAACAACTAAGCATTTGCAATGACATGCAACTCTGGATATGTGTATTTGAGGGTTGAGAATGGAGTGCTTCAATAAATACACAAAAAAAAGAAATACACTAAGACCATTCTTTGGTTTAAAACATAGAAATTGTCTTACATTCAAAACAGTAAGCTTATAATAATGATTTAGAAGTTGCATTTCTGAGTTGAGCTGCTGCATGAGTTTAAGTTGCAGATAATGTTTGAAATCAGTAGCCTGCGATGTTATGTTTCACACAGAGATGGCGACATGGAGGCAAATGTTACTAAATTTTCCAAAAGATTGACATACCAGTATTTTCGAGGTATATGCGCTGTTGATGGCAATAGCATGGACCAGAATATCCAGAGTTTTGGGTGGAATGGATCCGGTGTCCGGGATCACCTTGTTATGGAAATCCGCCACATACAACTGCACTGCTGTCATTCGATTGGTTGTCAGTGTTCCAGTCTTGTCCGAACATATAGCCGTGGCATTGCCCATTGTCTCACAGGCATCCAGATGACGTACCAAGTTGTTGTCTTTCATCATTTTCTAAAACAATTAAGTAATGAATTCACAATTCAAGAAGCCCACATATTTCATGTGGATGTGTCTTAAATCTTACTTGTCTTGTGGATACACATGTACAGTATCTACATTCAGGCATTAGCATGTGATACGCTTATCATTTAAAACTCTCTAAATGTTGGATATTCTGTCTGTGTGCTATTCCGTGTGTACATAATAAATGTTCATCTACCTGAAACAGATCAAATTGAACCAGAACAGAACAAAATTTGCATGATTTATTACTATAGTGCCGTAAAACATAAATTACTAACATGACCTGACACAGTGGGTGTGTGTTCTAAATATATTAAAAGTATACCCAAATATTTAAAACCGTAAAAAATGCAAATGGGGAGCAAAAATACGAACAAAGGTGCACACCAATTGTAAACCATATCAGTGGTATCATTAAAGCTCACACAAGATCAGAAAACCTTTTTCAGGTTGACATTCAAGTCACGCTTAAAGTTTACCTTGACCGAGTAGGCGAGAGAAATAGTGACAGCAAGCGGAAGGCCTTCGGGTACCGCAACCACCAACACTGTCACACCAATGATGAAGAATTTGACAAAGTATTGTATATAGATGGGAGTGCATTCTGGCAGCCACTGCCTCTTCTGAAACACAAAGTTTTCGATAGCAAAGTAGAGCACCAGAATGATGACTGTAATGGCAGACATCACCAAACCTGAGGAGCAGAACACATCAAACATCAGTGCTTCATGTATTTCATCACAATATCAACAAAGAATGCTTATTATTATGGTTATATTTCAAAAAAATCTTTTGGTTTAGACTAAAATGAGAGCGTTATTATCAGATTAAAACATGTTGTTGAAACGAAATATCAATAAACAATGTGGGATATTTTGATCTTTCTCCAATCAAGTAGACGATAAAAAGCTGTTGGGAGACATAACCAATATGGCTGCTGTGTAAACCCGCTTGCCTTTATAGGAATGTGACGATAGCTTCAAAACAACCTATCGAAACCTAGTACCTGCTTTGCCGATCTGTACAGCCAGCTTTGTCAGTTTTCCTTGCAGAACAGATTTCTCTTTCTTGGACCCGCTGGATTTTTTCTTCTCTTTCTCATCGGTTTCCCCACCCTCGGCACTCTTCAAGGGCTGCATCTCCATCGCTGCGGCACCATCCTGCTTCTTAACTGTAAAAATCAAATGATCGGTTATGGGAAGTCTAAATTTTACTTTTTAAGTCAATGCTGGACCTTCACTGGCACTTTTTGATGTGGGGAACTCGTAAAATGAACATAAATCGTAGTTTGAACTCTAATCGCGAATGAACAGAAAAGGCTGAATCAAACAACTTCCTTGATCCATGATCATGGTTGCAGTCACCAGATACTGCACACTTTTAAATTCCAACAGCAGTCAATATTTCAGTAGGACCATTAAAGTTTGTTTACTTCAGAATAACCAGAACAAAATCACCAAATCCAGCATATTCAAAAAGGTATTAGGTATATCACAGGTGAACGTCAGGGAGCATGAGTCTTCAAATAATTAAGTTCATACAACATTCTTAAATGTAAACCCTTTCCCCAAAAACATTACATGGTTAAGAGTCGGCTCGATTTAGATGCCAGGAACTATTGTTGTATGACGTCTGTCGCCTGATAAATTCAAATAAAACATCTTGAATCGCCTTCTTTTGAAGCACAAAAACATACGTATTACAATCTTTGAATCAAGTGCAATTGAGAAATCTGCAAGCTACGCCATCTCTGAAACACACCCAGTCAGCACAACTATACAAACATTAGTCAGCGCCTAAAACATTCGTTACCATGTAAAACAAATATAAAGATACGGAGCATATACTGGCTAAACAACACAATAAATCTAAACCTTATTTGTTGCGAGTTTGTTATTCCCGCTCTTGCGTTAAACAGATGTAATAATCAAGATCAGTGGCTCTCAACTGATTCCTGACTTTGGACACTAGACATCAAGAGCCTTCAAACCATGTGGACAAATACTTATTATCGTTTGCTAGATACAATAGTTAAATAAAAATGTTTTAGCAAAATTTAATATCTGACAAACACAGGAAGTGTGAGGCAATCGAGAGACCCTGACGCACACATGAGAAGCAGCACAAACAGACATCTGGCTTTACGGACAAACATTCGACCTTGTTGAGAAGGGAAAAGAGGAATCAAATAATGGTGAGAGCTCAAACCAGGCGGTAAAGTGAAAGCAGGTTACCTTTGGTCTGGCAGTTCTCCATATTTCCATCCTGCATTTTACCTATGATGAAGGCATCCACAGACACAGGACAAAAATAACAGAAAGCAGACGATAAAACATTCATCACGTGGACATTGCAGTGAAATCAAATGAAAAGGGAAGACAGAGAATGAGTAATTTATCAACATCATTGTGACAGTCACATACATAACACTGAGTATTGTAATGAGGTACAGCATGGCTTTGTGTGAGGACCTTGCACATTTCTCAGAAAGTCGGCACAAGGATACACTACATACACAAAATGAAGTGGACACCATGAACGCTACAACCAAAAGTTCTTCGTTAAACTTAAAACTGCACGTTTTTTTTCTTGACACTGGCAAAAAACAGCACAATTCTTTGTATGTAAATCTGTATTCGATTAATCAAATTACACTGAGTGGTGCAGAAATATTGAAACATCCTTCAATTCAGTCAATACATTTATTTGAGAAAAGATGTTGGAAAATGGCTGTGGAGATTTGCTTCAATTCAGACAGTTGAGACTCAGTGAGGTAAGAAACTGATGTCGGGTGATAGGGTCCTGCTCACAGCCATCACTCATCTGATTTATCTAGACGTGTTCGGTGGGGTTCAGGTCTGACATTTGTGGGCAGAGCTGAAATAGGCAAGCCTATAATTTATAAAGAGGTGTCCACATACTTCTGGTTATGTAATGCTTCTTATGAAGCCAAAGCTTGTGTCTTCATACAGTCAGGTTACTTTACTCTGCAATACTGTATGTGTAGGAATCAAATACATATGGGGATGTGCTATTTTAACGATTACATTTTTGCAGTTTGTGAATGTGTTTCAACAAGAAGTGGAAATAATGTTCTTTTGTATGTATGTATGTAGGCATTGTTGACAGGAATGCCATGGAATATCTAATGTGTATATACTGTATACTGCATACCGTAAACATACTGTGTGAATTCAGGTTGATTGGAATGAATGTAAAAACTCAAACTGAGTCGTCTTTAACTTGTATTCACCCTAAACTATTTGTAATTCAGTTTTGGTTTGTAGCTATCATCTTTCATCAATTGAAAAGCAGTTCTTCAGATATTCCATGGAGGATAAATTACACACAAGGTACACAATGAGGACTGGAGGAACAGCACATGACTCTACTGGACATGCAGGGAAGCTAATACACAACAGCCATGCAGAACCACGGGGGTAATACATGAAATTTAGAATACTACTTCAGAGGAGCAAAACATATTGCTTTTGAGAGAACCTCAAGTATACACATCCTAATGTTTGTTGTCTTGATATTAACGGTGGGAAAAGGGGTCGAAAGAAATAGACATGCATTGAGAGGACAGTTGGCAGGAGAGGAGGATAAAGACAACTGGAGGAAAAGAGGCGGAGCCAGTGAGGGACGGCCAGAGGAGGTCTGCTCAACCTACCATTGACTAGGCTGGTATTACCAGGGGCATTTGCGCTTGCAGCACCATCAGTAGCTATAGTTGCGATGGGGTGTGAGGAGGGATGGGAGCAGTCTAGCCAGTAATAATGAACAAAAGTAGCATGGTTAGAAGCATCGTCACCACGATTAGTATTCTTTTAATATACTGCTGTCAAATGAAAGTGACACTGATGGTAATAAAATGCAACATAAGACAGGTTACACGTAATATGGAGGACAAAACAATGTCAAGCCACAAAACGACACAATGATCAATGGCACAAATAGCTAACACATTTCTGTCATTCGCCCGAAAATGACCATTGAAAAGGGAACACTTCCAAAGGCTTTGTAAATTCCCAAATTAAAATGTGTCTTATTCATAAGTCGCTTACTGTGAGCTAACTGGAAATCGCAGAGTCATTCCTATATCACATTTGTTTCCGCTTTAATAAATAGTAATGTGGACAGCATACTGTAACTCAAAACAAAAAATTGTCTTATTGGGATTAGAAATGGTTAAAATAGGGGTCTTCAACGTTTTTCGGGGCAAGGACCCCTTAGAAAAGAGATGCATGGGGCAGGGACCCCCTTATGCTAAAAGTGTAAACAGTCACAGCACTATTATGTTAAGACATTACATTAGCACTATTATGCATGTTATATACTCTTCTGTGTATTCTTTTTATTGTTAATACAGATTGTTTGATCGTTGACGCTTGTAACGCGTGATTTACATGAATCACGCAAGTTGAAAAATCTGAACTTCGCAAATATTCGTGCCGCTTTAACCAATCAGGAGTTTGCTTCTGATGGCAGAAATCCGAAACAACATTGGAGGACAAAATCATTGTCGCTGTATGTGGATACCCAAAGCTGTACGATAGCGTTTTATCGAAACAGCAATAAAAAGGATCTTGCTTGGAAGAAAGTGAGCGAGGAGGTCGGACAATCTGGTTAGTTGTCAATAACGCTCTTTAATCAATTTGAGCTATATATCTACATTTTGAAGCGTCTGTTGTGAAGTGAATTTCACGCACGAATGAAGCCAGTAAACTCAGATTTCTAACTCCGCGCGAATAGCACGATCATCGCGTCTGGTGTGAACGCTCTATAAGAATGCCGCCCCTATAAGAGCTTCCGCTCTACGCAGATCTGACGCCTCTTTGCATTCATTTAAGATTTGATTTAACACCTTAAAATCTTTGTTTACGAAAATGCTAGACAAAACGGGCTTTCTGACATAATCTTGTCTGGTTTTGTTCATTCACGCTCGAAAGAGAACTTAATACAGGTGTGCTGTCAGACACGGACATGAAAAATACATGCTTGGAAATCAAAACGAAGTGCTTCCGTAACAACAACAATATACAAGCTGACGTCTATCAGAGTACATAATAAATCCTCTAAACCAAAATGAGATGAAAATAGCCATTATTCAGGGCATGACCTTGAGTGACTCATTTACTTAAAAAATAATAAAAAAACCTCTTGATCATCATATCTATGCGGGAACATGGATGAAATGCCCTTCTCGTAATACTTAAAAAGAGATTCTTTTTAAGTGATGGATCACTAAAGCGGGGTTTGGGAGGGAAGATATTTAGTGGGGGTATAAATGACGATTACTGTGTGGATATTCCCTGGGGCAGAGAGATGTATACTCTACCTGCCAGATGATGGCCATCTTCCAGAGCCTGACCTGTGTGGTAGTTTGCAGAATAACAAACACAGAAGGCCTTAGGCTCACATGAGTTTGGGCAGTTTATAACACCCAACCAGAAAAAACACCACATCATGAGAAATTAAGTGAACAATCTGAGACATAACTGGTGTCAATGAGTCATCTGTGTGCTACTAAAAGCAGCTAAAACAATGACCCATGACACTTTCATTTTATTGTCTATAAATAAGTTTTGGGTCCCTTCTTTCAAAGAAGTCTATAGGATTTTTTAATATAGTAATATTGTAATGCTTGCAAAAAAGCACAAATTATACAGTTATTGTGACACATCTGGATCTTTATCATCCCCAATAGTACGACACTGCCAGACATAATGGTGTTATTTTAAATCATTGTTTTTACATTTGACGATCAAGAAAGGCACATTTAAGCCCCCCAATAAAGAACCCAAAAGACAACCGCGACTCTGGCTTTGCTTGTTGACATTTGCCCAGGTGAGCTTTAGTTACGTACCTTTCTTTTCTTTTTTCTCTTCCTCCTCTCCGCCAGAACTGAGCAGGGTGAAAATGATGCCAGTCTGGGAGTTCACCCCGACGGCCATGACCACCATCCGACCCGAGCCCTCCATCACATGGGTGCCTGGTGATTCAATCAAAGGAGTAAAGTAAGTAATGAGGAAACGGTAAATAATAGTAGCGGTGCCTGACCTCAGCACCGTGTAATACCCAGACATGACAACCCCACAGAAACTGTTGTCATGTGATTTATATCTGACTGTACTTTTATGATTAAAGAAATCACATCAAATAATGAACAATACAAACTTAAGTTGCTGAGTTGAAATATAATTAAGAAAAATATATTTTTGAATAACTTAAAATGTCAGTTGTTTATAAATTGTAATTAACATAACACTTCCAATCATTCAAATATAAATTATTTATAAAGATAAAGTTAAAGATTGTTTATTATGTGTTGATATTTTTATTAAGATATTCTCTTGCATAAAGCAGAAGTAATATATCAAACAATAGAAATCAGCATTGTGAGTGGGCAATATATCTCACTTTCTTAAGGTTACACCTTTTTTATTTCTTATATCATAGTTTGTCAAAAATATCTCGATGAAATCTACAAACCAGCAGTTAAGTGATAACTAGGTCATATGTGTTAAGAATGCAAAAAATACTTCAACATTAAACTTTAGAAACTAAGTGAAGGTTGTGTTTCAAATCAATCAGCAGGCAGGACAGCTCACGTAGTTTTGGAACAAAGCCCATGGTGTGTAATGTATACATCAACAACATTTAAATTCATGCAAGTTTTACCAGAGAGGAGCATTGGGTCTTTCTCTATATCTTTGGGCACATGATCTGATTCCCCAGTTAGAGAGCTCTCATCAATCTTCATATCACTGGAGTATATTAAGATTCCATCGGCTGGTAGCAAGTCACCTGAAAAAATATACAATTAGATGATGAAACCGTACGACTATAGATTCTAATTCTGGTGTATATTGGCACATTGACCCAGATGTGGGGCCTCTAAGCAGCTGATAAAAGGAAAAAGAGTCAAAACTGCCAGGTAGCGGAACTTCTAGAAGTTGACTGAACCTAGAGGAATCAGAATTGATCTGTTTACAAAAACAATTAATAGTGTTGAATGGTACAGTCTGTTTTAAAATAATGAGAATTACAAGGTGAAATATTTCATGTGCATCATATTCAAGTAAGTAATACTATGGCACTTCCTGGTGTTCAAGGACACAAGGAGATTAATTGGTTTCTGAACAGAAGCACATGCATGGGAATGAAGCATATTTCAGAATCTAATCGCGAAAGCGTTTCATAAAGCCTTTGTGTTCCTTCAAATAATCCCTTCAGTTTCTCCAAACAATGTGTGGATCAATATTGTTGTTTCCAGTGAATTCCAACGTTGATCCTCTAAGATGTGACTTGTCATGCATTTTACAACAGAATCTCTCACTAATATTTCTGAATTTACAGGCCTTATTGAGTCAATATCTGCACTGTGTTGTGAAACACAAGGCTATATATTGAAGGTGTTCCCCAGAGTTCAGTATTTGGCCCTTCTGTAGTTTTATATAGTAGAAAACTGTAATTTTCTTTAGTATTCACTTTGCTTTCGTTTCATTCTTTGCAATGCATCATATCAAGCCTTTCTTTGGACTCCCACACAAATTCAAAAATAACAGTAAGCCTGGGACTGCAATCCATCACTGTATTTCCAACTAGTCAACAAGATGGAACCCTCTTCCAGCCTGCCAAATGCTCTCACCCACAGGATCTCTCCGTCAATGTCAACAACTACATTTTCTGACTCCCACTTGTTCAAGAGATCCAAAATAAAAAACATAATTTATCCATGAACACTGAAAATCCAGGCCAATCCTAATTTTAGGAAATCTCCAGACAGAAATGTGTTATCTAAAACAGGGGTTCTCAAACTTTTTGGGGCAAACTTTATTCCAAGGACCCCCTCATAAAAGTAAATGCTTATTACATTTAGTAATCTGAAATGCCTTTGGGCTTTATTGCATTGTAATATTTACCCAAATTATCCACTTCAGACCTGTGTAATAGAACAGAAACACATTTAAATTTAAATCACATTAATACCACTTCTACTTGCAAACAGTGGGTCATCATTTACACCTTAAAATTGATCTTAAAATATCTTTCATAAATCAACAGTAGCAAGACTGGCATAGAGCTCTTTTAAACACAAACATTGAAATATTCCATCATTTACTGACATCATTTATTCTCCCTCAATTTGTTCCAAACCTGTATGACTTTCTTCTTCTGATGTACACAAAACAAGATATTTTGAACAATATGGGAAATCAAACTGTTTCTGGTCCCCATTGACTTTCAATTATGTTAAAAAGAAAAAACCACAAGAAATGTTTTGGGCTGCGTTTCCCGAAACCTTCTTAACACTACATCGTACTTAAGGTTATACCTTAAGCTGTACCTAATCGTTAATATGTGTTTCCCGAAACCTTCTTAGGTAAGTATACCTTCTGTAAGTTATACTTTCGTAAGGTTGGTCTGGAGCGCTCTTAGCTATACATTATCGCCTTTGATGGTTCATACTGCTATCCAATAAGCTTTTCTACATCACAGTTTAATTTCACATATAATATTTTATATAATAATTTAATATAAAATTCTATTTAGTATAAAATGTACATTTTTACTTTAACATAGTTAGAATTTAACAACGTTATCGGTAAACGCAGCCCTGGTTACACACATACTTCCTTCCAAATATCTTTTTGTGAAGAAGAAATAAACTCATACAGGTTTAGAACAACTTGAGGGTGAGTTAATGATGACAGTAAATGAAGTGATTGACAGATTGTTGTGCTATGGCACAATCAGTGTTTCGTTTTAGTATTTCTGTATATATGATTTTAATACAAATTTATGATCAGACACTGTGGTAACAAGTGGACAAAAAGTCGCAATTACCTTTTTTTTATTATTCAGTGGCGTAAACAGTCTTAATATACAAATGGCATAGCTACTAAACATATTTAACAATATTAATATAAAATGATCCTGTCTCAGTGACTTTTAGCCTTATAAGCTTAGGTCTATTTGAAAGACCCCTGGACACACGTCGCAGACCCCACTTTGAGAACCCCTGATCTAAAACCTTAAACGACTTAACTAAGTCTCGAATCAACCTTAAAATAAATGATGCAGACGGGTGACTGCTTCACAGTGATTAGGGTCAATTAAACCAGGGCGATACGGCTAAAAAAATATCACAATAACATTTTCCATATCAGCCGATAACAATAATTATCACAATAAATGTAAATCTTTATTTCTTATATGTTAAAGGCAGATTAGACTGTTAACTGTGTTATAAAACAACTGTGTATTGCCAGAACATGACAAACACTTGCCAAAAAGCTGAACATTTAAAAAATGTGAGGTAGAATTGACAGAATAATCATATTTCTTAGTTTCTGCGTGTTCTAACGGGTGGTATTGTTTCAATTGGTAAAATAAGTTTGTGGTATTAACAATAGGGATGGGCGTTTTCAATAATAAAAAATATTTGAATATTAGTTTATTTAAATGTAATGAATAAAGACGTCATGTGTAACTTAAAGTCACAATTTCACATCAAGCTTATAATTATCATTAAATATTCATGACACTCTAATATCATATGCTGTATATAATTTTTTTAAATGTTTAAAAATTAGCAACGTTGGGGAAAAAACATTAAAAATACATTAAAAACTGCATTTAGCCTAAACCTGCGCGGAGCAAATTCATACAAAAACCACACATACAAAACAAAACGAACAATTAAAATGCAACTTATATTGAAAGTCTGTGATATATGGTTATCTTGTTTATTTAGTTTTACATGTTCTTGATAAGAAAAACAAGAATCTAGGCCTATTTTAGAAAGTCTGTTCAACAAGCCAGCGGTAAACCAGCCGACAGCGGACAAAACGTACTGCTCTTGTTTATAATTTTGATAATATAAATATTTTGATACAAATATATAATAATTATTGCAAATCGAATATTCGTGCACATCCCTAAACCAGCTGGCACATCTTCGGCAGCGTTTGCAATGCACACTGCTCTGTTTTGTCGGACTGCAAGTAGCCAAAGTAACTATTTCAAAACGCAAACACATGAAATCTTTCAATATAAAATCTTTGACATACCATACTTGACTAGTGCAATGTCGCCCACTACAATATCAGCCACCGGAAGTTGGATGGTCTGGCCTCCACGCACCACCTGGAATTTTTGCTCCTGCTCGATGCGACTCTGTAAACCTCTGAACTGCTTCTCCTTACTCCAGTCATTGAAAGCCGTAACCAGGACGACACACACCACAGAAAGTAAGATGGCAGCCCCCTCGATCCAGCCGGCCTCCGATTCCCCCTCGTCCTCTGCACCCGCGTTCACTGTGCCACAGGCTGATATGAGAGAGGGGACACAACGTTAACACCTTCCTTTGTGAGGTGAGATTTCATATTGCCATAATAAGAAACGAAAGCAGATAAAACACACACACACTCTTACGAAAATAAAAGGCTGTGTGAAAACAGACTCCACTCGTGTTATCGATATATTATAAAATTCCATTGAATTCCGTGAGGAACAGAGATGTTGAGATTATAATGGGATGAGCTCTTTTGACTTTTTGTCAGTACTCAGGACAGACTAGCATTAGATGAGGAAACGGGAATTGCAGACATTGAAATGTTATACTGTTTTTGTGATAATATTTGAACTAAATGTGGAGTATATGAACCTATACACGTACTATGAATAGGATGACCGTATCTAAATGTGACACTTCATACAGAATATTCCACAAACAGAGTCATTCGCAATAACTGCAGCTACTGAATATGCATAGTAATACAGATTTGGAATAGCTCAAGAATGAAAAAGATGACTTTGACAGAGAAAACTGTCAGATATAAAAACCCACATATTTATCCAGCGTTAAAGCCCCTCTAAAACTCATCTCTACTCATTGCGGTCACGTTGATTATTTTGACATTGGGGTTTCTTCAGGGGGTAATTGCTGTAGTCTGTGATGCACTAACTCCACTGGAGGCCGTCTACTGTAGAGGGCCAATTCATTTCCAGCTGTGCATGATAAACTAACAGACACATTCAAAGCAGCTGGCAGTCTCTGTAAGCACAAGAACCATCACGATCGCTGTTCATCTGCTGTATAAGTTCAAACAACCACGTGTTCAACATTGCCAATAAGGCAGCCACTTTTAAATCAGAGTATACGGAATCACTTTATTACATATTCTGACCATCGTGTGGTTATATTTTGCAGTTGACCATCCAGTCAACACTCAGGGCACCTAAAGCCACATTGGTCTGAAATCTACAGTAGCTCTCATACGGTGACTGGTTTTCCGTGGGTCTTTTTAAAAATGATTGTTTTGTATAACCAGATGTTATTTTCTGTGCTCCCTTTCAGAAGTCAGCTTTATGGGGTAAAACATCGTGTTTAAACTGCACTTCTCTGAAAGAAAACTGAATAAACAATATACCCGGCATACTGTGACAGCTCGTATAAAATGAAGATACAGGATACTATTAACATTGATTTTCGCCTACTATACAGTATAGAATAAGCCATTTTCGATGCAATGACTATCCCAACAATTCAAGTGTCTAGTTTTAAGCCTGGTAGTATGACACCTGCTGATTCCCCGGCCCGTGGCTGCAGCACAAAAACAGGACTCTGTAGATCACTTGATTTGATTTAGGTCCCCCGCAGCAAAGCACTTGATTCTGTACGGCACTTCTGGGTGCACAATGTCATTGAGTTTGTCTGGAGCTGTCCGTGGTGCTGAAGCACAGACAGCAGGCGTTAGATAACAGCTCGTGACTCTGCAAGCTGCACACCAGAGCAGACGCTGAAACACCCTCGTGAGGGTTCACCGAGCCCATCCCGCAGGACCCTTTCTTTCCTTCCATCAGTGCTTTTCTGTGTTACTGCGCATTTTTAACAGAACAGCGTGATTCAAATGTGCATTTTTGCAGTGAATAACTGGGCATTGTTTGGCATAATGATAACCACAGAAAAACACATGCATAACCTGGATGTAAATCTTTACGATTTAAAAGCTAAAATACGTAACTGGTCCCCGATAATGCTTGCCCAATATGCTCGCTGGAAATAAAAGTAAACTGTTTATAATTTCCACACAATATACACTGATGTCTGTCAAGCTCGATAAATGATAAATAACACGGTCCTTATGACTTTTCGTCTATGATCGTAAATTTCTTAATAAAAGCGTGCAAAAAAATTCAAATCATTAACAAACATTCGCAACTTAAACCATTGTTAAATTCTAAAGGAAATTCAGACTTAAAGTTTCCCCGTGTTTTACTCACCCTCAAGGCGTCCTGACTGAATATAACTTTCTTCTTGAAGAATAATGCATTCGAAGTTATACAACCACGCATCGGGCGGTAGAATGGGAGTGAATGGTGGTGAATTGTTTGAAGCTCCAAAAAGTGCCTCCATCAATATCGATTAAAGAGCGGCTCGACATGGCTCTGTGTTCTCAACAAATGTCTTCTGAAGTGAATAATTGCGTTTGTATAAGAGAAATATCCATATTGACAACTCTATTAACGTTAATGTCTAGTTTCCATTATCCCTCTGTTGCGTGAGAACCAGAGGGTTGTTTTTCCAGGCAAATGACGCAGACGTGTCATAAGTTCCGGTGATGTACGCTGCATAATTTGTTCTGTTCAAACAGGATGCCGTCTCTGTGCGAGAGGTTTCGTCACCATCAATTGCTGGAAAAAAAGACTTTGGTTCACGCGCAACAGAGGGATAGCGGAAGCTATTCATCAATGTTAATAGCGCTGACAATATGGATATTTCTCTTTAACAAACCCATTGATTCGCTTCAGATTCGCTTCTTTAAGTAAAGTGTTACCGGAAATTCTTAAGATGACAGGACATTATTACCGAATAAAGGCTTAGGAAATGTTGATATGATGTCAGAAGACTGTCACAAGATATGGAGAATTTTTATTACGCTTCATTAAAATCTTCTTTATCCATTATGATTTTGAAAGCTATACAACATTGCAAGAGCTGCGTAAAATTCCTTCAAAAACCTACTTTCTTGTCCCACAGAGGTCTATAGCAGTGATGGAATATTGTGTGTGAACTATTCCTTCCGGTCTCCTTCCAGGTTTTGTACAATATGTAAATAAACTACCTTCATAATGTCAACCTGCAGTACGAATTCATTTCCAAATGTTCCCTGCTGTTGTCAGTTCTACTCCTCTCACTGTGAAAAGTACGATTTTCTCTCTATCGATCTGTATGGTGCCTGTGCTTATCTTGCATGTGGGAGCAGCAGGCAGAAAATCAGTAAAGGCATAATTCAATCTGAACAGCAGGGCTGTCTGGACACAGGGAGCTGCACCACAATCCATCTTCCTTAAAAGACACAGACAGTGCCATTCTCCATAAAAGCAAGAAGCACGCACAGTCACCAATCTCAGACGCAATGACTGGAAGGACCAAGCGGATTTAACTGTTGCGTTCTTGCATATTGTCCGAAGACAATTTTCAACAGATTTGAGATTATTTCTATCTCTGAATACTGCCTGCTGAAAGGTCCACTGCAGATGTACTTTGCATATGAATGTGAGCCATTTGCATAATAATGTTCGTGATAACCTTTTTTGTCCCATAATTTCTGCCTACATATGTGGCTCGGCTCACTTTAGGCAAAGTAACAACTTTACAAGCCAAGAGTTAATGAGCTATTCTTTGCACGTATCTAGACGGCTTCCAAGCTCAAAATGCACTGGAATTAAGGATCATTTTCCAGTCCCGGTGTAATTGAATCCTCGAGCATTATCGTGATTGATAACACTTGCTCAGCATTCTTTTACATGCGCCTTAATGGTTTTGTCTTCGCCACACATTTTATAGCCTGGCAATTTGATGTACGGCCATCACCCAAAGGTTATTCTTCCAGAGCACACTTCATTAATTCTAAAGGCTCGGAAACCATTCTTTCATTAGACTCCCTATGATGGTCTCTGAATGCATCGTCATGACTGTTAACAGCAGCTCAGAGTGAAAAGACAAACACCGAGATGGCGAGAACATTAAGGCATTGTGATTTACATATTTCATACTGTGGATGCACACAAAAATGGTAGCACCAAGATCAGTTTTGGTCATAAAACAACAAGGTACAAGCAATGCTAGTTTTTCACATGAAATGAACTGCATTAAAAAAAAATTGTGAACTTTTGCATCCCACGTAAGAATGCTCATGGGTTTGGAAAGGCATGAGAGTGTGTAAATGATTTTGAATGAACTGTCCCTATCATAAAAAGTAGGATACAAACCAAAGAGAGATATTTTAGCAAATTTTATTATATTTTACTTTTTGAATAACGCATGGATTGCACCACAGCCAAAGAAAACCTGAACATTTCTCTTCAAAGCATAGTCAGAAATGATAAAAGCCAAGGAGTCATTTTGATATTGTGGCTAAAAGCCATCTTATGTGTCCCAAAGAGAAAGGCATAATGATACTCACCCTCGCTGCGCTCTCCGGGCGGCTGATAAAAGGACAGTCCCAGCGATATTATGGCTGCGATTTCAAGGATGATGAGGGTAACATCTTGTAACGCTTCCCACACTAACTGTAAAAACGTTTTTGGCTTCTTTGGAGGTATAAGATTTTCCCCAAAGGTTTCTCTTCTCTTATCTAGGTCAGAAGTATCACCTTCCAAACCTAAGGTAGACAAAGGACACAAAGATAACAAGTTAGTAACTTTGCAGAAAACACTGAGCACTAAGTGATTGTTTCATGGAACTAAAGCTTGATGTACAGCCAGTTTCATATGAAGTCACAAAATCCTTTGTGGCCATGGCAACAGGGGACTGAACTATTTTCGTTGCTAGAGCACACTGAGATGTGATGTCCAGAGCACTGGTTGAGATATGTTACATTTTTTCTTGGCTGCAGTAAAAAAGGCTTTGCATTCCGTGCCCACGGATGAAAAATGAGCAATCCATCTCTCCGTGTAAAATTGGGTCCTTATGTCACCCACAATGTTCAATTACTCTGCTGACTCATAGCTCAGGCTGTTCTACACACTTACATAAAGCCCTTTTTAGTGCTAATAGCACATGTACAGAGCAAGGCAGCGGCTCGCCACACAACTGGAACGCTTCTGTTACAGTTAACATTTATAACAGGAACATTTCACTTTGAGTCATGCAACGCCACTCACTTGCAGTGTAGATGCAGGCCGGGAGCACTGCCATGGGTGTCACCTTGATTTAATGTGGAAATGAACCATCCAGTCAATTTAACATTATTTATTAAATAGGTTTCCACTTCAATCAAAAATGATATAGTAAACCAGATTAGTGTGAACATTTAAAAGAAAAAAGGATGCCTTTGTATAAGTTTTGTAGCATGGGCGCCGCCATCTTGCAGTACCGCTGATACCTCCACTGTCCTGTATTTAATAGCGTCTCTCCCATTGTGTCTGATGATCTCAGGAAAGCCAACCAACCCGTGATGTCCCCGTTCAGCGGTACTCAAAGATGGCGGCACGCTTGCTGCAAAACCTATAAAAGGCATCCTTTTTTTCTTTTGAAGGGTCACACTAATCTGGTTTACCATTTCAATTTTGATTGAAGTGGAAACCTATTTAATAAATAATGTTAATTTGTCTGGATGTTCATTTACACTTTAAACAGACGTAGAAACAAATAAATAGACTATGTATTTACTCAATAAAAAAGTCATGGATTACAGTTTTCATTTTATTTCCATTACACAGTGAATTAATGTTGCAGTCCTTTTTGGTGATTTATTTAATTTATTTGGTGTTCAATTTAATTTAATAACTTCATTAATATATCTGCTATCAGTTTGTAGTAGGGTTGGGTGATGTCTTTTAAGTTGGAATCGGTCGATGTCTACAGTGAAACATCGTGATGGATGATGACAAAATGAGGCGCATCTTTATACGACGCGGGCTGCGCAGACACGTCTTCTTTATACGGTTAAGTTAGGCGTGTCTTGGCAAACTGTGCACCCTCCTTATTTGGAATCCTGGCTCAACATCGTCATGCCTGCCAGCCATCGGCAATGGGCGATGGCATCGTCTTTCGGCCCAACCCTAGTTTGTAGTTCAGAGGACAAATACATAGATTGTAATGTTGTACTATGAGTACGAGGGAATCTGTAACCTAGTCCACCCTAATGTAAACTGAATAAACCAAACCAGTCCGTAAGATGCTTATCAAGAACTGGATACTCCTCAAGTAATGTACAACTGACGTCTGTTGTCCCACTCACATGTCCAGAACAGCAATCCAACATAATGTGCGAGTACTGTATATTGTCCAGTGTACTATAGCAACAAACACAATAGCTTTAAATCATATGACACAATGAAAATTAGCACATTGTGTTGGAATTCTGCTGTGCAAACCAGACACCTTCTTTTTCCAGGATGACAATGCTCCTTGACCCGTTTTATCAACTTTTTATGATAAAGCCTGTAAATTGTCAACACCAGGTGCAGATTGGTCTTTTCGGCAGGGTCTAATATATGTCTCCTGCATTTCATAAGCGTACTAACTCTGCAGAATCCTAGTTCCTAAAATAGGGATTTTTCTTTGATGTGAGGCAAATAATGTTGAGAACACAATGTTCCAGACTTCACACTTTCTGTGTTTAAAAGACACAGCTGCCAAAGTCAAGGCAGTATATTTCACACAGAGACTGTGGTTGATCATGGTAAATAAATTAATGCACAGATTCACAAAACATTGTAATACGCATGATGCGATGCATCTGCTAAGAGCATGAAAGAGAAAAGAGGGGGTATTGATGAACTAATATAACTATAACCTATAATGTCATATTTTGTAAAAGAATTGACAAACCAGATGGCAAAATGATGTAATATTGTATTATGCAATTCGTGATTGGGCATGACATTACAATCATGACAGATTATCCATCAGGTTGGGTTTTAGGTCCTCTACTCCTTATTTCAATGTTAATATATGAAAATATAAGCCTGCAAATGTAGTTCACGAAATAAATAATCTATTTAATTACTAGAGGATGAATTGTCCCCGAAAACAATCAAAGATTTAACATGACAAACAACCATGTTTGTGAAGTATGGCAGTCACACGCATGACGTGTATCGCTATCATTGAGGCATACTGGCCAAGAATCAGTGCCAACCCAACGCTCCGGTATATCAACAAGCCGGCCAAACACACTCAATGACTCTGGGCGGCGATGGGCACTCCACTCTCTTGGAGAGCATACGAGGGCTCAGACTAGGAGCTGGCAGCTGGACAAGCGTGACTGGGCCAGAGCTCTTGTTTTCCAGGGTCTTGATAAACGGGGTTTGTGGCATGTGCTCGGTTTGTGGATCCAGCTGTGCTGTGCTGATTCCCAGTCCCAGTGCAACAAAAACCTGGCCTATCATAATTTACCAGCAGCTGTCCTCTCTTTGTGTCCGCCCATGTTATCATTGACTCTGTCCAGGCATGGTATAAAATAGAGTATAAAACAAATGTTGGTATTAAACACTGTTCTGGTCAACATCAACTGTTTAACTGTGCCGATGACAAACTAGAGCATCATGTGTCACGATAACTTATGCAAGAACATTTAGCTGCAAGTTAATACATAACAAATGATATACACACCCATATAGCAACAATAAAATACATTAAAGCTATTTAATTTTGTGCTGTATTGTTTTATAATTTCAAGCATTTTTCCAACTTGCTCAGAAAATGTTTCGAACAACTTAAAAAGAAGCATATATGGGTTTGATTCTTTATAGAATATACGGTCACACTTAAGTATGGAAGCAATTCTTGCAACTAACAAACCATTAACTACGACTTTTTCCCCAATAGAGTCTTAATTTGTTGTTAATAAATAGTTAGTAAGGTAGTTGTTAGGTTTAGGTGTTGGGTAGGATTAGGGATGTAGAGTATGGTCATGCAGAATATGTGCTTTATAAGTAGTAATAAACAGCCATTATGCCAATAATGACTAGTATATAATGAGAATTGTCCCCTATACTGAAGTGTTAAAGAATATATTATGTACTGTATACCAGGGGTTCCCAACCTCGAGACCCCCACTAACCTCGGAGGTGGGTAACGTGCACAAACATTGCACGTAACTGTGCACATGCACTTAATTAGGTCTATCCAAACACACGCATAATGACAACACAAAAGTGCTACAACTGATTCGAGCGCTGATGGATGTTCGGCCTCTTTTTGTAGCCTACCTGAGGATGATAGCCTTTCTGACGGCAGCGCTTCTCTGACCTCTGCTGCTGGCCTCCTTGCATTAAATGAACCAACGTTTCATTTCAACAAATACAAATATCCTAAATTTAAAGACAGAAAAATAATCGGCATGCACGTATGGGAATGTTTACCGTGGTGATGTAAATTGACTTTCTGCGCAAATGCAGTTGCTGATGTGACGTATACACCTCAGGGGTCATGATCGAGGGGGGGGATCACAAAGGCTGATGGCTTTTTATTTGAATGGATTTATTTTTAACTTAACTAATGTTTTTATGTTTTGTTACACTTATTGATTAAATACGCTATTCCTAATAATACACGCATACTGATCAAGTGTTTACATTGAATGCATCTAAAGCATCTACCAAATATGTGAACGGAAATATATGAAGGACTCGACATCAAAACGTACTAATAATTACATTTAATCATTGAGAATGACCTTGAGATTTTCTAGGAATTGTGGATGGATGAAATACTTTCTGCGACTGACAGGAGGCTGACACAAAAAGTATCATCAAATCTGACACGGAGCTGAAGTGACAAGAAATAAGATGGTGGCTGCTTCCATGGGAACGCCGAATGACAGAGACCCATACACCATAGACCGTAGTGAGGCTGTGTAAAAAAGAAATTTAAAGGGGGAAACACTGGCACAAAACAATTCCTGCCACCCAGTTTGCAAATTCCACAGTGGGCTAAAAATAAACTCATTAAACATTGGATCTTAATTGATTCTCTGCATGGAGGAGACCTCTCATGCATCCCTTCCACCCGCCGCTGTGTCTGTGACTCTCAGCATTGCTTTCATCATGAGAGTTGTGTTGCTATATTCCTGTGATTGTCATGAAACGATGAGCTGTACACGTATGACTGAATAAGCGGATATCACAGCAGGTGTTGAGGGCGCGTGGTCGTACTCTTCATCACGTGAAAGAGGCGTTAAAGGTTTATTTAAGGAAACCGGAAGATAGCGTGGGGAGATGTAACTACTGTACATTAATGTTTCATAAACGGCAGTCATTAGAAGGTGTCAGCAAACGGCTTCTGTGCTAAACATGATGGTGAAAAGGAAATAAGAAGAAATGTTGTCATTGCGTGTGCCACACAATGAAAGTGTCTCAGGACTGTCTAGCACCTGCTTTTATTACACGCTGAGGTAGCCTGGAGATCACATACAGTATATCACGCTCAACATTTATGGTGGAATATATTGATTTGTGATGCCATTTTAGTTTAAATATCCTGAGCTATATGTCATTGTTTATAGCATAATAGTGTATAGCAGTGACTGTAAATCCAAGCTTGACATTTTTGTTTAATGGCATTACGACAACCCTTAAACCGGTCCAGGTATAATAAACTGAAAGTGCCTCGAAAGGGGGGTGAAACTTTTTTTCGGGGGGTTGTGACAAAAATATCTGTTGTGCAGAGATTGGTGGGGGTTGATGACATAAGTATTTATTGTTTGGGAGCAATCTCCGGGCGGTAAATGACAACAGGGGGTGCTGATCTATAGGGGGGCGGTCCACTTTATACGATACGCACATTGTGACTGCCACTGATTCAAATCACAGCAAAACATACAGTTTATACAATGTAGTGAAAATCGAATAAGGCCGTGCAGTGAAAAGCTGTACAGTACTCTATAGGAAAATGAATGCACAAGAGCTCGATGTGTGCCAGAATGGTTACATATACCTGTATATGACTCTTTGTTCAATGGAACACAAAAGGAGAAATTTGAGACAAGTTTTGTGTCCATACAATGGAAGTCAATTGGGTCTAATGTTGTTTGTTTGGTTACCAACATTCTTCAAAATAGCGTATTTTTTGTTCTGCAGAAGAAAGGAACTCATACAGGTTTGAAATGGCACGAGGGTCAATAAATGATGAAAGAATATTTTGTGTGAACTATCCTTTTAACAACATACATCGGACTCTTGCCAATTCCTTGCGACTTAGAATTACATTTCGGTGTTCAACACACGTATATATACAGTAGTCTACAAAGAGCTGATTCTTAATCTTGTCACCCCTTCATGAAATGAAATTGAGCAATATGGCATTCTTTAGAATATCCCCCCTTGTGCTTCACCAAAGAAAGTACACTATATGACATGGGTTTGAAAAATATATAAATGGATTCCCATTTAGCTAACAGGCTTATCACGAATCATCATTCCAAAATGTAAAAACAGGGCTCTAAGAAAGATCATTTTCGATTTGATACAATGATACGGCACTCGGAGAAGCGGTGGAATCAGCATTAAGATAAAGACAAAATGAGGGAGAGAATGAGAAAAGTCATTTCCATTAAATGAAGTGAAAGCCACAAAAGTAAGTGCTGACCTCATTAGTCTCTAAAAGAGTGTAAATCCACACTGGGGACTCATGCCACCACTTAATATTAAATTCATTAGGGTGTAAAACCAGGACACATAAAGACTCCATTTGATAAAACATATATTGTTGTAATAAGGTTGTAAAAGTAAAAAATATTAAAGATTGTCCAACCTTAACCGAGCATGTGCTCATTTGGTTTGATAGAATAGTCAAAAAGACCCTTTTCAAAAGAGAGCGAGAGAGAGCAAGAGTGCGTTTTTCTTTTTTCACACACTTTGCATACTTCGTTTTTTCACTGTGGTTAAATATAGATCACCATGGAAACCCTACACATAAAGCGTTCTGGGTATCGGCTGGGCGCTCCACACGGGAGCTAGTTAAGAGCAGTGCAGGCACATGAAGATGACATATAGTTCATAACACCTGCATTTATGTACGTCTGAATGACCTAACAGTACGTCACAGGGCTCATGTTGCTATGCGACTTTCACCATACTTTTCATCCCATCTACCATGACGAGTAGAAGAAAACGTTCAATCAACACAGCAACAGATCTTAGTCAGGGAAGACGCCATATTCTGTTTCGTGCAAATGAAAATGAGGATGTGAGAGTGTTACGTGTGCAGTCTGTTCAATAGAGAGCATTGTATTCATGAATCAGGCTGCAGCTAACTTTAATCACAGCGTTACATAAAAGCAATATGGCACATGAGGCTATTCTGTATTGTAACTTGCAGCTCATGCAATGCCCTTAACTCAGGGCTCGCGCATGTGCGACCTGCAAATTTTGAATTTCTTTTCGTTGTTATTTCATGTGGAAAGACGAGTAAAGCGTGACCTGCCAGCAGTGCAGGCTGTGAGTGATAGTCAACTGCGCGGGTCACTCGCATCATTAACGTGTCCCGCCTTTCGCAGTTGTGCACAATCCAGCTCATCATTGACAAGTGAGCGCATTACTATGAGTTTGCTGTGACGGATTTCTTGAGCCCGAGGACGAACGATTAGATATATGAGACGTTTAAAACAAAATTTACTGCGGTGTTCAGGAAACGTCATTTATCTGTTGATTATTTGAGACGCCGTTGGATCATTTCAAATCCGTTCACAGCAAGAACGAACGACAGGCGAATTGTCTTTGTTAAGTTTTATTTGACGTTATATTTAGATGTGACGTGTGAACAAGAGGAAAAGTGTCCTTAATACACAATAAAATGATTGTAAGAACGTGAAAACACAAGTTTCTAGTAAAAAAAGGTTCGTCTGGAGCCCTGTAACTACATTTACAATATAACTTTTGCATTTTATTATTGTAGTTTACTGGGTAGAATGGGCTGTACATATTCATAAAAAAAGGTTTGTTCAGCGACGTGTGTTGAAATTAAGCTCATTCTGTTGAGGTTGTTTCGAGGCAGTGATGGGCGGACAAGACTTCATTAGAAGACCTGAGAACATCATGATGCTGAGGCTGACATGCTTTCTTGCTGTTTAGGGACAATTTAATTAGACATCTGCCGGTGGTGGTGATGTGAACGTGTGTCTTGACACGGGCTTCTCCTGTTCAGACTAGAGAACTGAAGAACTGATGATTCTTCTGTTCTTTATACGTGAACACCCCCGATGCACCAGCAGTCATGAAGAACAAGTGTAGTGATCTTTAAACCCACGCTCACACTGTTGTTGTGTAGAGTAATGATAGTGTGGCTACCGTGGGCAGTGTGTGTGTGTGTGTGTGTTTGTATGTGTGTGTGTGTTTGGGTAGGAAGAGCTGTTCGCAGTAGCCCTCCCCTCTCTCTCTCTCTCTCTCTCTCTCTCTCTCTCTCTCTCTCTCTCTCTCTCTCTTTCTCTCTTCAGCTTGAATGTCAGAGTCAGGTTTCTGGTGCTGGTCTCAGATGTAGCTCTGCCACAATTGTGCCCATTAAAATAAACAGGAGCCCCCTGAACTCATGAAAATCGTATGAGAAATTAGCGTATAGAAGAGGACTTTCCAAAACTTGGTCAGGGCAGTCAGGATTAGATAACTGCTAATAGAAAGTGACTCTTTAGATCATTTTTAGAGATCGGACAATAATCGGTGTCGCTTGAAAAAACATCCGATGATAAGGGTCGATATATACCCTTGTAGAAAATTGATAAACTGTAGTACACACTGAACTATACTATATTAAGGTTAAAGGTTAATTTTACTGCAGTTTACAATAGTAAATATATAGTATACTACAGTAATGTATGTAGACAAACATACAATATATTGTAAAAAATTCAATACACAGAACTTTTTAGGTAACAAATTTAGGTAATCAAAAATGTATATGGCCCATATTTATCCATCTGTATGTGACATTAATACCATTTGTCAGTTATCTGCTTACACCTGTAATGAACAAGGGATGAACACCTTTTTAATGCTACAAGCTTAAAACTGTTTGGCCTGTGTAGCACCAGTGCTGTGTGCAAAAAACAGTTAACGTACGGCTCTGAGACTAATCATAATTACTGCTTGCCTTTGTTCTTTATCAATCATGGAGGGTATTAAAGCAACAACGAGCTACTCCTGCTCACTGTTGCCCCACGTGGTTGATAAACGGAATTGTCTGTTTAGAGTGTTGTAAAAACTGTCACAAAGATTTCCCGCTGGCAGCTCAATACACGTGAGTTTGTTTACAAAGCCCCGGCGGACACAGATACGTATATGTAAACTGTATATGTAACTGAACTGTTTTTTAAATCAGCGTTTCATCTTCGATGTATATCACACGGGCACCAACACTATGGGCTGTAGTAGACTCGGCTGATTGTTAGAAGTAAGCACATTGCGTGTTAGCTACATAGAACATTTGTAATTACCCTAAACACAACGCATGGACGTGAATGTGTTTTGTAACCTAAAGTACTTTTCTTTTGTTCTTTTTTCGGAAGTCACTAAACACAATCGTGACCAGGCGTTGTGTTTTGTGTAATATATGTTATAACTACAGTCAACTCGCTATGAAAACAGTGCAAAGCATGCATATATATAATGATAACATTAGCCTACTCAATGACTGAGCTGTTCACATTTACGGGGTTTACTGGTCTGAACTAAAGAATCTGTTACTTTTTATTGTGTTTTTTTAGTCTTCATTTACAAGCTCTATACACATTCATGACGAGACACGAGAACTCGCTAGCTATCGACACCGGCAACAATTTATTATCTCTCAGCTACCTTACGGTTATAAAGTGTGAACCGGTGGTGTGCCAATGACAGACTAATATCAAATACGTTCAAAAGTACAGTAACAAAAAATGTATAAATAACACTTACAAATCCAGGAGCAGGACCGCTAGGTCTCCATCCGTTTTGCAACACCTTGCCTCTTGCAGCTCACGCCACCGAGTGTAAGCCCATCCGATATTGATTTGACTCTCTCGCTTTCTTTTATTTGCTTTCTCCGACAAAACACTCTTTGGTTTTTTTGGCTGGGTCTGCCATGGAGATGTTTTGGTTAGTTTTGTCTTTATTTTAGCTCTGCTGTTGGCTAAATACTCCCAGGCTCACAGTAAAACGCGACATATGCCGTAAAGCAGAAGATAGGCGGGGAAGGCTGTGCGATTACATGACGGCAAAATGTTGCGATTATATTAAAGAAACAAGTGCATTCGTGGACGTGACAATACATCCATTCTAAGAGATATATTCCGGATATCAGACACTAAGCACAGAGAGGTACCGAGCAGAATTAGCTAAACTAAAGTTGTAAATAAAGTACTAAATATAAAGAGGATTCAACCAGTTGGTTGAGTAACAAACATTTAAAGTAACGACAAAGATAGTCATGTTTCTGCCGCATCATGTCATGTTTCTCTTGGTTTAGTGGCAGGACCATGACAGAGTCTGATGTTTTGTGTGGAGGTGTGCAGTTATGTCCCTTATGGCCTTCCATACACTCTCTCCGGTCTCGTCTCTGTTCCCATCCTCTCGTTATTGATTAATGCCCTACACCTGTTCCCCTCTTGATTTAGTCCCTTATTTAATGCCCTTGTGTCGTCTGTCTTGTGCTGGTTCAGTGTGGTTGTGTTGTGAGGTCATGTGTTTGTTAGTTTAGTTATTTGTAGTTCATGTCAAGAGTTTATTTAAGTCTGTGCTTAAGTGTAGTTAGTTTTAGTCCTGTCCTGTCATGTTATTATATTCCCCTGTTCTGTTCTGTTACCCCCTCGTGGGTCTTTGTTTTGTAATTTATATTAAAGTTTCTGTTAACCCCATACCCGCTGTCTGCACTAG
Organism: Barbatula barbatula; assembly: GCF_947034865.1. Lineage (NCBI taxonomy): Eukaryota > Metazoa > Chordata > Actinopteri > Cypriniformes > Nemacheilidae > Barbatula > Barbatula barbatula. Next base: position 3,708,841 of record NC_136783.1, on the reverse strand, counting down.
GGTCCTCTGTCTGTGTCTCCCCCCGTGATCGTGACAAAAGATTATAGAGGTTTAAGTTTATTTCCAGTTTCTTTTTCAAAATAGTTCATACCAAGTATATGTTACAATCTGCTTAATTGTCCGTTTGTTGGGATTATTTTCCTAAAAATGTGTCCATCCGTATTTAAGTTCTATTCGTTTAACTTACCTCTACTGTTGAGAATATATATATATATTTTAAATTAACTTAATTCAGTAATGCAAATGTTATTTCATTTTATAACATTTTATTTGAATTTGAAAATTTTGTGCATTTCTAGTTCTTGATGCTTGTTTGAACTGTATATCTCATTTGAGAAATACAAATTTCAGCATTTTCAGTTATCTGTGTGTGCATTTTCCTTGATATCAAGAAAGTTGACTCATTATACCCAGTTTATTGTAATCTCACATCGCAATTTTTACCTCAATAATCGCAATGTGACATTTTCCTCAAATCGTGCAGCCCTAGATTCTAACATTCAACCTAATTTGGTGAGAACTGCATGTGACTGAAGCACATCTCTGATGTAAAAGCTAATAAATGCTGATGTTTCTTAGACAGCTGCAAAGGGACACAAGCACAGTTTAGCATTTAATCTAGCCGCTGCTGTCAATTAATGGGTTAGTGAACATCTAATGCTTATTATCTAGCTGCCAAACCCCAGGCTGAAGCACTGTAACGTTTATGCCGGCAAATGTTAGCACATGATGTTATAATGCATAAAACCACTGCTGAATTTACCCCGCAGTAGGCTTTACAATACTTAATGGGGCTTAAACTGCATTAATCGAAAAATACTGCATAATAATTACAATTTTAAACAATTTTAAAAAGTCCTGAAATCCATTTGACTTCTGTAGTAATGTAATGTGGCATTTTGGAGTGAAACAAAACGTTAAAGCAGAAAAAGCAGGATGTGAGATAAAGCCTACTTTACACTAGTTGAAGATTTTTAAACTTTTCTGGTGTAATGTTTATTTAATAAACAAATGAAAGATGTTCTTCCAGTGCAACCCAGAAGTGTTCTCAACAGCCACAAGTCAAGCATTTACAGTTACATTGAGGCATTTGGCAGACACTTTTATCCAAAGCGACATTGCATTTGCATTATACTATACATTTATACATAGGTATCTGCAATCCCCTGGGATCCAACCCACAACCTTGCGTTGTTAACACAATGCTTTTACCACTGAGCTACAGGACAGCAAACGGCTTTTGTTCGCTGAATGATCATGACAGAGAGAGAGTACTGTACTGGATTTTAACTGTGAGTAGTGTGAACTTAAAGTGGTTCAACCAGAGGAAATTATTCGATATAATATATCAGCCTAAATTTTTATTATCAGCCAATACCGGTAACATTAAGCAATGACCATTAATCGTCCGAAACCAATATGGCCGATAATTTATCTTGCATCCCTAATTTAGTAGTTTAAAGCTTCGGTAGATTAAATGTGGTTACTTACTATTAATCCACCAATCCAACCACGGATGTATTTTCAGAAGGTGTTCAAAGGTTACATTAAAATGTCCCGTGTACAACTCTACTTTGATGTTGTATATCAAAGCTGACAGCAATACTGTAAGGTCTGAATATTATACCGAGAGAAAGCTCCATCACACCAGCGTGACTCGGATCATTGTGTTCTTCGTGTCACATTCAACGGTGATCTTGTGTTTTATACGTTGATACTTTTGTAAGTAATTTGCCATGGTCTTGATTTGGCTTTTTAGTGTGCCCAGGTTCAGTCCTCACAGTGCATTCAATGTTAAACCCGTTTGTGTGTGTCCCCCATGACCTTGGCATCAATAGCAACATTTTTGACAAGAACATTTTCTGACAATGGCAAACCATCTATAAATCCCTGAAAAGTGCCAAAACTCAAAGTTACAGCAAGGACTGGATGATAAAGCACATGCCACAGAACGTACAAACAGCTGCAAAAATAAACGTGAAGGTGAAGAGGGTGAGTGAGAAGGTTACAATATAAAACTAAATCAGTAAGTGTGTTCGTCTCTGGTTAACAGTGTACGGTAGACATCAGGTCGGCTCCAGCTAGCGGAATGACGGATAGGGAGGCCAAAGTTCGAAGAACAAGATGTGATTCACAAACCAAAATGAAGCTGTCACACTTCATGAGGGGTAGCACACTCGCCCACTGCCAGCGTCATTGAGGCCACCAGCCTTCTTTTAAGGGCATTCATTTTTGTTCTCATGCATACGTTTGAGTCCAAAATTATAATTTTAGGAACTTTGTAACTAAGAAATCTAAAGTCCTTTTCGGACGGGACTAGTTTTCTAAACGACGTCTGAGTTAAAACTGTTCAACGCGATGTCTGTGATTTTTATGTACCGATTCGGACGGGACAATATATTATAGAGGTAGCCCCAAGCTGTTTCGTAAGCTTGGGCGCTGCAAAAGATCATGTGCTCTGGATACATGCATTGCGTATAGTCATATGACCCAACAACAGCTGAAGATGGATATTTTGAATAATGTCGGTAACCAAACAACACTGGACCCTATTTACTTCTATGGTGTGAACACAAAACCCCTAAGTACACGGACTACAGCACACTGCAGTGTTTCTGCTACATTCATTTCGCTATGGCAGGTCACCACGCGAAAAATCCTCTCTGCCGTGACGCACTGTTTCCCATTCAGTCATAATTTGTCCGGCCATTGTTGCTAAATTTGCAGATTTAGCGAGTTTTCCAAACCCTTTAGCACGTACAACGATAACTCTAGTGTCTTTTTTGATAAACCGTTCATTCAGTGGGAAACTGTCGTCAGTATTGCCACGCCTGCGTGACGTCTCGCTTTTCTGGTGCAGGATAGTGAGCAAGCCGCAGGAGGCAGAGAGACGCCAAAGACGCTAAATGGAGAGCCTACAACCTTTAGTCAAAAAGTGTAATGGCTAATACTAATGCCCTGGTTTCCATGTGGATTTTATCAGATAATGTATCTTGCTTATAAAAAAGAACTGACAACAGAAATAGAAAATATGTAAATGGCAACAGCTTTATTGGGCAAATAGTTGCTGTGGTGAGGAAGGCGGGACGAGAGCCGTGACGCGGGGCCGGTGGCGTGAGTGATAAGTGCAATCAGCTGTGCGCGCACCGGTCCCGCATCTTATCACGGAGGAGATTGGGAGCTTAAATGGATGTTCGTCAGGACTGTTGACGAGAGAGGACCGGGCCCGGAACTGTGTTTAGTGTGTGTATGTTTCAGTTACTTCAGTGTTAATTGTTTATTTAATTAAAGTTTATTGTTTGAATGTTCGCCGGTTCCCGCTTTCTTCCTTCCCATCTTACGAACTTTGTTACATTGGTGCCGAAACCCGGGAGGAAGGAGGGGCATGCTGTCGAAGAGCCCTCGCTGCCGAGAGGCATCGTGGTGCGGAGGAGTTCGGGCAGCGCGGACAAGGGACGTCCGCCGGCGGCTGCCCGAGGCGGTGGTGCTGGAGCAAGAAAAATCGGCTGGGACGGAGAGCCCGCTGCCGTGCTCCTGGGCCGAGGTGGGATGGCGGCCTTAAGGAGGGAGCGGAGGGGTCGTCGCCGTTGGCCGTGGGCCGGAATCCTGTGTCCAACAACTATGAGGGTGAGGAACAGGAAACGGGGGACCCGCTACTGGCTGCCCTCACGCTGAGGGCCATCGCCAACCGCCAGGAGGCGAAGGAGGATCGGGCCGTCCCCCCGACGTCCAGCACTACCGCATCGCACCGCGAGGAAGAGCCTCTCGGCTGGGCTGAGGACCGAGTGACAGCGTGTCAGGGAACCGGACAATTTTTTTTCTTTTCCTCTCTCCCCTCTCTCGTCCCTGTCGCTCCGGGGGCTCCCGTCTCCGTTCTTTCGTCTCGCCGGTGCATACCCCAGGCATTGCCGAATCCGAGAAAAATGTGCCTTATCTTTTCCTTTTACTGGATAAAATAACACTCCATTTATGCTGCGTAATGGTGGATTCACATGGCACAATTTTTGTTGGTGGATTCACATGGCACAATTTTTGTTATGCATTCAATTACTGTGATACTATCGTCTACCTTAATAAAAGCTTCATCATTTACTGCCACATAAAAGCTTACTACCGGCACACTTTGCTGCCTTCACATGCTCTCGGAAATTTGATAATTCCCACTTCAACCCTAAAATAATTAATGGAACAGTGCTCTTTTAATGTCAAAAGATACTTGTAATGTTTTAAAGCTACTAAATCATCAGTAAAATGTATGTTACCAAATACTTTTAATGTTAGTAATTCCAGACGTTACTTTGGGGTTTGTGGTGGGAAAAATCCGACTTCAGAGGTGTCTTGAACGTGGTATTAAAACTACACAATGATGTCACGAATTCTGAATTAGCATGTGACGTCATCAATCGCCACAGTTTCACACAATCCTAGTGGAAACACTGCACTGTTAGTGAGTTAATTCAAGTACCAAAATGAAAAGTAGATTAACTCACTTATGACCGACTATGTGACTCATTCCAAAAATGTTTTAATGAACTGCATACTATTCTGTGTAAAAGACAGACATCAACCTTCAAGGTCATCCATTCAAGAGCATCATTTCGGCCTGGTCTTATTTATAATCTGTCCTCGGAGGAAATGCTTCCTCCCTTTAAGACCGGCTGCCGTAATGAGGGCACCAGAACTGTCCTTATTAGAGGAGATTGCGCTCCTTCTGAGCAATTCCTGTTGGGACCTCAGATTAAATGGGATATATCAGAGGGGAATGAGAAAACAGACTGGCGCACTAGATTAGTGTGCTGATCAAGGGTATGGGAAGAGTTTTAAGCCGAACTGGGGTGAGACAGGGTGTGTAACCAACCGTGTGAACCTTCAACGCAATGTCAGAGCATCGGCTGTGCTCAGTCAGGTGACATGGAGGCACAGATAAGGGCGGCTGGGTGTCATGGCCGGCTGATGCTGATTGTGTGAGCTGTGGTCATGTTATGTTTGCTGCCTGCCTCAGTGATGTTTTGCCAGCTCACTTTGACCTTCATAGCTGCTTACAGTTTGAACACCGCATCACATTACATTTAAGTGCTTAACCCGGAGGAAAACTCTATTGCTCAGAGGCTGCTCCATTGAAGTTCACAATACCTATTGGAAGGCTTGGTCGTGCTTTATTTAGGTCTCAATGTTGTCGAAGATGTTCCAGGGTATTACAGGAATCAGAGATGAATTTACTACCTTTTACTACCTTTTTTACCACCTCCACAATGTTTTTACTACCAACACGACATCCAGCAGCAGCCCTTTTTTTGGGGGGTGGGGGTATGCGAAGCACCACTTACTACTTACTATAAGGTATAAGTGTGACACTGTCACACCCATAATACATATTAGGTACACTAATGTTTAATTTTGATCATTAAGTATTGTCATTGTGAATTATGTTTTTTTGAAGGGTTGAGTTTCAGTTGTCTTTACCTTAACCCTTGCCCTTGAGTTATCCTAACCATAGCCATTTATAAGAAGCTTCTTAAAATGTGGAGCAATGCTGAATCCAATATGTACACCGTTTTATCCTTGACACACGACAAACTTTTGGCTATATCGGAGTCAGTGAACATGTTTTGGAACAATTCCCCAATGCCCTGATTCGAATTATATGAATGATGGTTCAGGCACCCTGAGGGCTGATGTTTGTGACGGTAAGGTCTGCGGTCTGGCTATCGCTGTCGTGGTAGTGCTGGTGGCACTGGTTTACTGCTGAGGTGGTGCGACGACAGCTGACCTTGAGTTGGCATGATTTGCCGCGACATGTGTAGTGCTGCTAGCATCGCAAAACAACGAAATAGGGAGCTGCTCCCCCCTCACGTGAAGTCGCTGCTGCTGAATGTTCGATCCACTGTGTGACTTGATAGCGGTAATGCTGTTCCAGGTAACATTTATAGTTCTTTTGCAGACGGTGCAAAATGCTACCCGGTCATTCCCCCTGACGGGCTTAAGCCAGTCTTTAAATGACGGGTCGTCAACCCAAGTTCACGAAAACTTACATTTCCCCATTTCACACTGTAAATTTGGTAAAAAATAGAGGCAAGTGGCTAATATCAACTGAGGCAAAAAGGCGGAAAATGTTGTTGGCGTCGCTGATAGCCTTTCAACCACGGAACTCTACACAGTTTACTTTTACGTCATTGCTATCAACTCCGACTCACTCAGGTTCTTGTTAGCACCGTATAGATGAAGATTATTTTTACTACCACGCGGACACCCTGTGTTCCCCTAAAATTCCTTCAACAAAATAAAAACATCATATACTGTATAAAAGGAAGGAACATAAAAATTTACTTGAATAGGACTGTTCAGATAATTTGTTCTTGAGACAAAACAGTCTTAAAATTGTTCCCAGATACCAAAAAATGTGGAATCTGGGGAAAACTGAGCATATTGATGATATCTCTTTGATAGGTTTAGAGGGGACATATGATATTAAATCACAGTTAAAAGCAAGAGACCTCCATTTGCTCTATTTAATCTCACTGCTGTATAGCTTACAGTTTAATACCGCAATCCATAACTTTTGCCTCTCTGTCTCCATCTTAGTTTGAAAGAAAATTGCAGGTGACTTCACATACTGTTCTTTACGTGCGTTGAAGTCAAATGATGTCAAGCTGATATTTCCTGTGAATCTGTACCCAACAAAACAACTTGTTTACCCTTGTGCATTGCTAATTTAAAAAGAAAAGCTATACAGTCGCTTTAAAAATACCTAATTTGAGATATTTATTCCGCTCTCATTATACAATCACATTCTGTTTCATTCATATATATATAACTTTCAAATTTAGTGTGTGGGGAGCAAATGTCAAAAGCAGCTAATAGCCCATATTTACAAACATGAAAATTATACATATAGCTGCTTTTGACATTTGCTCCGCAGACAATAAATTTGAAAGTTAAGTTAAAAGTCTCAGATCTGTGTCTGATATATATGCATACCTCTTCGTGGCATTTGGGCCAGCCTCAGAAGGTATGTTAACCTTCATTTAGTCAAGAGACGCATCAGGATGTGTGAAACTTGAACGGCAAGATTAGCGAGACAGTCAAAGTGTTGGTTACTTTTGAACAGGCTAATTTAGGTAAGGATGTGCACTGCATTGAAGTGAGATGGGCTATCAGACTGAAATAGAAATGAGAACGAAGGCTGGTATGGGGGAGGACAGTCGTGGTAAGGGAACAGATACTTCTGCTTGGCTCTGCACACTAGAACATTAGCATACAATAGACATTTCATAAAGTCATACCTCACCCCACCTCTTTGTTTACTGTTGTTGCAGATACGACAGCATTAGGCATGGGCCGATTACCGGTCTCAAGGTATACCGTGGTTTTGACAAGCTGCGGTTTCAAAACCACTAAAATGTCCTGTTATACCGTTCCTGCGGTACGCATTGCTTTTTACTCGTCCTCAAAGACGGAAAGTACAGGATTCCCTCAGGTTGAGTGCAGCGAGTAGCGTCCTCCCTCCTGTGGGTGCAAGCGGTCAGTGAGTGAGAGTCACCTGTGTGTAGGATGGCCGAAGGAGATGAATCCTTGGAACTTAAAAAAACGCTCCCAGCATTTGGTTACAAATAGCAGCCGAACACCATGACTTCCGAGGCAGCGTCTGTGCACGGAGGCAGCCCAGAGAAACAGATAGGCACCATAACGGAAGTCTATTTGAAATATAAACAATAACTTATAATATATTTAAAAACTGCAATACTAATTTCTCCACAGAAATGCAATCAGATTTGAATGAAAATTTTAATTACATTTATACAAAACTATGCTCCAAAGAGCTTGACATAGGGAGTTTTTTTTTCTTTTAACTTTTTTCAACCTCTAAAGACGCTCTGAGCTTCAGAAAAAGACGTCGCCGCTATCGTTTAAAAAAGCGCTCGTGACGTTTACTCCATAGAATTATAATGTAAATCAGATGCTAGCAATTTAAAAAAAGAAGTCAAGTCAGAACACGGCCATTTGCAACCATCTAAGAGAGTTAGAGTGTTTAGCCGGCTGAAATAAATACTATTTGGCTTTCTACCGAGGCAAATAAGATGGCTAATCAACTAAGTTCGATGGATATTGTGAACAATGCATATTGTGTTCCGTAGAAAAAGGCTGTTTTAATTTAAAAATAAAACATTTTAGAGATGCAATACCAATACCGTGATAGTTTTCATTAGGTTTTCATACCATCAGAATCTTATACTATACCGCAATGTCTTTTCCACAATCTGAAGCCATTGACTTCCATTCACAGTGTAAAAATAGGACCACCTCTCACTGTCCTTCAAATATGTGCCTGATTCTTCTTCATGTTTGTTACCTGTCCATTGAGTCGTTTAGCGGTATTATCCATAGCAAGCTGCCTTAAAAGAGATGCTTTGTCTTTTTTGGGAGGTCGCCAGACTCAGCAATATCTTGCCCAGCTCCCATCTGCCAGGAACTCTCACTGTGAGAGTGGCCAACACCCACAACTTTGAGAAAAGTGGGCGCTCTAGAAGCTCCATAATATCCACACAAAGTGCACTAGAATTGAGGATGCAGGAGATTCATGTCTACACACGGACTAATCTCTTTATTCAGTATAGACAACCATTAACCCAGATTTCAGCATTGATATGTGACGTTCTATGCTAAGGTAAACGTAGATTAAAGGATGAAACGACATAAGGGTAAGTAAAAGCAGATTTTTTTGGCTGGGGCAAACTATCACCAATTTATAAGTATTGTTATTATTTCACTTTTTTATTTTAATACTGTTCAAATTCTTTGAAGAATGAAAAACTGCCAGTACGTGGCGGTTAATGTCATTAATTCATTAGATTCCCTGTATTCGTTCAGGAGTGCAGTAAATGACTCTTTATGAACAAGCAGCTGATTCATTGATTCACCCAATTGATTCGCTCAAGAAACTTAACAGACAATGCGGTCTATGAAATATGTCTTAAAATTAATTTCTTATTTAATTAACTGTTGTATAAAAACAACATGACATGCACTCTGAACAAAAATAGCGCTGCAATGATATGTGCTTGTGTGATTGCATAACTAAATAAATATGAGACAAAAGCTCATTCAGGGTAATTTTTGCACAGATATCTTTAATTTTAGGTTCTTTCTGACACTCCGTATGTAATATCCCACAGTAAGCTGTTGTCAGCATCATATTTGTCATGGGTCAACTGTATGAAATGGATGTAAGATGGCCTACTTATGTCTGGGGCGGGTGCCTTTAATGCTTTAAAATATTTAATCGGGTTAATTTTCCATAACACTTTAATTATGATAAGTTAATATTAATGAACAGCCCTAATTATTTTCGTCTATGGTAGTCAATGGGGGCGGGATCTGGTTATGAGCATTCTTCCAAATATCTTTCTCTGTGTTCATCAGAACAAAGAAATTTAAACAGATTTCGAAGGTGAGTCAATGATGACAGAATGGTCATTTTTGGGTGAAGTATCCCTTTAAGCTGGTCATTAGCTGGTCATGTGCTGGTCAGTTTAGGACCACCTCGTGACCATCTTAAACCAGCACAAACCAGCTACCATGATTCAAAATCTCCCTAACCAGCATACGCTGGGTTTTTTAACAAGGTATAAATAAGAGCACCACCATTCTCATCCTCATTTTAATGTGATGATGTGCCTGTCTAACACATAGATTCACAGAAAACACTGTGTTTTGCAAAGACATTAGATGCAAAGATTGAAACAAAATCCAGTTGATGGTTTATGATAGTCTTAAACGGCCATTGCTGGGTAGTGATGACTGTCCTGACAGAGTGAATGCCTAACTGACAAGATGTGACCATTTGTCTTCATTATCACATCGCACTTGGAGTGTCAACACAAGTCACTCCAGCACGGCAGGGCAACAGCCTGTTCCCAACACCCAAACACATAGTTTGCAAAGACGGCAAGATTATGCTGCCTTGCGATATGATGGATCCATCAACCTAGTGCTACAGTAATCTCCTGGGTAAGGCATGGACATGACGACCGGTGGATCATTTTCTTTTTAATGAAAAAGTAAGCTATTTCATGGTAGTCATGCTTGGGGCTGTGAATGGATTTACCAACTGGTTGCATTCAAGAAATTCATAATTATTTATGACAATTTATGAGAAACCATTTATTCACCATCATGTTTGGACATCCCAAAGCCACACGTTTCAATAGTTTTTGCACCAAAGCATTTAACAAATCGACCAATCGCTTCCTCATGAACGTGTGCAAGGGCCTTTTCACTGTGAAGGTGATGCGACTGATTTGTGGTCCAAGGAAACGCTCTGGAAGGCATCGTGTAGTGTTGCTAGGAGAAGAGTCATATGTGTATAAAATCCTATACCAAATCATGTACTGTTTTTTACCCAGCAACACTATAATCTCTATAAGTCTCAAATTTAGTTTGACCTCTCCGCTGTTACCTGGGAGACACATTCTAGTTAATAACTCCACAAGAGGGAAAACTACGGTCTGAGGAATCTTTAAATCTACCGCAAAGGGAATGGCATGTTTATCATCTGACAGAATGTCACAGTGTTCGAGTGTGTTCATGTAGGTCTAGTTACTGTAACAGAAGAGAAAGCCCACACTCACCCACTGTTGGACAGGTTTTCAGCCTCTGGCACAGTCCCTCAATGCCTCCATAGTCCTCCTGGATTTTCACCACTGCCTCCGTTCCTCTGAGCTCCATGAGAGAGCGGAGCTCCATAAGCCCACAGCCAAAGCCTCCCGCATGGTTGCTGTCGTTTCTTTGGTTCTTGGAGTAAAAATCGCTATTCGTCATGTCCCCCATGGTAATGCGTTAGCTTTTCTTCAAAGCCGATTGAACTTGAGATTAGACAAATGGAGAAAACGCCACACGGGCAGAGAAGGAGTCCCCGGCGTGCCTGGACAATGGGTATCTAATAAAATTAGAGCAACGCAGAAGACCGCAGAAGGTAAGAGAGGAGGATGAAGCAAAAAACAGATCCAGTCCGCTGAATTGAAGAGAGGCTCCACAGCATTAAGCGAGCAAGGTTGGGACAGCCATCTGCGAGATCCCGAATGAGGTCCTGAGGACGTCTGCGCTCACCACGGCTGCAGTCTGGCGGCACTCCATACGTGGTTTCCCATTCTACCTGCTTCCAGTCGGCTGCTGTCTACATGGTGAACCTCTCCATTACTCCTTCAGAGACAGAAAGAGACACACAGAGGGGGAGAGAGAGCGAGGGAGAGGAAGGGAGAGAGAGAGGGAGGGAGGGGGAAGAAAAAAGAGAGAGATGCATGAGTGTATCGCAGAGTTGCGCGTGGCACAAAACTGAGAAAGGTGCTAGGAAAGCACGGCATTGTGCCGTCGACGCATCTGCGTCTCAATTCGCACACGGAGGTGGGAGGAGGGTGTCTATCTATTCCTGTGATGCTCCTCGTCATATGTCACATGCGTGGCTGCAGCGTGCTGTGCTTTGATTTCATACAGAGCCCTGGAAATACTAAAGGGACTCCGTGGATCTGAATGAGGCTGCAGTGAGCATCAAAGGGATCAACACTATCAAGAAATGGAGGGCAATGCATCGTACACTGCAGCAATGTTAGCTGGTGGGGATCTAGCAATGGCGGACAATTATATAATTCAATCCTAATGGATTTGTTTAACATAAAGCGCGATAAACGCTACTGTAGCTAATGCTAGAAATTTTGGAATTGGAGACACAAAATGACGTTGCAGGGACACTTCACCCAGAAATCTATAATTCCTATTTACCCTCCTGCCCTAACTTAAAACTTACAGGACTTTAAATCTTTTCTCAGAAGACAAAATAATATATTTTGAAGAACATTGCTAAACAATCAGGCCCCCAACTAACACAAAACCACTAAGACATTTCTTAAAATATCTTCTATTGTGTTCCACAGAATAAAGAGTCATAAACAGGTTGGAACCACATAAGGGTGAATCAATATCGATATCATTTAGTTTTTTGGGTGAACTATCCCTTTGAGGTCATTTACAATAAAATTCTCAATGTTCCTTGCATGGAGCAAATGTAAAGCATTTTCAAAATAGCTATGCTCGAATTTAAATATATGGCCATGGTTTAGTAACCTAACCCCACCCAAACCGAACACGACGAATAATTATCTGGAAACAAGCCTATGGACTACTTGCACATTGTGAAGTACTTCCAACTTGAAATCGTGCGGCTCACTAGGTTCTGGTAATATGTATTTACAATTGAGCGTTGCTCTCTGTGAAACCTAAACGGTTCAAAAAGATTTATATGCACAAATATTATCGGCGACTAGGGCTGCAACAAATGATTATTTTGATAATGGATTAATCTAACGATTATTAGAACGATTATTCGACTAATCATTGATTATTTTCGCAGAATAATGAGAAGGCTTTGATCGATTATTCAGTTTTTGCAATTCATTAAAATATTGAGTTTGACCTATTTTAACTAATAAATAAAACAAGGACATTATTTCAGCTTTTGAAAAAAGCTTTTTAGTAAACTTCTGTTTTTTGTCTTCCATCAATAGTCATCAATAGTCAAACACCTGCCACTGTGTTTTAAATAATGCTGATATTGACACATTTCACAGTTTGATAGACCGACTGAAGGTGGGCTGATGTGTTCATTTGCTAGGCGAAATAGGCGTTAGATGCTAAGATCTCTCTGTGACAATCGTCACAGACCGCTTTGCCAGTTCAGCTTGCATTTGCCTCTTAAAGGGTAGTCTTAAATAACCACAGACTTCAAATACTGCAGTGTTTCATGCGTGAGAGAGCAAAGACCTGACCAACACACCCAACACGTTCTTATTAAATGTCTGGATCAATATGTTGTGTTGTTCCCTTTCGAGAGTTGTCTCTCGACATTGCGTGAAACTCTAGGGCATCCCCCCAGTATTTCACGCAATGTCTCGTTCCCTCTTCTTAGGGAACTGAGGTTACGACAGGAACCGGAGACGTGTTTTTATATGTCATGCATTTTTTTGTCAATAGCTATAGGCCAATATAAAAAATTGTTAAACGTTTAAAGTTTGCCCAGTTAAAGTGATAGTTCACCCCAAAATCTTAAACTTCCACAGAACAAAAAAGATACTATATTTTTTCCTACTATGGTAGTAGATGATGTCCCAGAACTGAAGATCGCTGACATTCTCTCAAATATCTTTCTTTGTGTTTAACAGAGCAAATAAATGTATACAGGTTTGTAACAACCTGAGGGTTAGTAAATGATGACAGATGTTTGGGTGAACTATCCCTTTAAGGGCTGTTCAAGGGCTTTATTATTCAGGAGATGAGTATACGATACGTTTATAAAATATATTAGGAGGTGAACTTCTGCTAATTTAAGATCTGTCATAAAAAACCCATTTAAGCATGTTAACATCACAAACAGGATTTATTGGCATGTAGATATGCTGAACACTGTTACCGGAAATGACTGAGCCGCATCGAGGAGAATGTGGAAGACTAGGTGCAAGTACTCCATTAACTTCACTATCCAGGAGTACTCTCATAGATCTGAACAATGAGGGCAGATCATCAATACTGTTTCTGCTGTGAACAAATACTGCACATTTCCCTGAGAACTTCATTACAAAAAGATTTGACATGCAATCTCCGTTTGCCAAAGCAATACTTGTATTTACGGTCTTCAGCTTTACGCTCATAGACTGTCATGCGTCAACCATGACACAGCACTTCTCTTTTGGACAGGCACTATCTTTATTGTCAGGCATATATAAGTTAAGACTTGCTATGCTGACCAATACAATCTGTCCGAATCCCTTTTTTTGGCCACTGACACTTTCCCAAGTACTTTAGGATCAACATATTTCATTGGCTATGGAACAAAATTCATGTTAAATATCATGCCTGGGATCTTATCTTTTTAATTACTCTGAGAGAGAGAGAGAGAGAGAGAGAGAGAGAGAGAGAGAGAGAGCAAAATCTTAAAAGCTCAAGATATTATTCTAGGTATACTGTATAGCCCAGTCCTACTTTTCACTTACACCAACACCCAACCAACCCTTAATTCAGAGGAAGAAGCCGCAGCCCAAAGCCTAACCCCATACCAGGATACATCAATATTCACCCACCCCTGTGCTCAACGCCATCTCCACCAACTGTGCCCATGAAAGTGAACCGAGCTCCTCTGGGAGGTATAATTAAGTCCACCAGAGGCTTGTTCCAACAGGTAATGTGGGTAATAATACATTTTCAGCTGCTTCTATGTGGATGCAGTGACAGGGCACAATAGCCTAACTATCCCTCTAGAGGATTGTTTCCTCTGGTGCTGTCAGTGCGGAGTAAAGAGTTGCACCTTATTCCAACAGAATAACCAAGAGTAACAATGACACCTGCAGTAATTTAACAATGAACATACTATGTATTCTGAAAATGTAATGCCATTTTCAATGAATATGTTATTTATAATGCAACTGTACAGTAAATGCACATACTGTAAGTACTACAGACAGTAAAGACATTAGTTAAAACAGGAAATTACATAGAATACACAGAATATATTGTGGATTTTTCATAAGATTGGCAATTCTAGCGGTGAAAATAATTGTCTGTAGGTTTGTAAACAGACTGATATTCATAGTGCTATAGTGACCAAAGCAGGTATGAAATCTGTTAAACAATATCACCATAAGATGTCGCGATGTACAGAAAACGACAAAACCGTTCCAACCATACTTCAATAAAGTATCCAGCACCTGCACTATGAGACCCATTCAGTTTTGATGAAAAAAATAGAACTGAAAAAGACAAATGATGTGTTAGACCTTGAGAAGCTCTCAAAACGTATGCCAGACATTTTAAAGCCATGTGGGGAGTGTCAGATACAGATGTTGACTTTGACAAACACAGTACGTGTAAACAGTCTACTGCAATGTTAGATCTAATCTCAGGACCCAACAATTCGTTTTCAATAAAAAATATATTGGGTAAACACACATTTGTTTCCCCTTAAAGAGAAAGTGTTATTTCATAAAATAATAACTTTGATTGCAATAATGAAATACCTTATGGTAGGGCTGCATGGTTATGGCAAAATAATAATTGTTTATATTATGTGACATGGTTTTTGCGATTATTAATATTGATTAGATTTAGCAATTAAGCATATTTTCAAACAGTTTGTTACTGTAACTGTCACGTTATATTGTATATGCAGTTCTTATGACAGAGGCTTCAATTCCGCGAGTATGGATTGCGAAAGCGTTGGCACAGATTATACATTTGTGGGCACAAATTTCAAAAACTGATGGGCCTGTTTACAAAACAGAGAGCACGGATTGGAAACTCATGGGTACAGTTTATTCATCCGAGAGCACGGTTTTGTAAACGCTGGGAACAGTTTTAGAATCTGTGAGTAGGTTTTAAACTGAGGGAATGAATTACAAAACCATGGCCACGGATTTGCATGCTTTTTTTTCCCGACAGGTGACCAGACCGGCTCCGTAATTTGCTTTCCTCGTACGCTGTTGAGCGTGTCCCCAAACATGACGGACTTATGTTGAGAAACAACAGAACAGGAAGATTAACAAATATTGTATACTGTTAGATTTTAGATTATATTATAAATTGTCTTAATGTGTTTACATAAACATATGTCATTGCCGCGATTCACTGTCGTAAAGTTGGTTTGACATTAAGATATTCCTGAATTTAGGGACCATCTCTAAAGTTACATGCACAATAATATACCTTTTTCCAACATCAAAAGCATTTAAAGGGAATGACTTATACCCACAAAACTAACTGTACAGTGTTCATATGTGTGTCAGCTATTATGCACAACTTTTACATTATTGATATGAATTAAATACAAATGTTAAAGCTCAATAGCATTTAAAGGGAATGACTTCACTGTAAAGTGTGCATGTGTGTGTTAGATAGAATGCACACCTTTTAGATTATTGAAATGTATTAAAATAAACCGTCAAATCACATCCAAACATTCCTGTGTATAATGGTCTCATACACAAATATACCGTTATTTAAAGCTCAATTGCAATACGTAAAGAAACATGTGCATATAATTTGATGGTTTATTTTAATACTCAATAATGTAAAAGATTGTGCATATAGCTGACACACACATACACACTGTACAGTTAGTTTTGTAGTTTTGTGGGTATAAGTTATTCCCTTTTGATATTTTTTTATTCATATTATTCTTTTTATTAATTATTTAAATATTTTCTCCGACGGGTGACCAGACGGGCTCCGTAAAATAGAAATTTCGGCTGTATTTAAATGTGAATCCCTTGTTCATTCAAAGAAGCGCTGCCTTATGACCACAGAGTGTCACAAATGACATTTCTCACGTTATATTCATGCGGATCAGACATTATGAATCTGTAGTCATAATCTTAAACCGTTAACAACTGAAGAAGTATCGCGTTGAATCTCGCGCTCTGCTTCTGGGAATAGTAACTCCCGCCTTCTTTCATTTGATTAGCTATAGACTCGCTCCAGCGTTCTTCCGTTTGATTGGCTAATGGACCGCCGCCTTCTTTCGTTTGATTGGTTGGCCATCAGTACAGTTTGACATTGATGAAAACCCTTTAAGACAGAGATCACATCTGAAACAGCGCAGCCCAGTTTTTATGTTACTAAATACCTTTAATGTTATGTTACTAAACCCAGACGTTAAAGAATGTCTATTATGTCTATGTGATTAACTGCCATCTATTCAACACACAATCAATGCTGTAAAGTCAAATAAAATGTACACTGAATATATATATAAACATTCTGCCAAAGTGAACAGGAGAATGTTTATCCGTCCATAAAACAGAAAATCAGTCCTCTGGCTTTTGTTTCTCTTTTGCATTGGTCACATGCCTGTTTATCGTCATTCCATCCATAAGAGCACTCTCCTTTTCTGCGGTTCTCTGACCAGTATCTCTTTCAGTATCTCCTCTTTCCTGAGCCATCTTCAAATGAGTAATATAATAGCTGACATGCCGGAGCAATTCGAGGAAGTGCAGGCATTTTCATTATTAATGCAGGCTTGTAATTATTTCATGAGACACATTTAATTGTTCTAAATGAACAGGAACATGTAATTTACTGTTAAATTGTTCCTTTAAATGTTAAATCAGGTCATATGGGTTGGATAATTATTGTTAACTGCTCTTTGTCCTTAAGAAGCTAAGTTGGAAGAAACTGATATTTACTAAACAGTAACTCTATAATATACAGTATTTATATATATATATGTGTGTGTGTGTGTGTGTGTGTGTCAGACGCCTTTATATGAGGTTGTTTTCTATTCAAACTGTTTTCCTTTTGTTTGTTGAACTTTGTTATTAGCTATTGCATAAAACACAAAGTAAAACGTGTCCAGGTGTGCCTTTTATGAAAAATGTTATCGGATGCGTGTGCCTGGACTTCAGATAACTTCTGGTCCGTCTATCGGTCTGGCTAGTGTCTAATAATATACTGTAACCTGTTTATTTATTTATTTTTTTTGAATTTTTTTATTAAATAAACAATTTGTTGAATGGGTCCTGTAGTTCGGTCACATTTAAACAAACCGTATGGTACATTGACATATAGCGGTTGAGCTTGGTATCGCAGTCCAAATTCAACATATTGGAGAGGCAAGTTTAGCCAAGTATCGGTTCTTCTCTGTTTCTTTTTCTTGTGAATGTGAACCGGAAGTTAATTGCAGTCCACGAACGCACGCATGCGCAGTAACGTTTGTTTATGTTGTTGCTTTAAAACGTAGTCAATAAGTAGCGAACAGAGCAAATATTCCAACTGTAGCAGTAATCACTTTCATTTTCTCATGCTCTATATTGTCAATGCCAACAGAGGTTTTGATATAAAGTGAAAAATATGCTGAAACTGTATTGTTGTACGATGTTACCTGACAAACTAAACTATTAACTGGGTGTTAAAAGGGCTGTTTTAAGCTGCATTTTAACGATGTAGTGTTAGCAGAACTGTGATTCGTGTCATAGAACTGTGATCACCACATGCACATTGTGTCTGAGGTCTAATTTTGGAGAGGTTACTTTTAAAGCTCTGCCCCCTACTGTAGCTGCACAGTATAAACTCCTGAAGACAGCTGGGGCGTCATCATTTCCTCCTGATCTCCAGGCAGGACGATGCAGTAAGGACGTGCCCTGCACCATGTGAAATGAGGAAAGACATTAATGATGGTGGTAATGATGAGTAGTTGGGAATGAGGTATCAGGCTGGCACCAGCACAGCACAGCCATCACACAATTCACCATAACAGCTGCACACTGTTCATAAGCATTAGTCGACTGTATCCTAAACTGTCTTCACATGTAAATAAGCATCTCTTTGCAAAATCAGCATTTTAGACAGTTCTTTAACAGGTCATGATGAAATCATTTTGAGATCTGTTAAACGACCTTTATTTAATTGGCTAAGCAAAATGACTGATAATTAGCATAAAGGCACTAGGATTTTTTTTACTGTTTTTACTCCCCTTCTATGTCTACAGTACGCCTCTGGCATTCTAGTCTAGACTATCTGAGCTGTTTGGGAACGAAAGCAAAAAGTAATTTTGCTCGATGAAAAAAGTTTAAAGTCTCAATCTAAACTCGTTTTTATTAAAAATGAAATAAAAGATATTGAGCAAGTGCCTTAAAAAAAGGCTGTTTAAAACTGTCTCCTTACGTCATGTCTACACCAGATCCGATTCGACGTAACAAACACATTAGAAAACTACACTCCCAAAAATAAAGTTAAAAAGGTTCTTCACAGCAATGCCATAAAACAACCATTTTTGGTTCCACAGGACCTTTCAGTCAATGTCGTAACTCAAAACAATGAGACGGTGGCGCTAAAGCACAGAAAAGTCAATTCTCTGGATGATATGCGCCAAGTTTCCACTGTCCCTTCTTCAAAGCGGTAAAAAACGAAAGGCTGCTGAACCACTGGATGGTGGGTGCGCCACCTACTGTACAAGTGTAAATTGCTAAAGGTGAACATTCGTTTTGAATTTAAAGTCCCTGTGAACAGGAAGTTCCCATCATTTTTACTTCTGAAAAGGAATTTTAGCGGGCGTGGCTTGCGTTTTTCACTCCGAATTGATTGGATGTGTTTGCTGTTGCATTGATTTTGTAATGAAACTGGAAGCAGACTGACAGTTGAAGAGGAGGAGTTAACATATGCTCCGGCCAAGCAGTCTAATTTATGTCATCTGAGATGGATAGTAATTTCAGGGCGGAGGTGCATTTTCTGATTTTAACTGAATTATGAGGGTACATTGAAAAGCTATTTCCTGTAAACGCTGCAATATTTCATGACAAAATAAGAAAGGTAATTTTTTTATTTCATTGGGACTTTAATAGGAAAACTAATTTGGTTGGACATTTGCTTAAACTAGCCTGTGCCCACACCAGCTTTGACAGAGATACACGTCAAGATAGATTCTATATTACATGTTTTCCAAAACAAATTTTTTTATTTGAGCTGTCCAAACTTTGTGGAAAAAGACTGATGGCATTTAACTTCAACAAGGAAACTATGTAAATTAGCATGTAATATTGTGTTTACAAAACAAAGATGTAGATATAGGGGCAAACGTTACAGATTACAGCGGAGTGATTACCATGGTTGCCAGGTCTACCACCAACCCAATGCTTATGACCAAACCACAGGTAGATTAATTAAATAAGGGCTTAAGTGCATGGTCTAAAGCATACGGCGCAGATGTTAGATCATGAAAATTACATTTGTGTGTTATGTTGCCATGTTTGAAAGTAAGCAGTCTGCCAAGTTGTAAGTCCGAAGGTAAATGAATAACAAAGTTATTGGCTTGTAAATAAGGGAGTCGACTCCGAATCACGCAAACGAGACGCGAACTATGCTTGAAGGAGGGGGAAATACCAACTTTATTTGGAACATTTAGCTCCACCGAATGACTTTTTATTCTTAACTTAAATAAACATTTGTGTACCTTATGTCTGTGTTTAGCTAATCCATCCATTCATTTTCTACCGCTTATCCGGGGCCGGGTCGCGGGGGCAGCAGTCTAAGCAGAGATGCCCAGACATCCCTCACCCTAGACACTTCCTCCAGCTCTTCCGGGGGGACACCGAGGCGTTCCCAGGCCAGCCGGGAGACATAGTCCCACCAGCGTGTCCTAGGTCTTCCCCGGGGTCTCCTCCCGGTCGGACGGGCCCGAAGCACCTTCCGGGGAAGGCGTCCAGTAGGCATCCGTAACAGATGCCCAAGCCACCTCAGCTGACCCCTCTCGATGTGGAGGAGCAGCGGCTCTACTCCGAGCTCCTCCCGGGTGACCGAGCTTCTCACCCTATCTCTAAGGGATCGCCCAGCCACCCTGCGGAGGAAGCTCATTTCAGCCGCCTGTATCCGGGATCTTGTCCTTTCGGTCATGACCCAAAGCTCATGACCATAGGTGAGAGTAGGAACGTAGATTGACCGGTAAATTGAGAGCTTCGCCTTGCGGCTCAGCTCTTTCTTCACCACGACGGACCGGTACATCAACCGCATTACTGCAGAAGCTGCACCGATCCGTCTGTCAATCTCCCGTTCCATCCTTCCCTCACTCGTGAACAAGACCCCGAGATACTTAAACTCCTCCACTTGAGGAAGGAACTCTCCACCAACCTGAAGTGGGCAAGCCACCCTTTTCCGACTGAGGACCATGGCCTCGGATTTGGAGGTACTGATTTTCATTCCAGCCGCTTCACACTCTGCTGTAAACCGTCCCAGTGCATGCTGAAGGTCATGGTTTGAAGGGGCCAACACGACAACATCATCCGCAAATAGCAGAGATGAGATCGTGTCGTCCCCAAACCTGACACCCTCCGGCCCCTGGCTGCGCCTAGAAATTCTGTCCATAAAAACTACGAACAGAACCGGTGACAAAGGGTGTTTAGCTAAGGCATATATGTGTTATATGTTTAGCTAATGCATATAAGACAAACATTAACATTGTACTGTTATTTCTGGGTTATTACAGTTTGTTTATCTAGCTATGAACTCAGCTAATTTAAGTGTTCAATCTATTAACTCTCAAAGTATTTATTTCAAGAACTGGGTGGAGAACTATCTGTATTGTAATAACATCTGAAGATACGAACACCGTACACTGTATGCCGTAGTCCAAGTATAACACTGTTACTAGAGAAGTGTAAATGTTCTTTTTGCACCTATAGAGATATATAGGGGTGAAACTAAAATAATTTTTTATAACGTTGACGGTCTAAAATGCTCTATGTAACATAATAATGCACAGTAAAGACAAAATAATATTATTACTAACGTATTTACAGTATTTTAAGTAAAAATAATATTTTATTTCAATGATGAGCAAAAGGAGGGAATTAGATGGATGAATCGCTGAACGAATCATTTGAGAGTCAGTCAAGAAGTAAGGTAAGAAAAACTTCCCATCATTACGACATAATAGTGTTTTTACACCTTGTGTGTACATAAACTTGTTGGACACTCCATAAACCAAAGTAGGACCTTAAAAATCCAATGTTACGTACTCTTTAAAGGTTGGCGCGCATGGTCTAAACGGGTTCACCCGATTCTCTTCATTAATAATGGGTGTTTTTTGGGGCGTAACGTGCCGTAAACCAATCAGAGTCTCATCTCTAACTCCCTTTAAGAGACAGTTGTGCTCGCGCCATGGCGCATTTGCTATTTGCACGGCGGAATTTGCAAGAGCGAAAACTGGACACTTCTCCAGAGAGGAAGCACATCTGCTTGTGTGTGAGGTTAAAGCGCGAGCAGACCATCTACAGGACAAGTCCAAATTTAATTTTTATGTACACAATAATAACCGTTTACATTGTAATCCGTTAATTTATTATATTTGGCATGTTTGTGCGAAAGCTGCGTTTCCTTCTGTCTAATAAGTAAAGTGAAACATTGACTCTGTTAGTGTCTTTTACTGGTCTACCATCGAGAGCATTCTCACTTACTGCCTTCCTTTAGTGGTTTCTCAGTTGCATCGCAGCATACAAAAAACAGCTTCAGAGTCTTTGGAGAAAATCATTGGGTGTCCTCTCCCCGTGCACTTAGAAGACCTACACAGTGCCCGCTGCCTTAAAAAAGCTCAAAATATCATTAGAGATGGCAGAAGGTACAGAGCCCTAAAAACGAGGACATCGCTATAGAAACAGCTTCTACCCAGTAGCTATACAATTTCTAAATACCAAATGACAGTGTTTGCATTAAGAATGTTCATGCAAACTGTGCAATTGTTGTGAAATATTTAATCTGTGCAATGATTTGTCCGCGCAAGATCTTATCTGTGCAATTTTTTGAGAGATGCAGTTGTCTTGGAAATGTTGTCGATCTGCATTACCTGTGAAATACCTTGTATGTCTAATCTTCTTTATTTATTGTTCCTGCACTGTGAGTACCCACACAGTTTCATTGGACTTTCATTTGTTACAATGACAATAAAGAGTTGAGTAAATTACGCCTTTAAAAACACCCAAAGGATGGGTTTAACCTTTAAATTCCTATCTTATGCATCTACACTGTATAAAACAGTATGACATCACACTGTCTTCAAAACATTTTCTCTGTTTCGCCAAATTCTCAAGAGGCATTTCGACACTGCAAACAGATTGTCTTTGTGCGGCACTGCAATTTTTAATTGTGTTTTGGTCCCGCACATCAAGAGGACTGAATGCAAAGATGCCCCTACAGAGACGAAGCTATTTCTGAAACAAATAGCTCCGAATGAAAGGCTGCCACTGAAGTCATTTTGGTGTAAAGGGTAAAGAGATTGCATAGCCTTTTCTTCCCAAGACTCCTCTTTTGTCCACGGCGAGAGAGGGTCTTTTAAAGAATGGCTGCGTGGATCGCTTCAGGGTTGTCAGGCGTTTGCGGAGAGTGCTGGATATTACCCGCTATGTCTCTCACATGACTGAACACAAACCGCGACCGGAGAGATCAACCTTTGTTGCCGCCAAGACTTTAATGTGTCCTGCCCTTCAGTGCCAACGCTGGTAAAAGGGCTGCCACTAAAGAAGCCCACAGACACATCAAGGTGGACACAACTCGAGTTGTTCATACTGTGAAGAAATTCTGTCAGCTTTTTTTGACTTTTAGTCGATTCATTTGTTGAACCTACGCCAATGCGAAACATGTAACATCCCTAAAAGTGTCCATTTTATCAAACGGTAAATATACAGCAAGACATTTGTCAGCCAACTATACGCCATTTCTTTCCTATAAAAATATAGGCTTCTGTGGTTGAACATTACAAAATGTCTCTAAAGGTAGAAGGTTTCTAAGGGGCTATTGGCCTCTACATGTATATGTCAATGCAGCTGGAAGACACTTTTCTCCAAATGACCCAAACAGACGTGCATGCATAACATTTTCATTTGAAATGAAAAGCAAAATTGAGCTATATGAATGTGATTTAGTAGATTTTACTGTATTAGTAGTAAATGGAAATCTTTCTATATAACAGCGACAGATCATAGTAAAAACAGATGGGCTAGACAGCGTTATCATGATGCTGAGGGTGAATTCAGAGCAGCTGTGCCCTTTAATACACTAGGTGGGTTTAGATGACATGTCACTTCCGGGCCACACGCACTACTCCCCGCTGGCGTCAGTGGCTCTGTGAGAGGACCGCCGGTGGGTTCGCTCAGTATAAACCCTCTCAGATGTCACGTCTCCAGGTCTGCTGTGCCCGATCCACCGCTGCGTGTCCTCCGGGGACCCATTACGTGCTGACGGTGCATATTGATCTGGCGCAGAGGATGTCACCTTTGCTTTGCAGATTTGGCTTGCAGTGGGCCGGTGTGTGAGGACGACTTTATGTTTGCTGGAAAAATCATTTCTGCTGTGACATGCAGAAAGCATTTAAAAAGAAAATAAGCACAAAAACATACCCCCAAAAGGTGTAGGGTCACAGCAAACATACATTCTACTGTACAGTTTATACTGCAGAAATAATAGGAGAGTAGTATTAAATTATTTCCAATATAGCTAAAACTATCAACCAATAAAATGATTACTAATACTAGCACACATACTATTTACAATGTATAGCAACACGCTACAAGTCACATAAACCCGCCCTCTCCATGTAAACGGATGGGAATCGCGTTGAACTATGAAAAAAAATTGCACTTCGAACTTAGTTTCGCCAGCTATGGGTTCTTCTTACACAGTGAAGTATTTGATTCACTGATTAGTTTGGTTTAAGTCGAATGGGCGGGACATTAAACCTCCACCTAACACTCACTACTGAGTGGCTCCAAGTGACGTCATCGGCACAATATGTCAGCAGCCATATCTTGGACATTTGGGATTCATTTATTTACAGTGGAAGTGAAGTGGGATGCGTGGCACACTTTTTCACGGTTTAGGGTTGCCGGACGTTTCGTACAGCGAGCAGGCCTCGCATTTAAATTGCAATACATTTTAGTTGGACGTTTTCCTAAATTTTTTCGGGACAAACTAATTCGATTTGGCAGTCGTGACAGGGCATTTAAAGGAAGTTTCTTCCCTGATGTGATGTATCGATTCAGAGGAATTCAGTCTCTTATGTATGTTTGTCAAAGTTTTCTCATCCGTGTGCTCTCACAGCATGTAAACATGTCTGAGCATGCATATGCAGCACAGCCTTAAGAACACATTCAAGATGATGTCAAAACCAGATTTTCAAAGACTTTATTCATGAGCCAGTGTATTGATTTTGAATGCTAAAAACCATTTGTTCTATGATATGTTTTATAACTTGCATGTTACACAAAAACTGTTTAAGAGGAAAAATATGCGTTTCTATGCATTGCGTTTGAAAATGAACAAATACTGCTATTTACAAAAGTGATCATGAAGACGAACGTCTAAGAGCTACTAAACTGTGGACGATAAACGTTCGTAAGCTTTCATGCAGCTGTAAACTACTTGATCTTTACATTACATCCTTCATTCTTCGTGACTTCACGATAAAAACAGCAGATGACATGTTGATAATGAAGTATAATTAAACAGGTGTTTGAATCATATTACACTGTGAGTCATTGTGCTGTGAGTTTAATTCTGTAAATGAGGTTTATGGCTGTGTAACAGAGATTTGTTCTTTTCCAGAACAGTAATGCTGTTCATTTACAGACTAATATGCCAACTGTTTCCGAAGATTGTACTTCAACAATAGCTTTCAATAAAATACAAATGATTAGGTGTCATCATTTTGATTTCCAACCTTTTTATCTAGGCCAACATGAATAACTGCGAAATGTTTGATACGCACCTTCACGATCAACTTTTTGTCGATGGACAATCTGTCAGTGACATTTCGCTTGACATTGTGAAATAAAGTATTCTAGCTTTGTCAAATCATTTGGCCCTTTGGACCGACGCTTTACAGCGTTAACCTGCAGTGCTGACAAAAATAAATTTTCCGTATCATTGGTAATGTGTAATACTGTCCTGTACATAGACACACTCTTTTTCAGAGAAAGTCTACTCCAATTACAGAGCCGAGCCTCTTATAGATAATATGACCAGAGGCCAGTGCATACAATGACCTGGTAACAGTAATAATGCAGTATTTTCATTTAGTTTGGAAACCTGTAATAACCAACATTAACAGACTGAAATGAACGGAGCCCCTTTTACGCACTTGGTGGTGGAAAGAAATATGAGAGGTAAGATTTTTTTTTTATATATCTCGCAAAACTTTTGCCTTCCCCCGTAGAAACATTGCGATCCCACGCTAAACCTTTGCACTGTCTCGCAAAGATATTTGCGTTCTCGCACAAAACGTTTAAGTTCTCTCAGAAAACATATTTGCATTATCTCGCAAAACATTCCGTGATTTCGGACAAACACCGCTCCGTGCATTAAAGGTACAGTGTGTAGAATTTTGAAGGATTTATTTGCCAAAATGTAATATATAATACAAAACTATGTTGTGAGTGGTGAAGAAATGCCTTACAAAATGAACCGAAATGTTTATATTACCTTACAATGAGCCATTTTATGTATATACACCGCGGGCACACCCTTACATGCAATTTATAAAATTGCACAGCCATGTTTCTATAGTAGCACTACACGGACAAACTGAGCGACTATGGTCTTCTTCTTCGGCTGTTTTTTGGAGGAAGCTTGCAAAGCTACTGCATAGAAGGATTAGCAGAAAAAGAGGAAGAACAACAAGAAAATCAACTTGTCGTGTTTTTTATTAGAAATATAAACGGTTCTTTGTTGCAATAAGAAGTAAAATTTGCGCTAATGGCGGACCACACATACTCTGCACAAGAGCCGACAGAGCGTCAATCTGTGTCGTCAAAAAAGAGAAAATACGATGCAGCAAGGTGAAGTTGAGACAAAAAATCCTCTCTTGTGCGGTCCTCCCGGGTGAAGTTAGCTCCTCAGCCTGTCCTCGACCTGCCTGCATCTCCAACACCCCTACCTCTCCGCCCTCTCCCTCTTACTACCTGTGTTAAGTCCTCTGATTGATTCTGTGATGATGAGAAAAACGTCTGCTCAGACTTTCCCGGGTTAGATTACACTCCTTTAGCATTAGCACGTGGTTTCAATAGGCAGTAAGTTACGAACCAAGTTACCGTGCCAAAAAACGGCATGTAAAATAAGCGAATAAATCACTGACACAATAATATTCACTATAACGATTAGAGTAAATGATGAATTACGTCAATTTAATTAATTTATTTTTCTTTGTAAATAAACCTCGTCACTTGACTTGCAAAGGTTACTCTCTGCTGTCTCAGACGACGACATCTCTGTCCTGTGTCCGTAGCTTCAGTCTGTTGTTCGCCTGTGAGACGTAGAATGCAATTATCAACACCACCGATAGTGGCCGTTATTATTTACGGAATCCTTTTGTCCTGCTACGGCAACCGTAGCTTCTCTAATGGGAGGGGGAGCGGGGTGGCGGAGCTGTAGGTTGCAATTTCCTACATCGCCAATAGTGGCCTCTGAAACTTACACACAGAACCTTTAACAATGGACCAGTAGGTTCCCGGACCAATAACTTGTGAGCTAAATGTAATTGTAACACAAATAACCCATCATTTCTTAGACAATGATCTACAACGTAGTCTTCCTCAAAACGAGAATATAAATTGATCTCTATATGAGCAGGCGACATAGACAAAGGGACTGTCTGCAAAGTGACTGTAAATCCTTTAATCCATTAATAACTTCAATGTTACACACAGTAGTGTCACCAAATTCAGATTACACATTAATGCTCTCCTGCTGAATTTAAGCTGGCTTTATTTATACAAAAGTATGTAGCACTGAAGTTAATGATATTTTTTGTAGCCTAATGATCTTCAGGTTATGCACTTTACAGACGAACCCAGCCACCTTAGATCAATACAAGACACGGTTTGTGGAAAATTAAGTTGTATCTCATTGTAAACGTTACATAAGAACGTTTAGCTCACAAGTTATTGGTCCGGGAATATGCGACTATAGACCAATGTTTATGTACGGAGCTAGTCTCAAACTCTGCCAGCGGGACATTAAACATGAAGTGTTTGTCTGAACACGCAAGATTTAATTGTGAACTCATAACTTTTGCCTGGGAATGCAACGTTTCTCAGGGGAACACAAAGGCTTTAAAACATATTCTCATTTTTTTAACACCACCATGTCCCCAAAGGGGCTCCTTAGAAATGCAACTAGACGAGACCTTTAAGGGATATGTTTAATATAATTTCAATACATTATGACACCTTTTAAAACAATGAACACACGTTTTTACATTGACTTTTTAAAGTCAATATTTCACTTTAATAATACTTGTTTGTCTGGTCTGGTAGATAAGCCACCAACAAACTATATTTTATGTCCATTTTATTATGTAAGTACAATAAAGGCAATTTCTTTCTCTCTGCTGCTAAATCTACAAGAAATAAGCAAGATGTAGCTGAGTGGATGTGCGACTAAATGATGTGAAGAACTGCACACCTGCTAATATGAAGCAGTTATCCAGAGATTGCGTGTGCGTGCATGGCCTTGTTTTTATATCCCATGTCACCCGTGTTTTATATGACTCGTGTCACAGTGGGGACCAAAGTTAAGGTTATAAATCGTACAGGACAATATTTTTCAAATCTAAAAATACAAAAAGCTTTCTTTGATGTCTAGGTGTGTGTGTGCGTGTCAGAGAGAAGTTGCCAGGCATCTGTTATACTGCCGCAATAAGGTGATCTAAGAAGCTTACAAAAGCATATAAGAGAATACAAAAAAGTTCTGTACATCTGCTCATACTAAACTACATACCAGCGGGAATTAAAGATTCATTTTTGAACCCCATTATTTCCAAATTAACATTTTGTAAAAACCAGCATCTACAGTAAGTGTGAGGAATTATGTTTTATACAATAATTATAAATATCCGAAAACCATTAATCACATTGTTTCTTTAGTAAACACGGAGAACAGGTCCCACGGAGCCAGACGGTCTATTTACTGCTGTGCTCAACAAATGTGACTTCATTTAATTGAATATTCATATAGATATATTTTGGGGGGTGTTCTAAGGCGTATCGGGTGGTTTCTAGTTTCCTGTGGGTGGTATTTAGTGCAGGGATCTCCAATTCTTAAATCCAATCTGCTCTAAACACCCCTGTCTGCCTTAACTCTTTTAGACGGTTCGGCTGTCTTTGATTGGGGTTATATCTGAACTGCAGGAGAACCTCGATCAAGGGCGTTGCTGCTCAAATATTTCTAAAACTGTTGTGCGGTTATTATTTTGCCTTGTTGTGCGCACACTGTCGAGCTTGTCCAGAGGCAGCAGTTTTTGCCAGAGGGGAACTGGAATCCCTTGGTTAGGCCTGGTTTCCCTCCAATGGAGTTTTGGGTTCCTCGCCACCGTTTGCATACTGTTTTGCACTGTTTGCCTGGCCCGGGGGGCTGCTAGAATTTGATAGTCTTATTTAATTAACTCTGCATATAGGAATTTATTGTGTGTCTGATATTTGACCTGTGTTTTGACTTCCATAACCTTTTATGTTTTACTTATAGTCAATGTTTTCTTGTACAGCTGCTTTGTATCAATGAAAATTGTCAAAAGTGCTATATAAATAAAGCTGACTTGACTTGACTTGTTGTGGTCTGAGCAGTTCCCAGTGTTGCTACAGTGTGAGGTTGCTAATGGAGTGCTCGGTTAAAATAATCCTGCTAACGATATTCTGGGGCCGGCTGCACCAACTCCTGTAAGCCCTACTTAACTATGTCCAGTCTTGTGATAAATATTTACACCTATTGCACCGTCTAAAACAACGACCAGGTGCAGCGAGGCTGATGAATGTCCTTGCGGGCACATTCTACCGCATTGAGAGTTGAGATGACATTTGTGACATTCTTACATAAATTGCCTCCAACGATGAAATATGTTGAAAAGATAACAGTCAATGCACCACTCCTCCATACCCCCGTGTTTCATGCATAGGTGTGGTTTCTAGCATAATACTTTGATTCATTCAGAAAATTCCTTGCTGCTGAAATGAAACCTTATCTCAACTTTATACTCTATTATTTGTATTTCTTTCAATAGAAACATTTTAAGCATTTTCACGTACGTCTACCTTTGACTAGGCGTAAGATTGTGTCTTAGTCTCCACCTTGGAGACACAAGTATAAAGCAGCCTTAAGGCACATGTTATGTCCAGTTCCTGCAACGGCTCCCCTGATTTTTATGGATACCCGCTGTAATGAAAGAAAAGGAATATCGTCTGTCTCATTGCAGTATTGCAGTCAAAGTTTAGCAGGGTCTGTTCAAATAACCAACCCCAAGTATAAGAAAGTAGTAGTTAAAAATAAACCCTTATCCATATATGATTCCACAAAGCACTTTCTAAACGTGAACAAAAAGTGAACCCCCCCCATTCTGCCGGAAACCCCCGCAATCCCTTAGCTCATTATTTACACCGTAGACTTCCATAAGCACAAAATGCAAGAGGCGAGGGCTAAGCTGGCAAGAGAAAGAGTAAAGAGATAAAGATCCCTCCAGGATAATGCAAAGCATTTGATCTCATCCACCGCACGTTCATTTCATGTGACAGGCGATCCACCACTGCAGGCAACACTTCTGTCTGTCATAACCCAGCTGTGGGTTCGTTAACGTCCAATGTGTGCGTTAGGATGACGCATCAGAATGCAACATGCGCTAACCCGATCCCCTATAGAAACAATCACACACCCACATGCGCCGTAATGAGCAAACCTCCCCACTGCCTGACACGATGAAGGATGATGCAAATCAGCAGCGACGGTCAATTTTTGCAGTAATTAGATACTCATTTATGAGTCAGATTTACAGCTGAAGCTGCATTATCGCGGCACTTGTGTATGCGGCGACTGCGGCATACGGTAACAGTAAATAGGCAAAAATATTGAAATAGCTACCAAAAACACAAATACAGCTGTGATTAGACAAAAGGTCAAGGAGTTTGCATATCCTTACATCAATTCTTTCAGTCTTTGAAAATATTTTTTCTTTTTGAAAAAAAAACAGATTATATATATAGGAATATTAAATATCTTTGTATTTGTTACACTTGTTATCCCTGTAGTAATATGTATCATATGACAATGAAAACTTCCAACTACAAAACTACCACATGAAAATCGTCAAATCTAACATCAGTACGGACAACACACCCTGTGTTCTTACCTAGCGCATCCACCGTTTCCAAAAAATCTCACTTGTCGCAGTGAAGATACTGCTCTGGAGGTCACTGCCATTCGTCCCCTGAGGTAATTCTGCCCTGCTCCACGTCAGAAATCTCTCTCCGCAGAACAAACTTTTGCCCTGCCTGATGCACTCTGAAACATATGTCTGCCTCAACAGTGCTCAACCGCAACAAAATCTGTCAGCGCTCAGGCATATCTAAGGGCACCCATGCAAGAGAGGTTTGACATAATCCCATTCAACTGTAACAGGAGCTTCTAAAGTTGAAAAAAAACAGCGGCAACACTGCTCAAGCACTCCATTGGCTCGTGTGCCCTGTGTAAGAGGCTGGATGAAACCTAATGCGCGGAGGGCAGGAATCCCCACCTGCCAACTCTTCAAGGACAGAGACGCAGGACAGCACAGCTGCTCTTCAACACGCGTTCCTGCACGGCACATGCATAAAGGGCAAAAGGATGCACCGATAGGTACAGTTTTACTTACCGAGAAAGGCGATCGTGTCAAATCCACAACGCCGTGAGTCACAGAGTTGTAATTACCTATAAAGCATCTGTACAGAGAGAGCTTGACTTGACTACATTACTGATGCACACACACAAGCTGCCTGAACTGTACTAGACAACAGAGTAGAGGGGGAGAGAGGGAGAGAGAGGAAGAGAGAGAGAGAGAGAGAGAGAGAGAGAGAGAGAGAGAGAGAGAGAGAGAGAGGGGTGTGAACCTTGCAGATAGATAGATAGATAGACAGACAGACAGACAGACAGACAGACAGACAGACAGACAGACAGACAGACAGACAGACAGACAGACAGACAGACAGACAGACAGACATAAATATAGCCAGAAAGACATTGAGATAGATAGACAGATGGATGGATAGACGGACAGACATATAGCCAGAAAAGCCATTGAGATAGATAGACAGATGGACAGATAGATAGACGGCTGGAGGATGGATGGATGGACGGACGGACAGAAATATAGCCAGAAAAGCCATTGAGATAGATAGACAGATGGACAGATAGATAGACGGATGGAGGACGGATGGATGGATAGACGGACAGAAATATAGCCAGAAAAGCCATTGAGATAGATAGACAGATGGACAGATAGATAGACGGATGGAGGATGGACGGATGGACGGACGGACAGAAATATAGCCAGAAAAGCCATTGAGATAGATAGACAGGTGGACAGATAGATAGACGGATGGATGGATGGACGGACAGAAATATAGCCAGAAAAGCCATTGAGATAGATAGACAGATGGACAGATAGATAGACGGATGGAGGATGGACGGATGGACGGACGGACAGAAATATAGCCAGAAAAGCCATTGAGATAGATAGACAGGTGGACAGATAGATAGACGGATGGATGGATGGACGGACAGAAATATAGCCAGAAAAGCCATTGAGATAGATAGACAGATGGACAGATAGATGGACGGATGGAGGATGGACGGATGGACGGACGGACAGAAATATAGCCAGAAAAGCCATTGAGATAGATAGACAGATACTGTAGATATTTTAAATATATAGATAGACAGACAGACAGACAGAGAGGCAGGCAGATAGACAGATAGACAAACACACTATTACACATCAGTTCTCTAGCTGTGCGATATTCCACCAGGATCATCACGGGAACTGACCGTTGGACCGCTTCACAGACTGTTTGTATCACTCCACCCATAAACTAACTCGGACTATGCTGTCCTCGCAACTGCGTAACTCTGAAGAAGTTAGATTGCTAGCAAACAAACACACGAAGCAGTTGATCCTTTCCTGAATGTTTACTTACATTACATTTACAATCTGCACATGGGTGTGCATGTGATTCGATAGGACATTCTTTCAATATATCAATCAGAGTTTAACTACAGCGCGTTGTGAACCGAAACTAGGCTACTGCTGTACGATGAATGAGCTCTAAATCTCAACACTGCGCAAACTTCAATACTGGAAAATGGCCACTGGGTGGCGGACATATACCATGATAATTGGAACACACTTAAGTGAAACTAATGTTTAAAAATATTGTAACAGTCTTGATAAATTGTTCCATGTTTTTCTATTGTAATGCCTCTCCACACCTGAAGGGGGAAATAGGAAGAGACTTAGGAGGTCTGTCCCTTTAAAAATGGTCATGTGAGACTGGTTATGGAAGTGCAAGCATGGCTGTGGGAGTTTGCTAGGCTCAACTTTATGCTATTATTACCCCCCTAATGAGGAGCCTATTTGGTTCTACGGCTAATAATAAGTTGTGTATATTTTGTGCTGTTTGTACTTGGCCGTATTGTGAGTTTGTTTATTCTTATTTATGTTTTTTATATTTGTTTTAGGGGGTTCATTGTTAGCCTCATTAATATAACAAGATGGACATTTCCTCTGGACTATAATTTCTTCACCTTCGATCACATTGATTCTTTACTGGATTATGCTTTTTCATTCGGATTACTATATATTGGATTTCTACACTAAGGATTGTTGAACTGTTAAGCTCTTTCTCAAACTGTGGACTTGTGAACTCTTGGTTTGGTTTCAAACTTAAGTCTGGTCTAAAATGCCCAAAGTGATGATGTTGTAAAGAATTTATCTTTGTATGGTTGGGTTATCCGCTGTTAATGTTGAATATACTTGGCTCTACTCTCAGATGAATGGATCCCCCTTATTTTATTACATTTTTATATATGTGACTAAAATAGATGCGTTACATATTAATAGCGCCCGAACAGGGACCTTCTGGTTAAGGGGCTATGAGCAAGATACATTTGATGATTGTTATTGCAAATGTGAGATTCATTTATTTGGGGTAACCTGCTAGATATAATTATTTACCTTCCTTTGAGTGTAAAATCATAGATGCATCCTCTGCTGAAGTTGATGTGGGTACGGACCCAGACCTCACTGCTTAACCTTTTTTATGACTCGCCATGAACCAATGCGAGAACTAATAAAATCCTTTGATAGTTCGTATTTTGAAGTTGAAGGAGAAGCAGCAGTGAGGGAAGAGGAGGATGATCTAAGTGGTTTACCACCACTTCTACCGATAGAAGAGGATGATGAAAGTCTTATCAGTCGTGCCATTGCGACCAAGGTAAAGCAGCTATCCATGAGAATGGATAAGATGGAGAAGGATAATGTGGAGTGTGTCAGACGAGTGGAGCAAGGCATACAAGGTCAACTTTGCCGTCATGACCATTGTCTTAAAACCATAGAAGGACAGGTTCTTGAGATGTCTAAACAGGCGATTATTTGGGCACAACTAATTGATTCTAGTCATAAGGAGCTTGCAGAGGAAATTGAAAGGCGGTGTTGTCATTTGAAGCAAAGTCTTAGAGAACAGATGCAAGATCTGGGTAACGCTATGATGGATTGTTTGAAGAGAAGAGATGATCAGCTTAAGTCGATGGTCTATTCAGCTCCAAATGCTGTTTCTACTCCCAAAGCCCAACAAAAACAAACCTTTGTAACATCATTCCCGAGTGGTCAGGTAACTTCTGTGTCTCATGCATATCCGGCTGTAAAGATAGACAGTGTATTTTTACATTCCTTTCTACCCGATTACCACGAAGTAGAGGCTGCGAGGAAAATAAGAGAGAGGAAGCAAGGGATGAATGAAACCATACGAACATTTGATTACCAATATCCAGCTCTATGTCTGAGACTAAGACCTGCGATGACAGAAAGAGAGATACTTCTAAGTAACGCTAAGGAACTGTAATCCTCTACTCGCCAATGTTCTAAGGGCCACAGTCACCTGATGATTTGGTTGGAACTTTGGAAGAACGGGATATGGCAGAGGAGAGAGCCTATTGGAAGCAACGTAAAGGTCAAGAAGACAGAAAAGGAGGACCACATAGAACAGGTAAAGGCAAAGGTGGAAGCTATAACATTGCTATGCTAAAAGAGAGCAATATCAAGTTGTTAACCTTTCCTTTAGAACTGCAGTAATACTCGTGCAATGCTGTCATAGATACTGTTAGTTCATATTCTCTTATGCAAGAATCTGTGTGGAGGATATGGAGAGATGATGCAGAAACTTGGAAATCCAGCAGAGGATTGTCGTTTGCCCCTGCCAAAGGCCAGTTACAGCAAGCATTTGAGGTTGCTTTGGATGTTACACTTCAGGATAAGACATACCCGGTACGACTTTTCATCATGAGGGATCAAGACCTGACATTTCCTATTATCATTGGCCTTGATTTCCTGGTGACAAGTGGCCTAAACCTTGAATTCAGCCGCTTTTTTACTACTCGTTACCTGGACAAAATAAGTCACCACAGTTATTTTCTTGTTATAATCATCCAACATTTATTGTGCAATACCAATTAAACAAGTGTTACAAACTACCATAACTAGTATTAAGGATTTAGTGAGTTAGGCAGAGGTCTCTTTTATCGAGAAGAGCCAACTGGAAGGACTTTTATTAAATTGGCCTTCTGTTTGCACTGATGTGAGAGGTTAAACATCAGATTGTGACAAATGACCCCATTGCGATACAGAAAAGACCATTTCCTGTACCTATTAACAAGCAGGCGTTCATCGATGAGGAGATTGAGATAAGGCTGCTCAAGGGCATCATGCGGCCGTCTATATCCCCATGGGCAGCATTCGTCGTATTAGTATCAAAGAGAGATGGGAGTGTTCGCTTATGTGTGGACTACGGGTCCTTGAATGCCAAAACCCTGTTAGATGGATTCACTATGCCTCAAATACAGTGTCATGATTCTGCTGCATCATGTCATGTTTCTCTTGGTGTAGTGGCAGGATCATGACAGAACCTCGTGTTTAATGTGGAGAGAGGCAATTATTGTTGTAATTGCCTTCCATACGCTCTCTCCAGGTCTCGTCTCTGTTCCCATCCTCTCGTTATTGATTAATGCCCTACACCTGTTTCCCTCTTGATTTGCTCCCTTACTTAATGCCCTTCTGTCTTCTGTCTTGAGCTGGTTCATTGTGGTTTGTGTGGTGAGTTCCTGTGTCTTGTTAGTCTAGTCTTGATGTTCATCTTTAAAGTTTATTTTAGTCTTGTTTAAGTGTAGTTAGTCTTAGTCCAGTCATGTTTCCATGTTTTGTTATGTTACCCCCACGTGGGTCTTTGTTTTATTATTTATTAAATTATCTGTTAACCCCTTACCCGCTGTCTGCGCTTGAGACCGCCGGACTGCCTTCCAGGGTTGAGACCGCCAGTCTTCCCTCCAGGGTCGAAGCCGCCGGAATCCTGTATCCATACGCTCTCTCCAGGTCTTGTCTCTGTCGTTATTGATTAGTGCCCTACACCTGTTCCCCTCTTGATTTGCTCCCTTACTTAATGCCCTTGTGTCTTCTGTCTTGTACTGGTTCATTGTGGTTTGTGTGGTGAGTTCCTGTGTCATCTTGATGTTCATCTTTAAAGTTTATTTTAGTCTTGTTTAAGTGTAGTTAGTCTTAGTCCAGTCACGTTTCCATGTTTTGTTATGTTACCCCCACGTGGGTCTTTGTTTTATTATTTATTAAATTATCTGTTAACCCCTTACCCACTGTCTGCGCTTGGGTCCTCGGTCCGTGTCTCACCCCACGATCATGACATTTTTGTATCTATGTACGCTCAAGTATTCAGTACGTTAGATCTATGAAGTGGATATTGGCAACTCATAATGGATGACTGCAGCATCCAAAAGACTGCTTTTATCACCAGGAATAACCAATTATTAGTAAATTCGTCTCCCTTTTGGATTGAAAAAACGCAGGAGCTACTTTTTAAAGGCTGATGAACAGAATGTTGAAAGATTTGATTGGCAAATGCAGCTTTGTATACATCGCGGTATACTCCAAGGATGTCCAACAGCATCTCCAAGATCTGTTCTGTGAACTGGAAGGAGGTGGTGTGACACTGAACCTTCAGAAATGTAACCTCTTTAAAAAGCCATTAAGCTTTTTAAGACACGTGAGATCTCTGAAGAAGGGATTAAGACAGAGGAGTCCAAACTGGGAGCTATAATGAACTTTCCAACCCCAAGGAATTTACAAGAAGTTCAACGTTTCCTTGGCCTGGCGGGCTGGTATCATCAATTTATTGCTAGTTTTTCGGAAGGATACCTTATGATTTTGGACAAATGAGTGCCAAAAGGCTTTTGAGAAACTGAGGAATGCTTTGTAGAAGGCTCCAGTTCTTGTGCCGCAGGACCCTAGCAGACCATTTAAGGTAGAGAATGACGCCAACAACCTTGGGTTGGGGGCTTCCTGACTCAAGATGAAAGGGAACATGTCATTGCGTATGCCTCCCAACTACTTCATGGAGCTGAGATGGCATATTCTGTACCTAAGAAGGAATGTCTCGCTGTGGTTTGGGCAGTGGAAAAACTGCAAAAGTATCTGGAAGGAAGACTATTCCAAGTTATAACCGACCATGCAGCTCTTGCCTGGGTGTTTAAACATCCTCAACCTACCTCAAAGCTCTTGAAATGGGCCATGCGACTTCAAAGTCTTGACTTTATTGTACAATACCGAAAAGGACAGTGCAACGTTTTTCCCGACCCATTGTCACATGCCATGCCTGGGGGTAGAATTCCCAAATTCCTCACTGTTAGCCTGCTTAATATTACAAGATGGACATATTCGTAAACCGGAGGGGTTTAAAGACACTCCGACATTGTTTCTGGTTTATCTACACAATTGTGCTGTCTAACTGATGTATGATTGGCAATCACAGCCATGCAGATATAAGAACACAACATACACTCCTACTCGAGTGATATTGCAATAATATATAGACAGATAGATATACAGACATACAGAGATATATAGACAGAAAGATATTGAGATAGATGTACTGTAGTCAGACAGCCACTGAATTTAGACAGACAGAGCTCTGCACGTACAGGTATATGCAGAATATTTAAGAGATGCTATATCTTAATTAAACTGAATGTCCTGGAACAGTATCAGGAAAAGAGAAAACAAGAGAAAGAGAGACAACACAATGAGAGCGAGAGAGAGACATTCTCATTCAAGTGCACATTGTGAAAAGCGCTATATAAATAAATTTGAATTGAATTGAATTCTTTGTCCCATGAATCATTGTGCTCTCTCTCACTCTCTCTTTGGCCATACGTACATTGTATAAGAAAGACTCCACACCATTTTATCCATCTGAACACCTGGAGGTAAGGGGGGATATCAAGGACATGCAGTCTTTTCTGACTTAAACCTACTAGTTACTTAAGAGATAAACCAGTCCATACACACATTTCATCAGCAGAGACAACTCTCTGATGTCTCATAAACCAACAACATGCTCCAAATATAACTCGCACATACACATGCACGCAGGTGTTTTGGAACATTTGACAGGAACACACACATGCAGCTCAGTAATGCATCATCACCCACGCAACACACCCAATGAGCCAATCCTGCTGCATTATTTACACCTGTCTTATATAACTGTAAACAATCAAGACATCAGGCAAGCATTCCTTCAATTTATACGATATTTATCATAACCACCTCTTCTAGTAACGCGCTAAAATAAAAATAAAATAAAGTAAATAGAACATTAATCTATTTTGGTCCATAAGCAAATCATTTGTGCCAAGATGACATAAAACACTTGATCACAATCTCATAATGTAAAACTTTTGATTGATTGTTAAAAATCTAAACATTGTGACTTCAGTAAATGACTAAAGTAAATGTATATTGTTTTATCAATGATCAGGTCTTTTTACTAATAAGCCATAACAAAAACACTAAATAAGTTTAAAAAATGGGATTTGTGTACGACTTACATTGCAAGTATGTGCAATGCCTGGAATTGAACCCATGACCTCGGCATGGCTAACACCATGCTCTAACCACTGAGCTACAGGAAAGCTATATCAAATAAATTATATATATATATATATATATATATATCACATCACATTTATATGAATGCATTGTGACTTTATGACCCTTGGTCACATCTGAGTGATCAGTAGAAGTGTGTGGGATGAGCGTGAGGGGGTTTAAGAGGCTTCTAGTGCAGGACAGATGGTGTGTGTGTCTGTGTATTGAGACGGCTCCCGCATATCAATGCTGCACTATAGGGCTGCAGTGCACCAAAACCCCAGCAGCCCAGACACTACAACCACATTTACACTCAATTCAATGACACTAAACTGTGTGTTTGGCAAAACCACATAGGGGACAGGAAACAACAAGGGAACAGATTGAAACCATGAGCCCCAAAGCTTAATGCGTCCATGTGCTAACCGCTAAGCCACAAGTCCAACAACTTCAGCAAAACTTTGAAAGAATGGTGCAACCAAAAGCGGCTGGTGCAACCGAATAAGAGTCTTATTAAATCCATACAATTATATATAATAAAAATAAATGAATCGACAAAAATGTCTCCTTGGAGCTGAATAAATAACAAAATAATATACTTAATTTTGAATAAACTATTCAGTTAAAAGAGTTGCTTATCTATACAGATGTGTGGTGTTAAGAGTGTGTGTGTGGGAGGAGGGGGGATCATATACTGTAACTGAGGTGAAATGATGTCATCAGCTATACCCTCTTCTTCACCCAAGTTCACCCACCTGCGCACCCACGCACACAAACGCCCCCTCCACCCGCTGTCTTCATCTCGCCCACCAACAGATGCTTTTTAGAAAACATCAGCCTGCATTCACATCAGCAGCAGCAGAGAGATCAGTCAGGTGATTATGTAAACTGAAGCTTATTAATGGCCTGTCATTAGCATTAAATCATTTAGCTGGACTCATTAAATTAAAAAGCCACTAATCCAAATTCTCTTTGTTCTGTGACCTCCGGCTTCAACAATGCCACATACATTCCATGTCAGAGACTATTAGAGGACAGTTTCAATGCTCCACGTGCATTTCGGCCACATGTGAAGTTGTCACGGCTGTGTTTGGCCTGATGGTCGGCGGGTAAACACCGAATGCTCATTCCAAGGTCACTGACAAGCCAGATGTTCACAAACCAGATTTCAGCCAATGCTGTTAACCGCTATCCAAAAATCCTCAGCGCCCAGAAAAAAATCATAATAACTGAGTTTGAATATTTACTGTAAGTACCCTACACTTGTGGTAGCTGTTACAAGCTGGATTGTTCATTCATAAAAATGCATAGGTAAACAACGTAGGGCTGTCAACGTTAACGTAAGCGTTAATGCATGTAACCTTTTTTTTCAAGATTAACGCGTTTGTTTTGTCATCCTTTGTCTAGCGGTACATTATATCCACCTTTTTCTTGACGTCTCCATGGAGGGCGTCATTACCGCAAGAGACTTGCTGTTTTATGCTCCGCACTTCCGTTTTGTATTTGTTACTATGTTAGAGGACATTTCGGTTAATGGTTAAAAATGAAGTTTCTCGAATATTTCTTTGCGGTAAAATGCTGTCTCAACAGCCACAGAAAGAAAACCTTACGAACGAGTGTCACCATGTGCCACAACAAGAGCGTAAAGTAAGTAACATTTAAAGACAGCTCGGTCTTCGTTCTGACTACTGAATTCTGACCTCTCAAAAACACCACAACATACTGTTTACTTCATTATTTAC
The DNA here is from genome assembly GCF_947034865.1 of Barbatula barbatula. Taxonomy (NCBI): domain Eukaryota; kingdom Metazoa; phylum Chordata; class Actinopteri; order Cypriniformes; family Nemacheilidae; genus Barbatula; species Barbatula barbatula. Next base: position 3,668,578 of record NC_136783.1, on the reverse strand, counting down.
TTTATTGTCATTGCAGTACATCACTATTGAAGCATACATACAGGGATAAGTGACATTATTATAATTGATTCATTATTTAATTTAATATTACAGTTGGGCTGTATTCAAACAAACATGTTCACATTGGATGACACAGGAAATAAGTATTTTGTACGTAATGTATGTATTTAAGTGTATGTTTGGCCAAGTCAGTATTGTAGCTCTATAAATAAAGGCCCGTTCAACAACACAGCAGCTGTATCGCTACAGAACCAGTCACACTGAAGCGTCCACATGTCTCCAATACTGTGTTATTGGATAAAAGATCCAACGCAATGTGATCAGGTTTATTTATATCTGGTGTAGTGGGTATCAACATCTTTCCGTTAGATTGTGAATCTCCTGTTAAGAACCCTGGACTCAAATGTGAACTGTTGATGGTTATGGCAAAGAATCCGTCCAATGTTAACGCTGCGCATAAATATCCATAAGACGATATATCAGATGTGCCTGCTGGCTGGAGTTTATGTACATTTTTATGCATCCTGAATTTTGTTTATTTTCCCTTTTTGATAGGTATTGATCCTCTTTTAGATGGTATTCTTTAGATTCATTTTGCATATCACAACCAGTGTAGCCAAAGGTATCAAACTCAGTTATTGGAGGGCCCGGTATCCAGCAGACTATAGCTCCAACCACTCTGGTTTGGAAGTACAAGTACACCTGAAGACAGTGATTAGCTGAATTAGGTGTGTTTGAATAGGGTTAAAGCTAAACTTGTTGCGTTCCATTTGAAAGGGTTCACTGCTCCCTACTCCCTGAGAATATGTTGAAGTGGACTTTGATGACAATAATCGCTGATTTGGAATGCCATGCACAGAACGATTATAATATGAATAAATATTGCAACTTTTAATTTAAAAGAAATATAATATAGGTCCACATATACAAGCTATTTATAGCAATATATAAGATTTCCTGTGGCTCAGTAGTTAGAGCATGGCCCTAGCAATGCCAAGGTCATGGGTTAGGTCCCAGGGGATTGCACATATTCAGAAGCAAAGTATAGTACAATGCAATGTAAATCGCATTGGATAAATCCATATAGTCCTATCTTTTGTTAATGGTTGCATGTTTTATTTGACCGCTGCAGGTTTGACTATTTGAAACTCTGCTTGTAACGCAGTATAAAAACACATTTTTATTTGGTCATCGATGTGAAGATGTGTTCCTAAACCATGGTCGCGTCGGTCTCATATCGTTTTTTCGCAGTAATCATTCCTTGGGTATATAACATAAAATAATAGAACAGAACTGCTGCTTCTTACCCCTCTTTCATAAGCTTTTATAGTAGCAATACACACACACATGAAAAACTACTTTTAAATTGCACAATAAAATATGAATCCAAATATAAACAGGGAATAAATTCATTCATCATCTCAAGTGTGATAGAATGATATAACATGCTACAAAAAGTAAAAGAAGAAGTTTACATTAAGCAAACTGCAGTTTTAAATATAATTGACAGTACCTTAATAAACTTTCCCATTGTACAAAACGCATACATAAATGTAAAGTCTTTTTTCCGTGTATCGATGTTCCCTCCCTGATAACACAAGTACATCTGGCAGAGATATATTGGATGTCTGCATTTTCATCTGCAAGACATCTGGCAGATGCTGTTTGCTCATCTGCCCTACATCTCTGAGTTGCTTCTGTCAGATGTCATATGGACCTCTAGAAGATGTCTGTAAGACCTGTATGATTTAGAATGGATTTAGAACAGCTCTTTTTAAGATGTTTAGCCGATGTTTTTACACAGCAGATGTTTTCCAGATCTTTAGCAGACATCTTACAGATCTCCCCTCTCCGCTGGTTCAAAGCCTACCTTTCTGACAGATCCTTCAGGGTGTCATGGAGGGGCTCGCTGTCCACTGCTCACCACATGATCACTGGGGTCCCTCAGGGAACGGTGCTTGGATCGCTGCTTTTTTCCATATACACGACATCATCGGGACCCATCATATGGGCACACAGCTTCTCCTATCACAGTTATGCTGACGACAGCCAGATCTACATCTCGTTTCACCCAGACGATACCACTGTGGCAGCTCACAAAACAGCCTGCCTAGATGACATCTCAGCTTGGATGAAAGAGCATCACCTCCAGCTGAACCCGGCCAAGATTGAACTACTCGTGTTTCCGGCACACCCCAAGGTGCAACACAATCTCACCATCCAACTTGACAATTCCACAATCACTCCCTCCAAATTACCTAGGAACCTCGGAGTCATATTTGATGAACAGTTGTCCTTCAATGATCACTTTGTGGTTGTGGTGGTGTTGTTGTGTGTGGTGTGTGTTATTGTGTTCTCTCATATTTAAACCCCATGTTCTCCTCAGTGTATAGTTTGCTATTGTTTCGTTTGGTTGTTGTGTATGTTCCTGGTTTCTCACTGTTGATTTATTATTACAATGACCTTTGGAGTTATACTTGATTTATACAGCATTCCGTGACAATTACAAATATGAACATATTTTTCTGCAGCTAAATTGGCTCAATGTGCAAAAACTGGCTCATAACTGGACGTTATTTGAAAGCTCAAATCAGATGTCTGTCACGTAGAGTTTTCTATAAAAAAATCCATTGAGCTCTTCATACTTACACTAATGCACTGAGACTCATCAGCACTAACCAATGCAGAACAATCACTACATGCGGTCATGACCAATAGCTATTAACCTTTCAAATGGAGGAAGCTCCAGAGTGCATTATATAATAACCAGAAACGACAGTGTTTTAGTTAATTGGAGAGAGACTCAAGATGGTTATCCTTCCTACCGCCGTCTCTGAATCAAACTCGCAAGGCACGTATATGCTACAGTACATTCAGCAATACAAAGCAGTTTAATTCTGTACATATAGAGGTCATGAAAAGAAATGACACTACCATGAACGTGGAAAACTTACGGACATTTGTAGGACAGCTTCAAAATGATATTCAATCTTTCTCTAAGTAATTATAATTCAGGGCCCTCTACTGTGGAGACAGTTTTATTGCTCTCAGAGATTGCATCAATGAGGGTCAGGGTTGCAAACACCAAAACGTTTCATACAATCAACCATTTACTTTGGTGGCACTTGACCTTTGACCATTTTTATTTGGAGTGTAGGGATACCATCCTCTTCAAGGACTCCAGAGACAGGCCTGTAAATGGGTGGGTTTATGTTACTCTCAAGGACGGTTTTAAAACGCAACAATACGAAATACCCTCTGCCTTGATCCTTTCTGTAGATTTTAAAAGACAAGAAACGGGCCAAGCTAAATCAGAGACTGACACAATAATAAAAGAAAAACATTTATTATTCAGTATTATTAGTTTTATGCAGATGTAGATTACATTTTAATCCGCAGCTGTGCAAAAGGCAATATTAATCTAAAATTGAGACAATTATTCAATATTGAGAGACTTAATGAAATATTTAAAGCAACACTTTACAACTTTTGCTCACAGCTCCCATATGTGGTCGATAAGCTCAATTGTCTGTTACCAGTGTTGTAAATAATGTCCCTTTGTAATCTTTTGATTACTTTGAGTGTTTTTAAATGATTCATTGAAGAGTCATGTGTTTGCAAACAGGACTACACTGCTCATTCTGTTAGTTTGTGTTTGCTTAAAACCAGCAAGAATAATGCACTATTAAAGCACAATTCCAGCATTATGGATGTGACGTGTTCAGTTAAATCTTGAAATAAAATGACCAATATATTTTTATATCATCTGTTTATACATCACTAAACCCCTAATGAATCCAGACAACTACGCATGAGTTTTCTATTTGTATTCATGCGCTATGAATGTGACAAAAGAGGATGCAAGTTGGATGTCGGATTTCTGTGAATTGTAATGAACAAACCAGAATAATAATAATTTGCATGCTTTGCACACGTAGCTTTCAGGGGAGCAAAATGCTAACTCATGCTAACAAATGAGCTAGCTGAGTTTGCTAGCTCGAATTTATTATTTGAATTTGTAATCTCATACTACACATACGCCTACAGTACAGCTGCCTTTCTGAGCATAAAGTCCAAGCAAGTTTTTATCAATTTTCTACAGTTCAGTTTATAAACATCCCAACTGTGGTTCATTCTGTGGTCATCACATGACCTGGTCAGGAAGTAGATCACTTTTGACCAAAACAAGCTACAATGTGGACCAGATTTTATGCAAACTGTCAACCGTCTCAAGCTTTGTTTATTATTTAAAATAGATAACACATCTATTTAGTGTGTAAAGCCTTGGGAAATGTTGAATGTGTCACATCATAGGCTATAGTTTTGCTTATGTAATATCAGTGCTTGTAACATCAATCACATAACGCTTAAGGACTGTTTGCCCCCCATCAATGGCATAACTAGTAGGCCTACGTTGTATTTTTACATTTGACCTCACAAAAAATCCCTCAAATCACATTGCTAGCAGGTACAAAAGCTACCTGTCCTCCGGGAGTTCCAGGAAAGGCATTAGGCCGATTTACCGAGCGCTTTCATTAAACAGCTTGAATGAAGTAATAGTCATCACGTGACAGGGTTATGAGGCCCAGCACTTCCTTTATTCCAACATCAAACGATGCTTTGGCCGGCGTGGTCGCTTTAGAACCTGATGGCTTGGCATCTATTTGAAAGGCAGCCAGTTGTTACAGATGGACAGGTTATAAACTTCACTGAAATTACAGAACAAATGACTTCTGGCTGAACTGGCAGCAGTCGTTCCCATAGATTAGACAAATAAATCTCAGACAGCCCTGGGTAAAAATAATTTTTGTAGTGTTTCCCAACAAAACAGCACTTTTATCGCAACGCCTGATGAAAACCATCAAGATAACAATGCATTGTTTTACCGAATACTTTTAACATTAAAAGTCAGGACACCCTTTGTGCACCCTTTGCGTCATCAAACTCACGTCATGTTAACCCACAGCTCGTCTGTGCGACATTAAAGCTTTAGTACGACTATCCCATCGCCCCCTGACATGGTAATCTAGCCAATGAATTTCTATTCACAATGTCATTTCTGCCTTCTCTGTAATTCCCAGCTAATCTCTCCCTACCCCTGGGCTCTGGATTAGTCCGTTGTATTAGAGCTAGGTGGGCATGTTGTACTTCAATTTCATTTGGTTTTTAATTCATCAAGCAAACACAGAAAATAACAAATGTGGGACTGTATGATGACGATAACAATAGAAAGTATTGTTTTAATTCCACATTTTAATTAAATCAACGAGCAATTTACACGTTAGAAATAATTAAATGTGAGTTATGTGCACATCTCAGCAAGCTATAAAATGCATGTGCTGGGTTACCATGGAGGGTGTCAAAACAGATTATGAATATGATTTAACCTTTAGCACAGTGAAGGCGTTGAGAGGAAAACACAACACTGCAACATTCCGCTTCAACAGATTGAAATAAGTAAGCCCGACTAAAAATGCGCAAGTACATGAATATAGCAAAAAAGTAAATTAGTGAACAACAATAAAAAATGACTTTTGCACTAACGTGTTCATAGGATATACTTGCTCTGTTAGCTCAACTATGTAAACTTGCCAAACGCTGACTTGATATACAAGTCCTGGAAGCTTTTTATACTTTAAACATTTAAAATGTTCAGTTAAATGTATAGGCCATGTACAGTATTTTTTGAATTATAGGTACAGTAAGTGACACATGATTATTGTTTTAGAAGTGAGGGAAGTAATGCTTGATGAACAGTATTTATATGATATCGTATAATTGTAATAACATACACAGTAAATTCACAATATAACCAGAAGAATGTAAACAAGGTTACATTTGATTTCATGTCTATAGGCAATTCAACAGATATGGCAGTTTGTCACTGGACTGAGATATCATCATTCTGAAGCACATATAGCAGCTCACTGTCAAATATAATCCGTGACTGTATTGGTTTATGATTAACGCTACATTAAGAAACAGAATGATCTCAATTTCATCTAAATGCACCCACAAAACTTAAATGTATGTATGTTTTTCTCTTAAAGGGACAGTTCACCCAAAATGAAAATTCTGTCTTCATTTGCTCAAACTCAGACTGTTTCAAACCTGTAAACATGTCTTTGTTTTGTTTAACACAAAGGAAGATATTTGGAAGAATGTCAGTAAGCAATCAGATCTCATCCCCCATTTACTGTCATAGTAGGGAAAATAAACTATTGGAGTCAATGGGGGACGATATCTGTTTGCTTACTGACATTCTTCCACATATCTTCCTTTGTGTTTAACAGAACAAAGACATTCAGTTGATTCATAAATTCCTAAATATAGATTAACTAAACAGTAATACTACCAACCATGGTGGCTTAAAAATGTGTGTTATTTTGTTATTGTTATTTTATGTCACTTGGCATCAAAATTGGTCTTGAGAACCATGAACATTCACCGATTGTTTCCGACTACTGAAGTGGCATTGTGACAACGCTGCGTTTGACTATCACCATCAGTCCCTTGAGAAGACAGGTAAACTCGGGTTACACCACAGGGACGACTTCGCTAACTTAAGATCATTTTCCTCTATGGTAACACACAGTGTTTACGCCACAGTGTACGGAAACTGTAAGTCGTGGAAATAATTTCCCTTCGGCCCAGGTCGTGTGGCAAATAAACAAACTGTTCTGCTCGGAAAGCACAGCTTCATTTACCGTGGTATGTTATTAAGGAACAGGTGTGAAAATTCAGGAGGGTTTTGGTGCAGGTGCATTGCTTATGACAAACAGCACAGTGATCGATGCGTAATGACCCAAACCTCCCATCATCCCTCTCTCTCACTCGCCCGCTCTGCGGCATATCTTATGACCTTGCAGCTGAATTCAGTGATACCGTAGGTCAGGCTGGAGAAAATGAGCTCCACTGCTATTGCCCATTTTATCTGCTGTCTCAAGGGAAACTGTCAGCCGAATGATAAAGTCATCCTCACTAAAGAATGACAGAAACCTCATTCTGACATCACAACGCCTGCCTGCGGTCACACAGCCACACACTGTTCAAATGATCATCCTTTACTAACAACAAGATGGAGACTGGAGTTTATAAAGTGCAGTAAGGTAACATTTGTCTGAGCGACAAGTAGCCCGTGGTTTAAAAAAAGCAGATTGTCACGGTACGAATATCAATAACAATAGAAATGATAGTCCATATTTTGATCAAATGCTTAAAATTGATGGTAACAACTTTTTAATGCATTATTATGGGTTATTAAATGGTATGACGCATTATAATGGTTCATAATGTGTACTGTAATACATTAAATGTTGTTATACAGAATGATAACCAAAATAAAAATGTGTAGTGTAACAATGAATAAGTGTCCTAATGTATAAATAATATAATATAATAATTACAATTATTCATGAGACATTATAAAGAGCATTACAATACATTAAATATAATACATTATACATATATGCTTGAAGTAAAGTCTTACCAAATTATGGGTTTGTTGGTTAATAATAGGTTTGGTAGACAACATTTGCACTGCAACGTTAATTCAAAACATTACTCAAGCGTCCATATTGGAAATGCACATTACACTCCTGTTATGAACAGTAAGTGCACACGCATACACATGAATATGAGCATCAAATAACACTATGGAAACTAAACTGACACAGCATTTGGCCCTGCGTTTGCATGACATTAATCTCTGACAACAAATTCAAAGTTTCATTCATTTTTTCTTCACACCATCACCTATCTGGAAAGAGCCCAAATTTACAGTGAAGACCCTCGCAGCGGTTTGTTACCCCTTCATTCTTCTGCATTATGCTTTCCGCAAAATCCTGCTGATCTTTGGAAATGACATTATTGCATTTGCGTTTACCCATTTGGCAGATGCTTCTATCCAAAGGGACATACTGCACATTTAAGCTATACATTTAGTCAGAATGTGCATTCTTTGAGAATCAAACACGTGACTTTGGCACTGTTACCATTGTCCTACAGGAAAAGAAGACTTGACTGACAGCAAACATCCATAAAACCAGATTTAACCCACAGATGGACAGCAAATACCGAAAAACCGTTCAACTTGACAGAAACGTTCTAAAATATTTTACAATGGACAGCTGCACAGTGTTCCAAACCGGGTATCTTTGGCAATTTATTTTCTAGAGGGCTTAACACAATAATGACCCGTGTCTTCTTTCAACACCGAGCCTGATGCGGAGGGACCGCATAGCGTGCTCAACTCACGGCCCACATGCCACCAAACCAGGCATTCGATTATGAAAGTGAGAAAAGCAATTCTTCCTTTCCAAACCGTACATCGCTAATGTACATCTGCAGTGAAGCTAAATTAGAATTAACTAAGCGAAAATTCCATTCACATGTATTGTAAAAATTGGTCAAGAACAGGTTCCCAAAGTCCAAATCCGATGGCTGGTTCACCTAGCTGGTAGCTTCAAGTATCATATTCCCACAAAGGTACGGAAAACATCACTGACACTTGTTGTAGCAAAACTTCAGCTTCCAAGACAAAGAACGTGGAGTTTCACCTATTAGTCTTTCAGCACGCCTCATTTCCCAACATCTTCTCTGCAAACCTGTCAGTGTGGTTCATTTCACCCTGAGGAGGAGAACCTATTATTTGCAATGATCAAAATGCAGACGGCTGCCGGGACATCTTGGCAGGCAAAGTACAGACATTACATTCTGCTGCATTCCTGATTTGTTAAGTGTGTCACAATCGACATCTGACGACTGACCGGAACGGCCTCTCCGATCGCGGCCAAACGCAGGAATTCTTGATCACGGAGTGAAACTATTAAAGGTTCTCACCACCCACCCGCTGACAAAAGCTTTCGGGCGTTTTATGTGGAGGACAGCGCGATGTCACAGTCACCGGCGCTGGGCAGACTTTAGGTAGATTTAGACGGTAAACGGTATGCTAAAAATAATCCGCTTAATACTACTGCATGCCACGTTTAATCGAGATACGGCAGTCTGCTCGCACATGTTGGCCTGGAGCGTCTCCAGTTCTTGGAATTGATTTCTCTGAATGTCAGATAGCGAGTGTTTACTAGGGTCCATATGTCTGAAGGATCAAACGGATGAGTATGTTTCAACTTTGTCAATCACATCTTGAACGCTGAAGACTCCTGATCACGTGTAGGCAATGGGGAATGTAGAAGAATGAACATCTACAAATACAAAACCATTGTGATTGTGCTTTTTAGTATCTATTCACACGTCTGTCTTTCAATACCAGCATGATTGACTCTCCGATGTATTACACAAGAGTTATTAATAACATGAAATCAAAGGACGACTGTGGCTGTAATGTGTGATGTTCAGTAGAGATTCTCCCCGTTCAATGACATTTCCAAAAAGGAAACAACTTTGCAACATTTTATTTTGTGTTCTTATGGAGGAAATCAAATCATGTACGCTTTTTAGGTCAAAGAACATTTTTGTTACATTTTTTGAACTAGTAACAATGTTTCTCCTAAATGGCAAATGAAATATAGATTTATTTGACATACAGGTCGAAAACACAACAAGTACCCTGCAAGTTCTGCCAAGAAGGCAAGTTCATACTTGTTTAAACAACACAATTAACAATGTTTAAACAACACAATACTACTGTTTTTACATGTAAAAAAAAGGGTAAGGTGAATGAATATAAATAATAAAAGAATGACACTGTTTATTTGATTTATTAACAGTTCTTTGGGAAATCAAGCTGGTACAAAGGTTTTCTATACTTATAGGAAAAATCTAAGATGAGATATTTTCATTGTCAGTTGTTTAGACTGTATTTAGCGTAATTGGAGCGCAAATGAAATCATCGACGTGTTTTAGATAATTCCGTGAAGACTCTCTCATGTCTCTTCTGTCTGATGAAGTGAGCTCCGTTTAGAGACATTAACCCTCACTGTCCTGGATACACCGAAGGAACCAGCAGCTGTTCTTGGATTAACGCTCACAATTCCTTTTTAGAAACATGTGATCCACAGAGAGGTCACACAGAAAAGCTATTGATTTATCCCTAATAACTGATCCATCATCAGCTGAGGGTTTATATCGATTAAGTGTCATTTAGGACTAAGTTGATCGAGTCAAACACACAATAATAAAAACAAAACCAGGTGCGAGACTGCTTCATTCCTCAGCAAAGCTGAATGGATTTGTTTTGTCACTGCAGTTTATCATATATATTATATATAAACAGGAGTTTTAAATAATTGTGATGCGCATAATGAAGGTTCTTATATACCTTATATATATATACCACAAAGGTCAGAACGTGCTTAGATGAAGTTATTACTCTGTGGTGATCCCTGAAAACCCCCTGTTCTACATGATCTTCTGGTAACATTCAGGGATGTTTGCCATTTGAATTCATCCATTACTGACAGCATTGGGGAAAACATTCATTTCATTTCACTCTTAAATATTTCTTAACCCTATTACTTACACAGTTACTGTACATGTGTAGTGTATGCCCTTAGATCAATGTTATTATCACGCATCTGGTAATAACACAGGAAAAAGTCACATAACATGCTGATAAGTAATAAATAATGCCATCATCTCAATGCAGCTTTACGGTGTAATTCTTTCAAACTCTTGTTGTCTTTTGTGTTTGTAGACAACTGTTGAAGGTCTTGAACTCTCAAAGGTTTTAGGGTCAATCTCTGATGGGGTGATCCACAAATCAGCTCAATCCTGCTGCATTTAAAGCTACAGAACACTATTTCGGCTGCAGTTTATCATCATTTTAGTTTTTTCAGATTTGACTATTTCTAGGTGAGTGTTTAAGTGTATTGATCATTTTTGTTTCATTCAGTGAATTAGTGACAACATTTCTCCCAAATTCCAAATCGAGATATTGTTTCGTCTTTGCATTTATTTACAGAAAATTGAAACGGGACACACCGGTCAAAATAAACCATTAAGATACAATGGTTGCAGAATATAGCAAAGAAAGTTCATATTCGTGTTTAAACAACACGATACTAATGATCAGTTCAAAAATAAATCTCCTCCGAATATTCCGAAATGACTGAATGTACTGCTAAAGACGTGCACATTTCTAACATCAAAGGAGACTCTTTATGTATCGTTTAACAGGTATGATGAAATATATCCCTAATGTCCTTAGAGGGATTTTCATCCAACTTGTATTCATCAGCTTGACACATTCCACTGGTGAAAAGGTTCAGAGCACGGAAGAAACGTCTAGTTGCTAAGCAACCATCCAGCAAAGGCATGCTGAATGATGTTGGTAGCACGGCTCAAAAAGATTTTTACCATGACTGTTTTCAGATGATATATTAATAAAATTATTCTCTGTGTTAGGGATGGACGATAAATTATCGTCCATATCGGTATCGGCCGATAAATGGTTATTTTTAATGTTATCGGTATCGGCAGATAATACAATTTAGGCCGGCAGACAAGTATCGGCAGATAATACAAACTTCAGCTGCACACTGCTCACGGTTACAATACTGTTCAGTACTGTCTTACTGTCATGATCATTCACTTACTGCTTACTGTCTTGAGACCTGTTGTGTGGCTATTAAAAACACTTTTCTGGGTTGCTCCTGAAGAACGTCTGTAATTTGTTTTCTGAATAAAAATATACCTGAAAAGTTGAAAGGTCAAATAATCTTTAACTGGTGTAAAGTAGGCTTGGTACATGATTTTCAGGGGGAAAGGAGAACTAACTGTTACCTTGTTTTCTGCAGTGAATGTTTTCGTATAAAAGCAGCCAATATATCGGTTATCAGCTTCCAATGTTAAAGAATCATTGGTTATCGTTATCGGCCACTGTTTACATATCGGTGACTCCCTAATCTGTGTCACAAAAAGATTGCTTCTAGAATCTTCACCTGTCCATTACAAGAAATGATCTGAAAAGTGTGGATGCATAAAAATGGCCTATAAAGTATATGTAAGATACAAACCTAGCTGTACTTTATGAGAAAGACTTTTATTGGAGATATTCGCTGATGCCGAAAGATTATTTTCTTTGCTTGACTGGGGTGATAAGCAAACTGAGGATTATAAAACAAAAATTTTCATTGCTGGATGCTGATTGATCAATAAAGCTTTCTCTACGCTATATTACAAGCCATTGTCACAGCTATTATATGAAACACCTGTTCACAAAGATGCAACTTCAGGACATTTCAATGCTTTTTTATTATATAGCAATATCCCTTAATACTAGAAATAATAGGGCACTCAAGGACTTGCTTTATTGTAAATAGACTCAGTTGCCTAATCTTGCTTTTCAGTCCCGACTCTATTCAACACAACTTGTATCTTATTACCTTGTAATATTGTATACCCCAGAGGGGACACGACTGCGTGGGATACAGGAGCCAAACGGAGAAAATTAAGAGATGCGCAATAAACTGACCATCATTACGCCAGTATTCCATCCAACAGGGGACTGAATCAGTCGATACGATACTAGTTTATCCGAAAACCTTTTATTAAATTTACATTTGGGTGAGTTCCTACATTAAAGGTCCAGTGTATGTAATTTAGCGGCATCTAGTGGTGAGATTGCAAATTGCACCAACAGCTCACTCCACCCTTCCACGCTTCCTTTCGAATCGCTACAGTGGCTGACACAGAAATAAGATGTGATCACATTTCGCTTCTTTGCCCGAAGGACATGACATATTTATGAGCAGTTTGTCCATTTAGGGCTACTGTAGAAACAACATGGAGAATTCCATGTAAGGGGACCCGCAGTGTATGTAGATAGAAACAGCTCATTCTAATGTGATAAGAACATAACGCTTCATTATGTAAGCTCTTTATACACCTCTGAAAACATAGTTATGTATATTTTACATAACTGTTTGTGACATTTGAATGCCGCTTCTTACCTTAAAACCGAAAGTAAACAGCTTTGCCTCGCGGAAGGTCTGCATTCCGTAAACATTAGCTAATAAAATATTTCACATTTCATGTCCAGTTTTTTTCTCATGTGGCAAGTAGCTGTGTAATAGGAGGGATAATGTACAAGCAGCCGGCTGTTATTGGGAAATAAGCTTTGAGTCCTGTCCTGATCACACTTATTTCTGCGATAACAACCGGCTGCCTGTACATTATCCCTTTCATATTGCATTATGTCAATAGATCCTCCAAAAAACTGCACACTGGACCTTTAAGATATCACGATTTCTGAAGTCCTGGATTACTGTATACAAAATGTACGGACTATAGTGTTTTTGTCCTTTTTTGGAGTCACATTAATGTTGCCAAGTGAAAAGTAAACTCTTTTCCAATGTTCTTGTGAGTTTTCTTTTGGTGCTTATAAAACTGAGCCTGATGAACAATTATTCTGTATGAATATTCTTTTTTTATTGGACTTCAAGTCTGCAATAAAAGTTTAATAAAAGTGGTGATGAATAATTGACAGCATTGTGTTTCTTCTGCACTGAAGAAGTATATGACTTGAAGTGTGTCTTCAAACCACTGAGACATTGTTGTGTTCCACAGAAAAAAAGAGTCATGTACACGTTTTGAAAGTCACATGGGTGAATAAATAACAACATTAAAACCATCCCTTTAACGATAACACAGATTAGCTTTAAATGATACAGGACAAGGCATTTTTTACAAAACCTCCAAAGTCTTGCTCAATTTATATCTATGTACCCATTAAATATAAAAGCTTTGCTTTTGCGTTTTGAAATACCCAGACCTCCTTTGTAAAGCCCAACCCATTCCTGAGAACCACACACCGGATCACGCTCAAGTAGACCCGCAGGACTAAAGCCAACATCTGGGTGGCAGTTGAGGTCTGCGTTTTGCATGCATGAGTGGTTGCGTGGGTCGGTAACAGGCAAGAGCCATTGCACCTTCAATGGCATTAAACCATGCACGAGGACATCATGAGCTCACGGTGAACTCCAGCACTTCAGATCTTCAGCGCGGGTTGATGCACTGCAAGAATATGAGAGCGTTTTTCTTTGACCTATAACCTTCTACTTAAGACTCTCGGTGGGTATCTGTTGTCTTTAAGATACCAATTTGCCTGTCAATGTCGTGTCAATGCTTTATAAAAGGATCCAAATGCATTAAAGGCCTGTTCACACCAAGGACAATAACCACAGTTAATATAACCAAAAATAGTTTGAAAATCCAGCAAAGAATTGTTCTATTGAAATATTACTGCTGTATTGCTTTAAAAGTGAATCTGCACTTGTTTTCTTTGCAGTATTTGAGAACAATACAGAGCATCTTTCCTGTTATTTTCACCTGTTCTCCAGTTTCCATTTTCTGCAAATAGAAACAGTATTTTTATTTGAAATTTGGAAGAAACCTTGTTTGTAGTGAAACAAAAATGATGACTGTCCCTAAAAATATACCTGTAAATAATTATAAAATTGTACTGTGTATGATATTTTTGTATGACAAGCAGTATGTTATAGTAAATATACAGGTTTGTAAGTGAAGTGAATGTTTAGGCTGAGACTCTGTATGTGCATTGAACTATTGCTTGAAATGGGCCAATAAATCTAGGAAAACCTGTCACGGCTTCAGCAATCATACTAATGGATTCATATTTTGTAAACTTGATAGATTTATTGTTTGTAATAATTGGATAGCATAATAATGAGCCAATTACAGCGAGCTCTTGATTTGAGAGCCATTGGGCGGCACAATGTCCCTGACCCACTTACAACACCTTCACAAACACACACATTACGTGACACTCCATAAAATTTCTCTTGATTTATAATACAAATCATAGCATTTAAATGGGGTTTTGTTTGAAATGCTTACAGTAAAACGTTGCGTTTAAATGCACACACAATAGTTATGATTCTTTAAGGTTTCTCCTTCAGAATTCACTCCAGTGGGTTTTCATTTTCTTACCTCTAATACAATGAACAACAGCAACTGCTGTGTCACTGTGAGATATGGGCTGGGAAACACGGGCATGTGAGTTTAAACAGTTGTGTCTCGGCTCTGGCATTTAGGTGGTCTGGTTGACGCTGTAAAGCAGCTAATTTTACAGAAAATTTTATTTCATAGGGCTCCTTCAGGTCATGGGACCCCTGGAGGAAGCTGCACAGCATCTGTAAGGCAAAGGCCAGTGTCGAATGATCAGTTAAACGCTCACAGAAGATTCTGTTCTGTACTTTAAAAACAGCAAAGTCATCTTAAAATTAAGGGCACTTCTCAGCACAAACGCTTTGGAGAGTTATTACTTGCTATCAAAGCATCCAGTCTCCTAGACTTAATGGCTCCCTCTGGGTGTGTAAAGGCCAAATAAACCTAATTGTGCTTCTTTCATGCCCACAACGTTCGAGACGTCAGACGGCATGGTTTTTAATTGAAATAAATGGCTTGTGCAGGTTTCTAATGCAGTGCCTATTTGACCCATACATGAAAAACCACAACCGCACTAGAACGTGACATTATTGAAGAGGAACTCTCTCAAGAATAATTGAATCTACACCACACACTCTAGGCTACTGTAACTTCATACGTTTACAGTGTATTCAATATTTTCAACAGGTGCATAGGCCAGGAAACAAGTTAGCATTAGCAACTCAGAAAGCTAAGTCAATGGGTTTTGGAATGGATAGTTGGATTAAATGCCTGGAATTTGGTCTGGAGATGATCTATTTACACACCAACCATTTGTACACTTAAGCGCAGCACAAATGAACACACACGCCCTAACACAACCCAACATGTCAAATGAAAAGAGTATTCCATCATAATGATAACACACATTAGAGTCGTCCCATGGGGCCACAAAATGATATCACAGCACGCAGCTCTTATGCTCCAGGGCCATCACTTCACTGCTTATGTAATTGTTAGAACAGCCAATTAATTATACAATCCAAATGAACCCAGTTACCCCCAGAGAGCACTAGTTGTGTCCTATTTTTAGGAGGTAGCCCTCGTTCTGGCCAGTCGCGCATTGGTTAGTCTCATGTCCTATGGGTTAGCTTGCTTTGGGTTGATAGCATCTAGTGCACTTTTGTGGCTCTCCGAGCCGTTCTGTGGAGTTGCGCATTATCATTATCAAGTTATTTATTCTCAAAGCCTCTTTCCACTGGACTGCATTTTCCACTGCTCTCGGTGTCAGAAAGCGCTAGCTGGGATTTTCCATTATTCTCAACACTGTGGACTATACAGTGCATCCAGCGTCTGGCCACCATCCCGACACAATGTACAAATTCTTATGACATAGTATATGAATTATTTCACATTCATTACAAATCAAATCATTATTGTTATTAATACAACTACAAAGATAAACAATAAATATTATATGGAACACCATGTGAATTTTAACATTTATCATCATTCCTTTGCTTTAATATGCATATGTGAAGTGCAGAAGAGATGGCTAAGTAAATAAGCATAACTTTTAAGTTATTACACATTTCAAAGTAATATTAAGAAAGGTTACGTACACGTTTAAGTATCAAGTAATGAGCTTAACTTTTATGTTCACAGCTACATCCACATATAAAGATGCTCTTAAAGGGACAGTGCCCATAATTACATATTCAATGTTGGCCGACAACTATTAAGAGATAGTGATATACGTATAAACATTTGTTTGATCAATTCGTTATTGAGGAGACATTCAATATACAGTAGCGGTTTTTCAAAAGTTCGGATCTCTTTCATGGGGTGAGTTATCCTAAAAGCATTGTTAGCCAACTATGGTCGCGAGTTCCATCATTCCAGCATAGATAAGCGATTTAAGTGTTTCCAAGCAGCATCGCAAACTTGCGTGCTTGGAACTACAGGTCTAGAGCTGTAGTAAGATGCATCGTTCCTTATTCTTATGACATGTAGACTTACATGGATCAAGCTTTGGATCAAAGTAAGCAAGCAACATGCAGTGCATTCCATATCCATGATTCTAAATATTTACAAATTCAATGTTACATCTTTTAGTTTGTCAAGAAAATAGAAGCGTAGTTTTTGGAAAGGTGCGCTTGCCCTGCGTACTCTAGGACCCTGGGGGATCCCTGGGCGGAATGACGTAGGGGGACACTTATGAATGAATAAAATATTGTGAGATAAAACAAAAGATAACAAAAATAGGATAACAAAAGTAGTCCTTAAATGCAACGTATGTTATTTAAAGCAAGAATTTGACTTTAACTCGATCTGAGCGTATTTAATAGTAGACATCATTACTCCACCACCGGTGTGGCGTCATCAACTAGATTGCTAAACATACTTGGTTCAAACAATTGATCTCCGGCAGAGTTACTACGGTTTTGGGAAACAGTCGTAACTACATCGTCCAATTCCCCAACGATGCATCGTGCTATGGTGGTACCAATAGCTTGCATTTTCTAAATTTTTATTACAGCCATGTTTTATTTCATTATATATATATATATCATTTTAAACACTGATATTACGGTATGTTACACCTTTGTGTTTTGATGAGTTTGAGTCTGTTTAAATGTGCGTCCCAATAAAATGAATTAGAGTTCAACTGTATATCTTTATTCCTGGGGAAGAGTGGTAGAAATATTGAATAGTTAAGACCTAAAGTTATGCTACCTTTAAACGACCAGTAAGTGAAATTCCAGCATCTAGTGGTGAGGTTGCAAATTGCTACAACAGCTCACTCCACCCCTCCGTTTCGAAGCCCTACGATGGCTGACAGAGCACCATGCCATGTGACGTGCTCTCTAGAGCAGTTTGTCAGTTTAGGGCTACTGTAGAAACAATATGGCAATGTATGCAGATAGAAATAGCAAATTTTAAGGTAATAAAAACATAATGATTCTTTATGTAAGGTCTTTATACACCTCTGAAGACAGATCTGTCAATAGATCCTCTAATAAAAAAATACACACTGGACCTTTATTTAAAGGATTAAAGTTGCTCCAAGAAATACTGTACTTACTGGAATAAGATGTGTAACAACTACAAGTATGATCAATTTAAAACGACAAAAAGTGCTAAAATATTGTCAAAACATATTCTGCAGTGTTGCATATGGTCCTCAGAAGTGTGAAGAGCTTGGAGGCTGTCGTGGTTTTGTTGGCCCATTAAATTAATCTGTGCCAGAGGCATGTTAGGCAATCCAGCGCGGATGAACACAGCTCCACGCAAGCCATCGCCCATCGGCAACTTATGCTAACCGAAACAGAGGAGGTCATTAAAACATAAACACTGTGGTCCTCCGGATGACACTCTCATCGATTATACGCGTTTCGGATCGGATACATTTTCAACTTTGATTAATTTAGCTTTGTTATTGTTCACGGAATATGTGTTCATTTTCTTTGCTTCTGAAACAGCCTTTCTCTTCAGCTGATGTCATCAAGACCACAGGCTTATGGTTATTGGTAACCAATAGCCAAATAGATGCTCACTGCATCACTGCAGTCTTTCTTACATAATTTATGCATGTGACCCATTGACTGCATGTGAGGGAAGATATGCCTTCCCACACATGCAGATGCATGCAACTAATCAGCTCCCATAAATGCAATATAATTGATCCAGCTCTCAATTTTTTCTCATTGAATATGATCCCATTATACAGTTAAAATCACAGCTGTCAAGTTGGCTTAAAATGAAGTCAAATATAAATGTTTTCTATCTCAAAGTAAAGTGAAAGATCAAAGATCTCTGCCGCAGGTGAGACTCGTGGGATGTAAAGCCAGGGGTGCCGATGGGATTTTTTAACTGGGGGGACCAAGCTGTCGGCAAATGATTTCAACTCTGTTAGTTATTTTGCGTAATCTGGCTTTTAACTAGTGCTCAAGTAGTTACTTTGCATAATTTGGGCTAATGGTTTGCACTAAAAAGCCATTGGAGGGTTCTTATTTGAAATCATGGATAAACAACAATGATCACCGGCCTATCAACACGAGCACTGCATGATCAAGCTGTTATTTGTCTACTATGCCAATCACCCAACAAAAACATTATGCCTTCTGCTAAATATGTTTTAGTTAAAAATGTAACATAAATAAGTAAATTGACCTCAGTCAACTTATATTTTTCATTGGGTTAGATGATAATGTTATGCCAGGACCCTATAATTTAGACCCTAACATTATTTCCTGACGATAAATTGTTGGATTAACACAAAAAAAACATTTTGCCTCTGTCCACTCACAGACAAGGCTGGCGTCACTATGAATCTGAGGGGGGCATGTCCCCCCCGTCCCTAGTGCCATCTGCACGCCTGTGTAAAGCGCTGAATCTCATCAGATGGGTTAGTCCTGTCATAACTGTGACTCTGCCCCCTGGGGAAAAAATATTGAGTAAACCTCTGCTAACCTTTTATGTTCACTTGATCATCGTCATGGTGACCGAGACTTCCCAGAGACAACAGTCGATAAACTACATTACAGTCAACATATGACATATGGACTATTCAACTATTCGATAGATTCACAGACAATGAACCTGTAAAAATATCACTGCAGACACATCCATGCTTTATCCATACAAATGTAGTAAATCGTTTAAAGATCCAGTGTGTAGTTTTTTGTAAGATCTATTGACAGAAATGCAACATAATATACAGAACTATGTCTTCAGAGGTGTATGAAGACCTTACATAATGAAGCGGTTTTTAATTTCCTTGGAATGACATTATTAAATAGCGTGATCAGATGCATTTTAAAAAATAGCTAGGAAAGCAACTCCTTTAGATATGCTACCTTAAGATATCCAGTATAAAATAGAAACATGTGGAAAAATGATCTACAAATACAGAAGCAGCAAAAGGGTGAAAATTGGATGTCAAGATAAACTTAAATTGCTTGTAATTTGTCTCATTATAATTATAATGCGCTACTTTTGTCACATTTGGATATAAACAATATTATCAATGTTTTCACTCAAAATGGCCACACACACGCTCAACGAATCTCCGTTTTTGATTGGTAATGGTGTGTCTTGTG
The DNA here is from genome assembly GCF_947034865.1 of Barbatula barbatula. Taxonomy (NCBI): domain Eukaryota; kingdom Metazoa; phylum Chordata; class Actinopteri; order Cypriniformes; family Nemacheilidae; genus Barbatula; species Barbatula barbatula. The sequence continues at coordinate 3,648,629 of NC_136783.1, read as the reverse complement.
ACCACTAGAACCAGTGAGATTCAAAAGTTGAGATTTGTTGAGAATCGAACCTGGGACCTTCTGGACCTTCTCTAACCGCTAGCCCACAACTGCCCCAGATATCGGGGGACAAACATATTACTTTTATGACAGATATATGCGCTTTTTGGAGCTTCAAAAACTGGGTCACTATCCATTGTCATAACCTAGCTGGGAAGAGCCAGGATATTATTCTTCATAACTCAGACTGTGATCCTCTAAAATGAGACAGTCGTTTACACCTGAGATGGCTTGAGGGGGAGTAAAATATAAGCTAGACTTGAAATGTTCCTTTCAAAAATTGTCAGTGTGCACGGTTTATCTGTACCTTTTAATTCACCTGCCCAATCATAGAGCAGAAGGGGCGGGACAAATATGACGTCAACCAAGAGTCAGATTCTACTTGTACGTGACGGAAAAACAACGCAGAAGTGTTAACTCATATACATTTATAAAAAATATGAATTATTATTTGAACATTAGCATGTGTCCAGTGTTTGATTCGATGCCAAACATCACAGTGATTTTGTCATGAGGGCACTTCACGTTCCTGCACTGAAACGACTTCTAATTTACCAGAAGAGCACAAAAGCCAGAGTGATATTTACAGACGCACACAGTGTTTTATCGGTGGATTAAGCTGCTAACTAACATTTCAAACTGGGTCATTTCACACCGACCGCATTGCACACAAAAGCTCCTTCTAGAATCAGACCACACAGCTTTCAATCCAATGAAATTATGAAACTGAACTGGCTATCTATACATTTTACATAATCCAACGCTTTTCTCTTTCATGGCACTATCAAGAGTGACATACAGATGCTAGGTGAGAAAAAGAAAGAAGAATTACCAATGAGATCTCAGCACTCTTCTTAGATTGCATTGTGAACAAACCGCGACTTTGCTCAAGTTTCCTGCTTCTTAGATATTTCTTTCAAGTAAAATGTTATTGCGAGGCTAATAAGAGAATAAAGAAACTAAATAACAAAACCCAAGAAAACACCTTTAGACCTAGAATATGCCAACAATGTACAGCATCCACCGGGTTTCAACTCTCTGTCTCTACTTGTATGACACATTACAGGTCTTTCTTTTGTAGTATAAAAATATGCAACATTTACCGTGAACAAAAGCCCTCTACACCGGGAGGAAATTCCACCAGAGCAGCCAATGGAAAAAAAGATGATAATCTCCTTCCAACTACAATTTACAATTTGACAAACTTCTCACCAATCCCAAACTATCACACGAAAACAAACACACTCGTTTTCAAAGCCAACGAAAGTGAAAAAAGCACTTACTGCGGAGCATCTGAGAGCCGTAGTGCAATTTACAAGAGCATCCTGCGGTCGAAAGCCTAATAAATAGAGAGACCGGGCTGGTTTGCGCTTTTCCAGTGCATTTTTCATGAGAACAGCACAATGTGAAAGGCCCGAGCAAACAGCAGCGCCGCGACCCGGCCTGGGTCAATCACGGGTGCCCGGCTAGATCTAAAGCATGCGCCGATCGGGTCACATAAGGTCAGTCAGAAAGAACAGCTGCGTGGGGATCCTTCAGCAGGTGACTGCGTGCTCAGTCGCTGACTTTCCTATACGCCCCCCTCCGCCCCTCTCAGTGTCTCAGGAGAGCGAGTATCAAAGCCGCCCGTGCCTGCATTGGCAAACACAACTCTGCATTATCCACACAAATCCAGCATAATCTGTGGCTCAAAAGTCATTACGGCATTACTGTCCAGCAGAGGGTTATTGGAAACTAATCCCGCTATCCGTTTCCAACGCGGAGGAAGGATGTCCTCTGTCGTATGGAAAGGTCTGCAGAGTGAGAAGGATCTGCTTCCCAGGGATTCATGGAAACAATGTTCTCATCTGAGTCGAGGGGGTAATTGGCAAACAATACACACATTTTAGAAAGTTGAGGAGTTGCGACGTTTATTTGCGGCGCATGCCTCGTTTTCTGTCTGTACTGTAACTCCATGTTCTGACTCAATTCGTTTGTAAGATCTTTTAACCTTCTGCTTTCCGAAATGAAAATTGAAAACTTTTAATATAAACGACTCGATACATGGAATAAGATTAAGCATATTAACATTGTAAATGCACAAAATGTAAATATAGCGTCTAGATTGTCATTTTTTTTGTTTGAAGGCATCAAACAGAGCATCCCATTGTGAGGTCTGGATGGAGAAGACATGTGAAGACAGCTGTAGGAGTGGGCTTCCCATGCCCTTTGGACTGAGGCAGGACATCTCCCACAGGCCAGGGCAACTTTAAATAGCATGTCCTCGCACTCCAGATATTATTAGTAAGCTACATGTGCTGTCCAGAGCTTACAATGAGCAGATACAGAGGCGCAGATCTGTCTTCAGAAGAACCAATTCCAGATTCAAAACAGCTACAAGCAACGCATCATTTCCCAAAAGCGCACGTCTGATGCGTTTCCAAAGCATCTGAAAAGAAGATAAATGTGACCTTACTCTGAAAAAGTTCGCACACACAGTTTCTGATGACTGACGACAGGTACACGTACAGTAAACTGTTAATTATAAAGGCCAATGCACATTGAGTGCGAAATGTGCGTCCAAAATTTCTGCATGTTAAAAAATAAATACGATCTCATGTTGTGTCAACCCAAGACTGGTTTCGATTTTCTGCGTATTTTGAAATACGAAAAAACGCAGAAGAAAATTTCGGACTGTACGTGCAAAGACCTTAATGATGATGAACTTGGACTTAACTGTTGAAGTGTTTGTTACTATAGAGACAGAGCGCATTAAGGCCACGCCCACACCGACAATGTCTTAAAGCTGCTGTGTGACAAGGTGTACAGTAAACAAGCTAAAGAACAGTGACAACGTGTCATAAAAATAAACTCAGGGTTGCCAGGTCTCAGTAACTAAACCAGCTCAACATTAGCCTAATGACCAAAACCCAAAATATACCTCTTACAGCTAAAACACCTATTTTACATACACTTTTATGTAATACAAACAATGTCTTATTGAAAGTAACTGTATAGCAGTAATCATACAGTAGTTTGTTTTCATAAATACTTAATCTTACCTTAATCTTCTATTGTTTTCCTCATTTGTAAGTCGCGTTTGGATAAAATGAATAAATGTAAATGTTAATAAAAGAATGAACCTAAAAAAATGCTGGTAGTTCTTAGAGTTAAAAGTAGACCCATTCCATGGGAAAACTGTGGACTTGGCAACCCTAAATGTGCTCTGGCTTCCTTAAAGCTGCAGTCTGTAACTTTTGCTTGAAACATATCAGGTGTCATTTAAAAAGCTTACATTTGAAAAAAAAAGGGAGACACTTAAGTTTTGTTTATTTTTAACCAAAAATGATGATTGCAGCTTTAATAAATGTTAGCATTAAAAATAGATTAAGAATGTAAAATGTTGACTTTACTAATGTCACAATCCTGTAATTGTATGCACAATGATTTACAGTAGTAATAATATTGATATATACTGTATGCAGCAGACAGATATACTGGTAATGATGTTGGTGTAACGCACTAACTCAAGCATGTCTCAGACATCTCTTCATCATATGCATATGATGAAAGTTATGCTCCAAAATGATGGCCTTACTATTTTTAGCCAGCAAATGTATTCAGCGTGTGCATGTGTCCTCACAGCTCCAACATTGAACATGATGATACATAAAAGAATTGGCAGTGATGCAGCGATGTTCAGCGATGATGACTCACACGATGCTGTGTGGTCCACTGGACTGCATACTCTTCATCTGGCTTGATTCAGGATGTTAAAAGAATGGTTTAGGACTGAAAAAGTACTCTTAAGTACACACTGACACATATAATTGAAGCCAAATCTGAGTTCGTAACAAGCGGCCTGGAATCGTTTGTGTTGTTTTCCTCAAGGTTGAGGTCATATGTTAGATGACTTACACAAGGTCTGGAGAAGCCAAACCATGTGTACTGGCGCTCCTCAAACTAAATATGATGCAGAGCATAACATGAATTTTATAATGCCTGTAAAGTGGATTACATTTTTTTATGTTTGCCCAAAAAGCCCATACAACAAACATAATGGTGATATAAATCATGATTTAACTGAATGTCATATATGCAGAAACATGCAAAAACGAATGAGATTTTGACAAGTTATGGACGTACTGCCATACTTCATATGAAATAGGAATAATTTTCTCACATACTATCTATCCTTGTTTGAATTACTTTCATGGATGTTTTTTTATGAAGAATATTTCTATAGTGACACATTTTTGGTATAAAAATCTCTTAACAAAAACTTTGGATATACAGTTTATTTTAGATTACTACTACTAATAATAATATTAACGATAAATAACTTTTTATCATTATTATTAGCATCATGGATCCTGATGTTTTTGACAGGATTTTTGTAGATGCTTTTCACCAACACCTGCATAATAGTAAGAATTGTTGTTGATTGTTGTGCTTGGGCATTTGTTCTGGGTGAAAAGCATCTGCAAAGATCCAGTTAAAAACATCAAGATCTATGACGAAATATGGGAATGTGTGTATGTTATGGATATGTGTGTGTGTATGATATGGATATGTGAACACGTGGTAATTGGATGTTTCATGCGATCACATGTGGTGTTTGACCAGAAAGACCCCCCTAAAAAGAACATCTCATCAGGGAGTTGTGGCTTCACACTGCCCCCTTCTGAAAGTTCTGACTTAAATGTGCCCTTTCTCCTACTTACAGTCTGTAAAAGACCATTAATTGACTACATTGCTAGTGGACTCCTGTCCTGCCCGTGATATCAAAGGCAGATGTCCGATTTCCGAATTACGCTTCTTTAGCCAATAGCAGTAAGGTGCACAGGACGGACATTAGTCGAGCCGAGCGCTGAGGAAAGAGAAACATGGGGGTAGGTGTGTGTTTGTTTTGGGGATTTGAACATCAACAACGGCTAAGAGAAATTGAACAGAAAGACACGCTGCGTGAACGCGGGTGACAAAAAGACAAGCAGGAGACAACATGAGGAGGCTGGGTAAATCAGAGCCATGCGATGGATTTCTGAAATGAAGCCATTCATTTACATACTGAACTGGATGCCTATTTATCATGTATAAAATGTTTATATCGTATCCCGAAAATCTTCCGTGGTTGCAGTTGAACAGCGTTACACTCAAATCTTACATTTTGTTTTATCTTCATCCAGTTACTGTGACAAAGATGCTCACATTCTGACAGATTCATAGGAACGTCATCCCTCGCCCCATCTTCAGGATGGCAGGTATCGCTCTTTTCTTTGACCGTTGCTGCTTGATGACATCTGGAAGCTTCTGTACGAACAAACTCTCATCTAACTTTGACTATTCATTAGGTGCGAGGCGGAGGAGCGCTGCAGCTGTCTTAGGAACGAGTCATTATAACAGAGTCCAACCACTTGCTACATCAATATTGGTCCTCAGATGCACATTTAATTACCCTGAATCAAACGCTCCCCATGAGAGCCCCACTGACTGCGGCACGCCGCTCGTACAGCTGCCTGCTCCAAAAACACTTTCATACATCACAGGAGACGGTGTCCAACAGCGAGAGAGAACACTGCATTGGAGAAAACATTAGCCCCCGTGCCACAGGGAATACTGGTGAGACACTCGGGGCTATAGAGAGAAGATACTGTTCTTCTCTTCTTCAAGATAGAAACAATGAGACGGTCGAAATGCATCTTGGAATATACTACAATGTGTAAAACAAGAATAAGTCTGACAGTTTTCTTCCTCCATTGGCAGATATTTATTCTTAAGCATAATCTCACTTGATTTCGTTTTTCGAAAATACTTATTTCTAACGTAACTTTGCTTCTCAAGTAAATGTATACTTATTTGAGAAAGTTTAAATGTTTGTACTGGAAAACAAGACAAAAATATGCAAGAAATTCATTTTTTGCCTTGCTAGACTTTAACATGAAGGTGCTTATTCGCTACATTTACACATTTGAACGTAGATAGGAAATTTTACATCAGTTTTTTTCTGGTTCATGGAATCTGATTGGCTGAGAGCCATGTAACACCAGTATCACCACGGGAACCGCTTCACTGTTTGTATCACTCCACTACTAAGATAAATTGGACTTATGGAAGTGAAACTGAAAGTAACACGTGCAGATTGGCAGTGTGTCTTCGAGCATTTCACAGAGCTCATGAATGGTATATCAAATGACAGTGTGAGGGTCTCGAGACATGCTTTACTGTAAACCTCGTACGTTTACATAACAAAACAATGGCAAGTGCTGCAGTGCAATGGGAATAATACATTCACAGGAGTGTCCTTTCACAGTCTCTCTCTTTCATTCAAACGCACATATTCTGCTTCATTATTTCTCACAAATAACTCCACTGAAGCAGACGTGACGGTTTGGAATTAGTAAAGGTGGGTTTTAAAGACACTCCGATGTTGTTTCCGAATTATCTACACACTTGTGCCATCGAACTTGCAGTTCTGTTAGATTTACAATGCATAGAAAACAATAAGCCACTCATAGCGTTGTGAAAGTCAGAGCAATGCTTAGCTTATAGGGGCCGGTTTAATGCTCAGAGGTTGCTCTTTTATTAGTTTTTAGCTTTTATTAGTTTTTCCTTGTGTTTCATTCATTGTCCTATAGCACAGTAGAAAGAAACAAATAATATAAATACATGAAGAGGATGGAGGTCAAAACTGAATATAGGTCAATTTTATGTTTGAGATCTTTAATAATATTGTACAATATTGTGCAAATTTGAGCTTAGTTTATGACATTGTTGATTAGCCACGGGCAGAACAATGCTGACAAGGAAATTGCCACGCGGTCCACATAAACAAGCCTGACATTCACACTCTGCACTGCATCATAACCACAAACCAAAAAAACAGCTGATGCTTGAGAATGAGAAAAGTAGTTATTTTTTAAGAATAAACAACACGCTAATATCCATAAAAGCCATGAATACAGATAGACTGCAGTGCAAACACATCAAACCTTGCCTATAGAAAATCCATGTTTTCCCACCTAAAGTGTTCACAGATAGTTTGGTTTGAATAATGTGAATCAAAGCGAGTGAGCTGATGGCTTCTGAAAGCAAACCCCACTCGTTCATTCCTCAAATGGAGTAAAGGGAAATCTTTCGGAGAAACAAATGAATACGTATAATTGCAATAGATCTCTCGCCGTCTATTGTTTCTTAGTTTTTAATTAGAGGTCAATTGTTTCTCAGCAAACAAATAAACTAGTTCAAAAATAAGCTTTTGACAGTCACACAGGAGCATAACCATATAAATCTGAGATTACTTTACTATGTTATTAAATAACATAGATTTATAAAAACTGCTTTTGCACCACGCCGCCAAACGGAAGGAAGCCTCAGAATTTGCAGTGGAAGCCGGGTGCAGCGATACTCTGGTTATTTTCTCCAGTTTTGTTTCGTCTGCGATTGTCGCAAGTGCTTAGGTGCCTCTCTGCCCCATGTGACTGTATCCTTTTAAAAAGACGCACTTAATCTCAACCTCTGTGTGATGTGTCTTTAAAAGTCGCACTCAATCTGCAAACTCACCGGCCTCCAGATTACCGTTCTGGCGCTTTCAGGCTGCACTTTATGCTGCCAAAACTCACGCACACACACACATGAATGCCCACAAACAGGCCCGGTGACCCAATCCTTACACCTAAATACCCCTCCTCCGATCCAATAACAACACGAGGGTAGCAAAATTGTATGGGTAGCATAAATTGACAGAACACCGGCCCTACCTATAAGGAATAAGTGGCTGCTTAGGCCACGCCGGCACTAGGGGGCCCCCAAGAGCGCATGAAATTACAGCTTTTGTGTGGGGCCTTACCCACTGTTTTTTCTGTGGTTTCAAATTTTGTGAAATTACTTAATGCAAAATTGCAATATAAAGATAAGTGAGGCGGCCAATCAAATGAAGTAATAGCGTGAATTACTGGTTACAGAGCCGAGCACTGACCAATCAAAGACGACGAAGCTACTGTAGCGCCTTCATCTGTTCAGCAAGACGCTTCAGTTGAAAGAGTGCTGTGCAACACACGACATACCGTAAGTGACTAAAACTGTTTAGTGTTTGACGATAGAAATGTTGATGAGCCGACATTATTCAGTGATGTAAAAAACTAAATGGATTAAAAATATGTTATTTAGTGATTCCTGTCATTTATAAGTATCTATAATAATCTGGGTGAGCATTCACTTTTGGATAGAATGCATTTATTAATTTGTTTGCATATTTACGTGTCTAATACACGCATGGGCAATTTATAACACACAAAAAACGCAGAAAAACAAGTATTCTCGCCATATGACCACTTCAAAGTATTATGCTTGTCCAAAATATTCCCTTTATGAAGTATATAAAATATAACACAAACAACAAAAGATATGCAGATTAAATTAAATGTGAAATGTAAAAATGTAAAAATAAGCATTTAGTACTGAGTCACAAAATTATGCACGGTATGCATTGCACTATAATATGCAACGAATTGTGCTTTCGAAGTCACAAGATATGCAATGCAAGAGTGCATAAGAGGCAAACTTTATCATCACAAAGATCAATACTCGAGTATGTCCAGCGACAGCTAAGCCGGGTTTAAGAACAGCCATGTTAAGGATATTGAAATCATGCCCAGACGCTGTGGGAAAATGCTGAGGTTTTTGTTTGTCTATAGATTGTTCTCCACTCAAGATCTCTGCAAAGCTTATTTTTTTATCGTATGCCTGATTCTTGTGCTGTTTATATATGCACATGAACTTATAGACCTCCCATAAACAGTAACCAGCATCTCAAGCTCAGAGATTCTTTTCTTAGACTGAATGCAGCTACTTTTATAACTATATATTCATTTAAATCCAAATGCAATAAATGCATCAAACAACAAACAGAAAGAATGGAGCATTGAATTATAAAGGCCACTGAACATTATCAGTCCACTTTGATTCGCTCTCGTAGCTTATGGCAAAACAACCATCACCTACCTTCCCTCTGGTTAAAGATTATTTATGTCCATTCATACTGATAAATAGAAACACAAAGTTCTGAGCAAGATTCTTTCAAACTGTTTTCTGTTTTAAACTATTTGAATTTATTTGAGATTTTTTATAACCACAAAACATCTACGATATGTTAAATTATAAGCTTGATAAAAGTATATTATCAACTATATGATAAAATACACATACAAATGAGCACAGTAAAGTATTTTGATTAAAGTTATGGGGATTATCTGTTTAGCACGTCCGCTGAGATATTCCATAACTTGTGCAATTAATGTTTTAGTTGTTACTGTGGAAGAAAACGCTGAGCTCCCAGTGATGCTGCTCACGGTCACACTGTATGTCAAATGAAAGCTTTTAAACAACTTGGATATATTTTGGACCCAATTGGGATCATTTGTATAGAATTGCAATAAATGCACCAAACGATAAAGGGGAAGGATTGAGAAGACATCTCAAAGCCATATAAGCCTGCTATAAATCTGAGTCAAAACGATGACAGGAAAATGTCTTTCATAAATGTTCAGGAGAAGGCTCAATTCACATTAAGGGTGAAACTGCCGCCCCATTTCTTGAAAGATGCAATTGTTTTGATGACACCGTTGTTATAAAAGGATAGCTTGCTATATGAATAAAGAACTGACAACAATAAAGACCGATGGCCCTGGACCAGTGTCAAGAGTTCAGCTCGTGTCTGCTTTGTCACTTATCATAAGTCACAAAAGTTTTTTGATTGTTTACAGGTGTTTTATTTTATGCAAACACATTTTATAAGGCAAATTGGTAGATCAATTGCAATGAATATCAATTCATACGATTACATTTGAACGAATTAGTTTGATCATGAAAAGTGCCACCTTGTAAATGAGATTTGTTTTATATGAGATCAGCTTCTTGCTTCCTTAAATATTAAGCCACGATATATTCTAAAAAGCCGTCCCCTGACGCTCATGTCGGCATTATTCTGAATAGTTTCCAAAACGACTTTTCATATCCATTTCATTTTTCTAATTGGTACTTTGCCCTGAAATCCATGCATTGTTGCCCAAGGCATTGCAACTAGATGAAGCTTTATTGACTGTTTCCAATAAAGGTCAAAATAAATGAGAAGCATTGTGCAAAATATGAATATACAATCACAATCACAAACATTCCTGACTTAACAGGACTATATTTCTAAGAAGATCCCTGACTTAATGTGGTCGAGGCTGTAAAGAGAAATAAGACAAGAATAAAGTCAAATTGCTGAGGAAATATCTCTGTCCAAATAAGACTTTACTGTATGCACCAGAAAATTATAAACAAATCACTGTCCTGTATGTTTTCCTTTTGTAACTTCAAGAATAAGAGAAAACATATTCGTTGCTAAAAATATAAAAGTACTGCCAATTAAAATCTACAACAACAAATACGAACACGAAACTGGAACTTGTTCTTACATTTAAAAAGGCTTTTCGAGATTCCTTTTAAAGTTTTTCTCCCGTTTCGCCTGCCTTTTGTTTCTCAGCCGACAAGCTTAAATCATAATGAAGAAAGGCTTTCATGTTGTGAATTGCACCCTAATGCACATTCAAATCTAAGATACACCGCCAAAGTACATCGTGAATAAATAAGCCTGATTGCTCAGATGTTGATTTCCCAACGAACAGCCAGTTAAGTGTGAAGTATCATTTCTCAGTTGGTGCTTAGTAATTATTTGGCATTAAAATGATTTCAAAATGAGTAAATTACAAAGTGAAATGTCAGAATTTCACTTTTGTGTGAACTGCGGCATAAAATGAATCCTTAACAAAACACCATACTGGCGACAATAGGCAATTTACAACCATGCACTTTAAATGTTCATTATCCTGTATCGGCTCAAAAGTAAACAATTGTCTTTTGATAATTAAAGCGGGTCTGGTGGCAAGGTTGAAAATTGCAAGCAACGGCTCACTCCACCCCTCACTTCCGAATCACTACTGTGGCAGACACAGAACTAAGATGTCGCATGTGCTTCTTTGCTGAGGGAGATGACGTATTTTTGAAACGTGTTCTGTAGAGCAGTTTATCCGTTTAGGGCTACTGTAGAAACAGCATGACGTATAGAAGGTACGCATAGACGTCACTTTACCACGTGAGCACGCCGGAGCGCGCCCTCCTGACTGCTTACAATATCAGGAAATGCAACATTCCAGTGTCCAGGAACACCTGACTCCTTTGTAAGACATAGGGAAGCCGTTAGGATCGCCGTCGAGTCCGAGTTGTAATTTCAGCAAACACTTGCGTGTTTTAGTACGGTTTCGTTGTTTATTCTCCTCAGCCAGTTTACTGCGAGTTTTCCCACTCAGGTGAACGTGTCCTGGCGCTCAAGGGGCCGTGACCACGGCCACCACTGTATAAACTCTGGCCACCCCATGGCCACCCCTAGTGTGATTTTGCAGTGGGTAGGCTACTATTAATTTGAATACATAATGTAAATTCACAATAGTTTGTGAAGTGAGATAAAATACAACACCCGCTGCAGCCACAAAAAAACCCAAAATACAATTGTAGATTGATTGGCCCACCAGAGTAGCTGTTTCACTGCCCCCTCCTGTTGCGTCGGTCTTTGACTGCTCAGTCAGTGCAAGTGCAAGAAGCAGGACTGACTGATTCGATCACAAGACTCGGGAGCATCTATTCTTCATTTTTTGGAGAGACGACAAACGTTAACGGGTATGTATGCCATACAGTAGTCTACTGTATTAATTACATTCCAGCTGCTGTAAGAAGAGGCTACAAACGATCTGCCACCGGCTGCATCTTCACTCGCGACAAATTGATTTTGGAAAATGTTTTACTAAAAAAGGTTATGGACTGCAGCTTTAAATTCATATTGTTACATTAACCAGAAACAAACGTAAATAAGTATAACACACATAACATTGAATTTGTTTTTTGTGCCACCCCAAGATTTTGCTGTAGCCTCCTAATGGCCACCCATTAACATTATCTGGGTGCGCCAATGGGCGTGTGCCCGCGTGATTACATTGCATTTGTTTTTTTAACACACATTACATTGAATTTGTTTTTTTGTTTTTGGTGCCACCCAAAGATTTTGCTGTAGCCTCGTAATGGCCACCCTATTAACATTATCTGGGTACGCCAATGGGCGTTTGCCGGCGTGATTACATTGCATTTGTTTTTTTAACACAAATTACATTGAATTTGTTTTTTTGTTTTTGGTGCCACCCCAAGATTTTGCTGTAGCCTTGTAATGGCCACCCTATTAACATTATCTGGGTGCGCCAATGGGCGTGTGCCGGCGTGATTACATTGCATTTGTTTTTTCAACACACATTACATTGAATTTGTTGTTTTGTTTTTGGTGCCACCCAAAGATTTTGCTGTAGCCTCGTAATGGCCACCCATTAACATTATCTGGGTGCGCCAATGGGCGTGTGCCGGCGTGATTACATTGCATTTGTTTTTTTAACACACATTACATTGAATTTGTTTTTTTGTTTTGGTGCCACCCCAAGATTTTGCTGTAGCCTCGTAATGGCCACCCTATTAACATTATCTGGGTGCGCCAATGGGCGTGTGCCGGCGTGATTACATTGCATTTGTTTTTTCAACACACATTACATTGAATTTGTTTTTTTGTTTTTGGTGCCACCCCAAGATTTTGCTGTAGCCTCGTAATGGCCACCCATTAACATTATCTGGGTGCGCCAATGGGCGTGTCCCGGCGTGATTACATTGCATTTGTTTTTTTAACACACATTACATTGAATTTGTTTTTTTGTTTTGGTGCCACCCCAAGATTTTGCTGTAGCCTCGTAATGGCCACCCTATTAACATTATCTGGGTGCGCCAATGGGCGTGTGCCGGCGTGATTACATTGCATTTGTTTTTTCAACACACATTACATTGAATTTGTTTTTTTGTTTTTGGTGCCACCCAAAGATTTTGCTGTAGCCTCGTAATGGCCACCCATTAACATTATCTGGGTGCGCCAATGGGCGTGTGCCGGCGTGATTACATTGCATTTGTTTTTTTAACACACATTACATTGAATTTGTTTTTTTGTTTTGGTGCCACCCCAAGATTTTGCTGTAGCCTCGTAATGGCCACCCATTAACATTATCTGGGTGCGCCAATGGGCGTGTCCCGGCGTGATTACATTGCATTTGTTTTTTTAACACACATTACATTGAATTTGTTTTTTTGTTTTGGTGCCACCCCAAGATTTTGCTGTAGCCTCGTAATGGCCACCCATTAACATTATCTGGGTGCGCCAATGGGCGTGTCCCGGCGTGATTACATTGCATTTGTTTTTTTAACACAAATTACATTGAATTTGTTTTTTTGTTTTGGTGCCACCCCAAGATTTTGCTGTAGCCTCGTAATGGCCACCCTATTAACATTATCTGGGTGCGCCAATGGGCGTGTCCCGGCGTGATTACATTGCATTTGTTTTTTTAACACACATTACATTGAATTTGTTTTTTTGTTTTGGTGCCACCCCAAGATTTTGCTGTAGCCTCGTAATGGCCACCCTATTAACATTATCTGGGTGCGCCAATGGGCGTGTGCCGGCGTGATTACATTGCATTTGTTTTTTCAACACACATTACATTGAATTTGTTTTTTTTGTTTTGGTGCCACCCCAAGATTTTGCTGTAGCCTCGTAATGGCCACCCTATTAACATTATCTGGGTGCGCCAATGGGCGTGTGCCCGCGTGATTACATTGCATTTGTTTTTTTAACACAAATTACATTGAATTTGTTTGTTTGTTTTTGGTGCCACCCAAAGATTTTGCTGTAGCCTCGTAATGGCCACCCTATTAACATTATCTGGGTGCGCCAATGGGCGTGTGCCGGCGTGATTACATTGCATTTGTTTTTTTAACACAAATTACATTGAATTTGTTTTTTGTTTTGGTGCCACCCCAAGATTTTGCTGTAGCCTCGTAATGGCCACCCTATTAACATTATCTGGGTGCGCCAATGGGCGTGTGCCGGCGTGATTACATTGCATTTGTTTTTTTAACACAAATTACATTGAATTTGTTTTTTGTTTTGGTGCCACCCCAAGATTTTGCTGTAACCTCTTAATGGCCACCCTATTAACATTATCGGGGTGCGCCAATGGGCGTGTCCCGGCGTGATTATATTGCATTTGTTTTTTTAACACAAATTACATTGAATTAGTTTTTTTGTTTTGGTGCCACCCCAAGATTTTGCTGTAACCTCCTAATGGCCACCCTATTAACATTATCTGGGGGCGCCAATGGGCGTGTCCCGGCGTGATCACGCAGGAAGGTAACGCGTATGCGTACCCTCTCTTCTGGGGACCCGTGGATGGAAATGTTCCACATTTTGTGCAATTTGACTCCAAACATTTTGGTTCAGCACCTCTTGTAAGACCTTGTGTTAAAAAAAGTCACAATCCACTACACGAACCTAATCGGCTAATACAATCTTGCCACATATTACTAGAATCATTGTAAGTACAAGTCAACTCATTTCTATTCCAGCTCAGGTGGCGAAAATAACGACACACATTCGTGTATTGCGTACGCTTGATAACTACATTTGAGCCCAATGAAAGGACGTCTAAACGGTATATAATGCATATTACATCACACAAGAAATGAACGTCGATGAATTACTGTAAAGTCAGAATATGCAATTATGACGTAGCTACATCACTCCAGCGATCATACGAGTCGCGCGCTCAATGACATCAACAATCAATAAAGTCCGTTCGATAAATAAATATATATATATGACCATTTTTGCATTATTGTCACTGACTCAGTGTGTCCTGAAAGTCTGTTAAACACGTTCAGAATACATGACCAGACGAATTCATACCACATAACACCAAACGCCACAGTAGAGCTCCTGGATGCTTTTCATTTCAGCTGTCGCTACTTGAGAATTGTTCTCATTCAACTGATGCCAGTGTGGGGTGTGTTTTTCTGCCCCTGCGCGTGTTATGATGGTTGTTATTATTATTATTCTCTGGTTATGGTTGTGAATGAGCCGATGCGTCAGTATTTCTCAGATGAATAACCGATGACAGAAGCTGCGAGCTCGATAGAAAGTCACAGAAACTTACCTCGCGTGGTTCTCTTGCTTGTGTTTAGCGCTCCAGTGCATCGAGGTTGCAGGAGATCCGGGGGGCTGAGAGTAGATTGAAGTGACTGAGATTTTTCCATTACGTCTCTTATATGTTACCCTGAGGGGCAAAAGCAGCTCTCACTACACATGGCGAAGTTTCATTCATTCACAGAAAACAAGTGCCCTTCATGTACAGCAAGCAGACTGCGAATGACTGTATACCGTCTCTGTCACGTTGAAAACTAGCCTTCACACTTTATTTTCATGATGGTTGAATAAGGATTTACCAAAGTTAAATTGGTTTCAGTAAACACAACCGATTCAATTACACGTAGCCCACCAAAAGACGTGGTAGCCATGGCAACAGAACGCGTTGTCATCGATATGGGGCACATTTTCACTTTATAAGTTAGAAAATGTATAAAACATGAAAGATCCAAGTCACTAAAATACCCATTAAATAAAAATGTGTGACTTGTTTTGCGTTTGTGTTCAAGTCAAATTAATAAAATAAAGAATTCTTTGTAGCCTAATTTTTAACAATAATGTGCCGATCCATCACTGATGACGTCAGTGCATTAAAGTCAACACGAAAATGGAATTTGTCAGAAATTACTTTTTTTTAGATATAGCTGTGTTTAGGCTATTATAAATCATGTACTGTAACATCAGACGGTGTTTGAAGTGCTATCTCCTGCACCTTGACATATGCAAATTATTACCACAAGACAGACATGTTATTTGTGTGTCAATGTTTTTATTGACTGAGTTCACACAGACACACACAGATATATAAATATCACATCATTTACACTTTTATTCACACAGCTTATAGGGTCTAAGACCGTGTACTGCCTTCAGAAGTCTTAATCCCACGCGGAATGCGGTCACTGAACTGTGTTTGGTGGGATATTTTCTGTCTAGATTGGCCATAGCAAGCATTTAGATTCATTTCTGAAGCTCCACTCTTCTCTGATGTGTTTTAGAGTCAAATACAAGTAAACCGTAAAATGGAACGTCATGTCAGGTGCTAGAGAACATGATTTTGACTCATCCCTCGGTCTGAAAAAGGAAGTAAAATGTATTTCAAATAATGCGATTACAATAAGTCTATGGGGCAAAGCATTCTGGAAAGCTCATTTTGTTAAACAGCCTACGTTTGGTTTTATAAAAATGTGTTATTGCTGCTGAAAGGTCTAAACCAATGGGTTCCAAAAGTGCTAAATGAACAAATAAATGAAAAGATAACAAATATAGGCTCATCGAACTATTTCGAGGGAAGAGAAAATGCGTTTTATTGTTAAATGCTACAGTATTATGGTACTGGGTCGCCAGTCCAAATAGGACTAAAATGTAGGCCCAGAGGCTATTTCTGACATCATAATCCTTTTGACTTCACGTACAGTAAATAGCCATTCGCAGTTACTGACCAAAACATCACAGACAATTCAAATGAAAGGATTTGGAGGACACTTCTGAATATTCAACGAACTGCCCAAATGAAGGTCTCATGAAGTGACAGATTTGTGTCCATGCGGGAATCTCTCAATAGCCATGACTGAGCGGTGAAGACTGATTTTATGATGTGTATGTGAGGAGCAGATGGCCGACTGGCCGCGCTCTCTGTTACTCCAGTGACTTCAGTGGGACTGACAGATGGCTCAAGGTTTGTTTAATATTCACTCAGCCACAGTGGCAGCAAAAGACCAAGTCCTCCCAATTCAAGGATGTCCTCTTTCAACCGACTGAATGACGGTGAAGTGTTACCAAACACACAGGGAACGAGATCATTTAACAACACGGGTGCCACTCTATCCCGTAAAAGACTGGAGGTTGTGACCCTATAGCTTACAGTATGTGTCCACCCGTTACCATACATTTATTTACAGGTTTAGAGTGAGTATTTGCGCCATTCTTTCAGAAGCACAACACCTTGTATGCCTGTAAGCTTCCTATGTGAATACCTATAGGACAACCAGTGGAGAAAACAACATGTGTATCCAAGAAACAACCAGTTGTATAATTTTAAATTATCACCATCCTGTGAAGAACCACTGACTTAACTCAAGGTGAAACGGAGCGACTTATCAAAAATGAACTTTAATGTCAAGGGTTCAGTGAATGGAAACAGTCGCATCATGGCAGGCAGAGATTAGTGATGGCTGAAAGTGCTTCTACAACAGCACCTCCAGAAGAGCACAGGTGAAGCATTGAATTACACTACTGCTGGGTCTGCAAATAAGACAGTGCACATGCTGGATGATTTTACAATAATAACCGTCATTCTGAAGACACCGTAATGCCTTCCCACCAGATGTGAAAAATCAATCGAAAGGTTTATCGTTCGAATGCTTCATTCAACGTTTTCCAACAGAAAACCGTGAATGTTCATATTGTAAAGTACCGTTCAGTATGTGGTGTTGTGTTGTTGTGTGCTTCCTTTGATGATCTAATTGATGAATAAGACACAACAGGAACAGTTCTGGATAGATTTATTTGACATTTCTAATCACCAATACAAAGCCCAGAAAACATGAGTAAGAAACCATCATGAGCACAGATGTGGGAAAAAATGAGCAGACGTTGAGGAGATATAGATGAGCGTACATTATGTGCTTTGCTGTGATTGGTGTACATTATGTGATTGGTGTACATTAGCGTACATTATGTGCTTTGCTGTGATTGGTGTCGGGAGAGTGTGACATCACTAGGCTTCTGCTGTTGTGGGCAGAACGTTCACATACAGAGTCTTGGTGTTCAGCGTCTTCAGAGGAATCGCCTTTGTCAATTCTGAAACATAAATATTGGATTAGATTGTGCTACTGGTTGCCTAAAACGAAACATTAGATTGATTTATATCATCTATAATGAGGAAGCCATCTTGTTTTCTGTATGCCTGCAGAGGAGAAGAGGCCCCTGGGATATGACCCACTTTCTTTAAGACGCCAACAAACAAATACATGATAAAAGTAATCTTTCCAAATATCTTTATCTGTATTTATTTAGAACAAAGATATTTATACAGATTTGGAATATGGTGAGTAAATGATGACAGAATTTCCATTTTTGGGTGAACTATCCCTTTAACCTTATAGCAATGCAACTCACGGTTTCATTCAACAACTTGAGTAATCGATCAGATTTGTGATTTTACACCTGGCAGGTAATAAAACAGAGAGATGTGCTTTTACCTGATCAGTAAGAAACCAGTTAGCAGTAATCCAGCACTGCCCTGGCATTGTGAATTGTGTGGTCTTTAGAAGACATACAAATGTATTCCGGTCGTATCGTATTTTTTAACCCAACGTGTAACCTTGAGAGCCCAATTAGTCAGGCCTGATAAATTAGGGCTTATGGACTAAATCTTTTCCAATACTTGCCAACACTATTATGCATTTGAGTCCAATCGGGGCTGAAATCCAGCAATGCATCAAAACAAACATCAATAATGCCAATGGCAACCTTCCACCGTGTCTTCATTTAGATGTGTTGTACTGCACAGTTATGGGTTATGTATCACTGTATGTTGCTTTATTGCAGTTGAATTATGTTTGTAATGAAATTCAGGCTGGGCAAATATCGACCTTCATATTTTATCATCACCTCACGCAAGTTCTTAGACTATGTGAGGCGGTCAAGTAAAACCTTATCAATCCCATGTTTCCAATGATAGAGTAGATTGTAGATCTAGCTTCGTACAAACATTCGATTTTCACTATTTCTACATTTTCCAAATCCTTATGGAAAATCTAAAGGTTTGCTCAACCGAAGACCTTCATGACCCTGACGTTTGTCCTCATCTGACTTTTTGAAAGCCATTTGTCAATTTTCCTCACGTCACACTGGAGACCGGACAGGGAGTGGAAGCGTTGTTGTAACCCCGGCCACGGTTAATTGGTTAGGGATTATTTACTGCAGTGGCACTGATCCCAGCTGAAGGTATGTGCTTTAGACTCTGTCTAGAGATTAAGAGTGACGGCTGTTCTTCTTCACAATCACACTACCACAAAAAAACCTGTCCACCATCTCGAAAAACATGACTGATGATTGATGAGCGTAGTCATTTCTCCAGAGCTTTAAGGTCACATTAAGAGTCTCTGGAGGTTAATAGTTTCTCCATATCGTGAGGACTCAAAGAAGCTTGATGTCCTGGCAAAACGCTTTTGGAATTCAGAGGGATAGTTCAGCCATCATCGAGTACCATAGTAGGAAAAATGGTAGTCAAACGTGCCCCAGAACCTTTTGCTTTCCAAAATTAAACAAAAGATATCTTCTTCTGTGCTAAACAGAACTATGGTAGTCAATGATGCCCCAGAGAAGTCAGTTGCTTACCGTTTTCCAAATATCTTTCATTGTGTTCAACCAAAGAAAGAAATGTATACGGATTTGGAACAATTTGAACAAAGAATTTTCATTCTCTTTGAAATGTAATCCCTTATTTAGAAAGTGTATTTAATAAGGCTGTTAAACGATTAATCGCATACAGAATAAAAGTTTGTGTTTACATAATATATGTCTGTGTATATTATTTTTGTATTTATAAACACAAATGCATACACATATGTATATATATATATATATATATATATATATATATATATATATATATATATACACATACATATTTAGGAAATATTTACATATTTTTTACGTATTTATTTTAGGGCTGTTAACAGATTTTTTATCGCGATTAATCGCATCCTTTTCGTGCGATTTGTCACACACATGTAGTGAAATTAAATATACACTACTTATTTTGTTAAACAAACAAACACTTATTTAAATGCTGTCAATCGATTCAATAAATCACAACCAATCACACACCGCTTTGATGTTTTTAAATATACTTTCACATTCTAATAATTTCATATTTTATCTCCAAATGAAAGTCGAAACAACACATTTATTTAACAGCATCATTTTATGAGTGAAATCCCAAACTCTAATATTGTTGGCTTTGCAACTGATTTCTTTAATAAATAAATATTTTTTTTCTACTAATCAAACCCATTATAATATGTGTTCCCTTCCGATCAGTCTAACAGGTAGGAAAAATACAAATTCCCAAACACTTTACAATCTTTACTGCTAAATAGCTAAAATACAGAAGAATCCTCATTAAAGCTACAAAACACATTGATTTCTTCTTTTCTTTTGTTCTTTGATTAACATTAGTGACATGAGTCACAGCAGCACATTTAAGAACGAGCTGCCGCTCTAAGCAGGTCTAATGCGCTTCTTATTTTCACTACTCTTTGAATTCATCAAAGACTTTTAGAAAATACTAGACAAAATGTGCTTTCTGGCATAATCATTTTTTTTGTTCATTCAAGCATGAAAGAGAAGTTAATACTGGTGCGCTATCTGACCGATTCTGATGCAGCCTTTAGCCCACGTGTACTCCAGACGGGGCCGCTGTGGCGTTGTGCCGTATTCTACAGCCAGCTGTCAATCTATACTGGACGTGTCAATACAACCATTTCAATGTTCAGCGCTTAATTAGTTTAAATGCCTTTATATAATCACGCTCTTATTTATATAATCTAACGCTATAAAATGAGGACAGAAAAAGCGGATGTTGGATTAATGCCGTTAAATATTTTATTTATATATCTAAAAAATGTATCGCATGCATTGACACGTTAACATTGACAGCCCTAATTTATTTATGTTTACCAATAATTGAAATTAAATGTAAATGTTTATACATTCTTTATATTTTTCTTAAATATATGCATGTATGTACATGTGTTTATACGGACAAAATTAAAATGCACAATAGACAGGCATATATTATGTAAACACAAACTTTTATTCTGGGTGCGATTAATCGCGATCAATCGTTTAACAGCCTTAGTATTTACTGAAAGACATAGTTGTCTCATGTTTACAGAAGAATAAATTCATTGATGTGCATTTAGCTGGTGTCGTGTTTGTGTAACGCTGAATTTACCTTCCGTAAGGTCTTGGTTCATGTAGAGCTTAAGCTTTCTGTCTCTCAGTCCAAACACTCGAGCACTTTCATGCAGCAGATCAGGATACTGTAGTCCGTTTTTACCTGCTGGGTTCATTAACAGCAGCGTCGCCACATCTCCAGTCAGACATTCTACAGCAAACACAAAAACACATTCACCCTGTGCTCTGATCATGGATTTTTCCATTGGGAGAATAGCTTCTGAAGAGCATTTTTCAACCGAGCTGTAATGAATATGAAAAACATCTTCATGTATTTGTGTCTCCTTAGTTACTATTTATCGCTGTTGTCAATAATGCTTTCGTTTCCACCATGCCAAGCATAGTAGAGATGAAATACAGGAATGACAATCACCCCACACTCACCCTCATGTCATTTCAAACCTGGATAAATGTATTTGTTCTGATGAACACAGAGAAAGATTTTTGGAAGAATGTTAGCAATTTTCAGTTCTGTGACATCATCCGCTACCATAGTAGGAAAGAAAGTTGAAATGACATGAGGGTGAGTAAATGATGACAAAATGTAGATTTTTGGGTGAACTATCCCTTTAAATATGAAATATTGTGATTAACTGCCAGCTCTAGATGTCACACAGTTCGGAGAGGTTTCAAAAGTGTGCCGTACTGAGATCGACTGTTTTGAAATATTTTTCATCTTTGTTCTTAAAATGTAGGAAGAACAAACATCGACATGAAGTGTAAAATACCTGCAGGACTGGCGTTCATAAGCTGCAGGTTAACGTAAGGACACAGGAGAGAGTCTGAGCTGGTCACATCTGTAGGACTCGAACCCGAAGTAACCGTCAGAGTTTTCCCATTCAGAGATATCAGATCAGCATTGGCTTTCAGCTCTGAAATAAAAAAGCAAATACATTATTAAATAGACATTGGCCATGAATCACACGACACCTTAAGAGGCTCATTGAATACATGTAAATGGAAAACCAAGAATATTTCGAAGCATCTTCCCTTTTTAGGTGCAACTTTTTCTCAGTAAAAACCAATAACGTTTGACATCCATGAAATTCTCTCAAACTAAACATGATGCAGGTTTGACGTCATGATATTAGAGGTCGTGAGACACACGTGAGAGCCAATGCTATCTGACTTCCAACCTACGCAACAGTATATTCAATTCTCGAGTTACATAATAACCGACATTACTCATTTTAGTTGAGAGGGAACAATGACCTACATGTCTTTCTTCTGCTCACACAAGGCAAACAGGCAAAATGCCAAAAGATTCTTCAAAAAAAACAAAAGCGAGTGTGAGATGAGTCAATAATGACCGAGTCCTCATTCTCTGTTCCTTTAAAACAACTTCAGGAATATCCTCAAGACAAAACCAAGTGTGGGAAAAATTCAGATGTCGCTGGTCTGAATTTCAGAGAACACGCACTCAACACCAAACACACACAGCTAAACACATGACTAAATGGTGACAGTGCTTCAGTCAGTTCATGGACCAATGATCTAATTGAAAACATACTCGACTGTTTCACAAAACTCCAAACAAAGACAGATGGCCAAATAAATAATGTTCATCTGACCTCATTTAAACCAAGCTGTTATTTATAATTAATGACAGAGATAATAAGTGTGTATCAGTTTGATGGTCACTGTTGAGAAAGAATGAGAAATGTTTATAAACCTACTGTACAAAGTGTTGAGAGGGATGAGGAGGCATTAGCCTCGGTAGCTATTAGGGGTGTGACGAGATCCTGTGGCATGAGGTTTCGAGAGAACACAATATCCTCACGCAACTGGCATGATGGGTGTGATTGGGCACCCTAACCTCTTCAAAAACAGATCTCTTCAATATATCGACTTATCACACAATATATGGAAATGAGTGCGATCATTTTTGGTGCTGCAATATATGTTTTTAAATAATTATTATATTATTCTTTACATAAAATGTCACCAACATTTTACTCGATTGCGCTTCATCGTCTGCTCTCTGTGGCAGGGGCGGGGCTTCAGGCAGCGCGTCTATCCACACACACACACACACACACGTGAGAGGCGGAGTCAGCGGAAAGCGACAGGTGAAGAGAAGTGAAGCCGTTGTAAAGTGTTTCATGGCAACTACAGCCAGTTAGGATGAACAAGTCCCAATGGATTTGGTTTTAAAGCCGCAATCTTCAGCCTTTTCCCGTCAGTGCAAATACAAACGTGACAGCGCGAAATTGCGCACACTCACGGATAGCGCAACTCGCCATGTATTTATTATTATTTATTTGTTTTTTTGTGTCTAAATATTCTTAAGAATAAAACGTTCTTTGTTCTTTGAAAGAGTACTTGCATTTGTATGCTATTATATTGTAATACTGTCTTAATACAGTCTTAAAATGGCAATAATATCGCATATCGCAATTAACTTTGGTGCAGTATATCGCACAACAAAAAGTAGTTATCGCGATAGGCCTACATGCAGTGTAAGCATAAAACATGAAGTGTTTATGTAGTTTTAACTGTTTCTCCAAAGGCTATGTGGGTTCACATTGACATTGTGATATGATCGCCACCTCTTCTAACACAAGCAGTCGAGCACTATGCAAAAGCAAATAGAGAAAACAACCACAGCTCTTTACTAAAAGCTGCACCTGTTAAGAAAACAAAGCGAGTTTGTGACTTGAGATTTTTATACTGAATATATGGTATCCCTCACCCTAACTATCACACAAACCATTCTGCATTTTTACATTTTCAAAAAATACATTATTTAGTTTAATTTATAAGCTTTAATCCTCTTGTAAAAGGCCAAAAATGGCGGGAGCGATTCATCTATCTTTTACATTTTTATACCGAGAGTGTTCACGTTGTTATGTTTGATCTTCCATTGGTCTCACACATTTCACCAAACATGAATTTTGGGACACAGCGAAATGCGACATATCTTTGGATGGGCTTCCGTTTCGGGTCTGTCACATTCCTATGCATGTGAATGGAAGTCAATGGAGAGAAAAGTCAGGTGTGACCACGGCTTAAATTGTAAAAAAATGGTTTGAACATTGTACCCTAGAGGCGGTGCCGTATATCAGGATGATAATGTTTTAATCAAAGTGAAAGTGAAGTTGAACATCTCCCATGGCCTACACAGTCACCAGATCTGAATACTATTGAGCCATTTTGGGGGGTTTTATTTGGTGGGAGAGGGCCCATAATGGCTCTTTCGGTCGCAAAGGTTGCCGAACACTGCCCTACACCATTTTGGGTCAACTTTTGTTGGACATTTTTCATTTATCAATCCTACAACTTTTAGTTCTGAACATAGTCTGTTACTTCTTTGTACAAAAGGTCTGCAGCACTCTTGAGAATTCAGAAATCCTGCTAGGATAATACGGACCATTGGGTTTGCAAGAGCTTACAGAATTCATGCAGCTTAAATCAATTTGCCATTAAAGCAAAAAGTGGACAAACATCAAGACCTTCTCAAACAGTGATAGAGTAAAACATATATCTCACCTGTCTTCCCATTAAATATGGTCACAGGCACTCCATTGAGTCCAAAAACACTACAGCAAACGATCTTCAGCCGCTCCACGTCCAGTTGGTTATCACCCTTGGGATTCTCCAGCAGCACTACACCCTCTGAGAAAAAGCATGAATGAAAAACAAATAAACATGAATATCTGTTCACACCTCTCATCCTAAACCACAGACAGCGATAAGAACCGCCTGCGTCCCTCCACAAACACTGTCAATCTCTATAAACGTGCCGCAGACAGGTCAAATGACATCACGTACAGCGGAGCAGTGACATCAGGTAAATGTGGTGCCGGTGCTAATAAAGATTCGTCTACATTACAGTTGTACTTGTGTCATTGAAGCGTTCGATGTAGGCCATGTCAGGCATGTTTGGGAGTTCGGTCATACCTTGCTGTTTGTCCTTGAGAGCTATTTTGAGGTTGACGTAAGCACAGGCAGCGGTGGTCAGAGGTGCCCTGGAGACGGCCGCTCCTCTTACGATAGTTAAATCCAGATCTGAGCCCTTCAACTACCGGACAAGATAAACAATTACACAAATAACCTACAAACATCTTTCCAAATATGGCATTTGATAAGAAAGCATTGCGTAGGCGGCAGACAGCAACAGGAGAAGACGAGAGAATAGGAACTGGAGTCGCCAATCTTTTATTATAGAAAAAATACTTTATATGATCTACGTTTCAGAGCGCAAACCTTGAAACGGACCACTGTTAGGTGAGCAGAATATTTATAGTTACCGGAGTTTTTTCTTGGACGATCACTATGGCATTTTTGGGCACCGGATAGGGTTTGAGCGGGGCCTTCGTAGTGGCAAAGATGAAGTCAGTGTGTTTTTGGATGACTTTATCCAGGTATTCACCGGCCGGCTCGCTGCTGTAATATACAGTGATCTCATCCGATGGGACCAGATGACCCTGAGAACAGACGTTTGGGCATGTTTATTCTGTCTGCATGAATGGTGGCATGTAAACATTCTCAATATTCAATTGAAAGAAATCTTAAGTTCATCATGTCATCTTAAATTGGTTTGGAAGATAACATGGAATGACATTTACAATCCATTTATTACTGTATAAGGCCGTGATGGCTTTTTGACAATTTATAAACTAAAAAAAGCGTGTGTTATAATATTGGATGAGTTTGAAATGAATGGTAGTGTATGCCGACATCATGTCAGCCCATTTTATGGTTAAAAAACGCAAAAAAACAACAACTTAATTTTCCCAGAGCATGTTGTGGAAAATATGGGCTTGGGCATTCAGTACCTATAAAAAAAACAAAAAACAATGACTTCTCCATAAACCTTCCTCACATACTTGTGCCCCCTGGTTACCACCTCTCATCTGAGGTAACTTTGAAAAATTAATTCCCTCCCATGGAAAATTCCCTCGTTTTTTCAGACTTTCAATAAGAGTGGAATTCGGGCCTGGCAGGCGTCCACGCACCCTCCCCTTCGCATATATACCCCACACCGCTTGTGGAATGGAAAAACGTTTGTTTATAAAGAAAAAAGAGGGCAAGAAAGGCAAAGGGAGTTTGAGGGAAGGAAATCCGTCCTTCCTGATTTCCACAGAACATCAAAGTGTTGTTTGCCTTAAAGCCGACTGCACATTAAGCTTTATTATAGCAGTCTGAACACACGCAGAACTCTGGGGTGGAAAGATTTTCCAAACAGCATCTCTTGAGCCTGGGAAAAACAAGAGAGCTTGTCCTCGAGAGAGAGAGACAAACACATGATAAGAGGAGACGCCAGAGGTGTTGAAGCAGACTCGACACGAGACAGCGCTGGTTACTTTAGCAGGAAAAATATTACACTTTTACACCATTACTGGCTATTTCAACCCAAAATGAAAATGAAAATATTAGAAACGGTTTAGGATTCTGATAATCTTCATAATAAACATCACTTCTTCAAGTGTTTCCTTCATGTAATACATTAAAGATAGCTGTATCTAATCACCACTGAAAACAATGGAAATACATTTTAATGTCCAGAAGTATTGGAAAAGGCGACTGACAAATTTTACAAACACGACGGTCATTTTATAAGAGGACCTTATGAAAATCAACCATATTATTATAGAAAAAAGTCTTTGCATTACCATAGTTGTACTACTAACATCATGTTTTAATTATGGCTCCTCTAGACCAGGGGTTCTCAAACTTTTTGGGCCACGGACCCCTTACAGCTATTTTTTTCCCAAGGACCCCCTCATAACTAAAACAGTGAATGAGTATATGCTTACTACAGCTTTTTACTCTTAAATGCCATTGGGCTTTATTGCATTGTAACATTCACCCAAATCAGACCTGTGTAATAGAACAGAAACACATTTCAATTGAAATCACATTAATACCACTTCTACTTGCAAACAGTGGGTCATCATTTACACCTTAAAATTGATCTTAAAATATCTTTCATAAATCAACAGTAGCAAGACTGGCATACAGCTCTTTTAAACACAAACATTAAAATGATTAGAAGATTATAATTACAATATTATTAATTACAATAAAGAGATGATTCACCCCAAATGAAGTTCTTCCATCATTTACTGACATCATTTATTCTCCCTCAATTTGTTCCAAACCTGTATGACTTTCACTTTCTTCTTTTTGTGCTGTAGAAATAAACTCATTCAGGTTTGGAGTAAATGATGACAGTAAATGAAGTGATTGACAGATTGTTACATTTGTGTAACAAATGTCTTTTGCATGAGAGTATGGAGTAAGAGAAAAAGCTGCAAGAAATCATGCGGTTCCGTTTGCGTTTTGATATCACGGACCCCCTGGACCCTCCTCTAGACGATGGTCAATTTATGATTCCTAC
This sequence comes from Barbatula barbatula, assembly GCF_947034865.1. NCBI lineage: Eukaryota > Metazoa > Chordata > Actinopteri > Cypriniformes > Nemacheilidae > Barbatula > Barbatula barbatula. Next base: position 3,621,201 of record NC_136783.1, on the reverse strand, counting down.
CGTTTTACAAATAGCACCGATAATCTATGATTACTGTAATAAAACCATTGTTCACTTTCAGTTACACCCAGATTGTTATTAACAGGAACTGAAGCCAAACCTCAAACTGAAGCTATAAAGTGCTGAAAGTGTCTGGATGCAGTGAGATATAATGGGTATGAAGTGTTTTGTGTGTCTGTGCTGGTCCGCTTCATATTGTTCAGTGTGCTACAAGGAAAGCAGGCTCTGGGTCATTTCTGATACACTTTTTGTTGTGTATGTCGCATCCCTCAAACAGTCACAGATGTAAGAGAAAGAAGTGCTCAATCTTTATAAATAAGACATTTCATGCTCAACTGCAAAGATGAGACAATTTCCTTCTAGTTCAGAACAACCACATTTCAATCGACCCCAGATGAATACAGTTAGAGTCTTGTTCGATATGTTGTTTCACTCATAAATACAACATAAAAACGGACTCAAAAATAAAATGAAATCTTAAAAAATATTTGTTCTTTGATTTTGAGGTGAAACCTATGCGTTTTCATGAAACTAACACACAAATCTCACCTTTTTGCGCAACTTTTGAATGCGGTTTATGACCTCACGTGCCACACCCTCATCCACCATAGACTGATCTGGGGTGATGTCAAGAAGAACCAGGACCTGGAAAAACAAACAGCGCCATATCAAAAACATCTTTATAACTTAAATACATAGGGCCCTATTTTCAGGATCTAAGCTCATGGTTTAAAGCGCACGGCTCAGCTGCACTCGGGGTGTATCCGTAGTTTAACGGCGGGAAAACAGTCGGCGAGCCTGGGCGCATGGTCTAAACAGGTTGGCCTGATTCTCTTAATGAGTAATGGGTGATTTTCAGGTGTAACGTGCAATAAACCAATCACAGTGTCCTCTTCCATTCCCTTTAAAAGACATTTAAATGGCGGAATTCAGAAGATCAGACACTTCTCCAAAAGGGAAACGCATCTGCTCGTACGAGAGGTTAAAGCGTGCAAGCGGACCATCTACAGGATTTGTATCTTTATGTCCATTGTAATACATTTTAATAAATATTTGGCATAATTGTGTGCTTCTGCGCGTGTGTGTAATAAGCAGAATGTACCAGCGCAGTGCGCATATTCCTGACGCGCTCTATAAATAACTAAACAAATATTGCCAGGTTTGAGTTGGTCTATTTTCAGAAATAAAACGTAGGACGGGAAAATGAGATCTACTAGCAAAAACACTTGCGCTGCGCCTTGCGCCGGGTGTACGATACGGCCCCTAGAGTGTGATGCACCAACAAGTACTAAATAAGGCAGAGTTTACAGCTAATCCAGGGTTGGTTGAGCCCAGTTTCAGGTCGATTTATAGTTGTGTTGTGCAACTTAATGGCCGATTTAGGTCTGAGCCACCACAAACACATTTCACGAGTCATTAAACGAATCTGTGGTATAACTTAACAGAGCGATAGAACAGCATACATTGCGAATGACAAGTAATGTGATAAAATCAACAATAAACATGACGGTTAAGGTGTCTGTTTCTGATCACACATGTGGTGGTTGATGACTTAAACCTCCTTTATAGGACAAAAAAGCAACACGATTCAAGTTAATCTAGGTTTAGTGTAAAATCTAATCTTGATCAAACGATGGTTCAAATATAACCCTGATCAATTTAAAACAAAAAGTTTAGAGTTTTCAAATAAACCTCGATTTAATCTGGATTCAAGCCTTGTTGGTGCAACAGACCCTTCATATATTCTACATTGTGACTGATATATAAAAGAGAGTACCTGTGCATCTGAATGAGCCTCATACTGTGGCGATGCTCCTGCGGTCTGATCAAATGTGTACATCAGACGCAGATCCTCCTCATGTAGCTCATGACCATCCACAACTATGGACCCTGAAAAGAATCACACAATCATAATTACAAATAATTATTTTCCAACAGACGCTTGAGGCAGAGCAGTGTGTTTTTATTTCGTCATCAGACATTTGTTTTTCGCAATTATTATTTTTGTGTTTTTATAGCCACATTGCATTTAGAACTGAAAACGATTAAAGATGTCAGATAACCCGCGGTATACAGGTAACTACCACAGAGCTGTGAATGCAGACAGATGGCTTTCTCTAAATACGATGCAGACAACGTTGGTGTTGACCCAGAAATTGCGCAGCAGCGATTGGCTCCAGAATGCTCCAGAGGGATTGTTCCTGCAACTCTAGATCTGTCTGGATGAAAAAACCTGCTAAACAACCGTTTCCTTCCTGTGCACCCGAACTGCTCACATCACCATCATCCCACACCACCTTTGTGCTCCAAACGGTGCTTTTATCCAGGTCTGATCTATTCAAACCCCATTTCCCGGTCTTATCCAGCTTTCCGGTGATTAGAGCATCAATGATATATATAAAAGGCATGAAAACGCTTTAGTAGGGCAAGCGTGGAGCACAGCTATCCGATCAGTGCACTCTAATCTGATATTTGCACGCTTGGCTTGGCTCTTCCCCTCCAACGCCCAGGGCGTACGGCTATCAAACGCACAGGTAACGGCTCATGCCGCCCACTGCAAACCCAGAAAACTGCTGTGCCTACACAACAGGGCACATTAAAGGGCTCGCTCATGAGTCTGATACAGAGAAAATCTTTCTTTTCATGAGGATAGTTAGTTATATCAGTGAGAAAGACAAATGATCTCACTTAACAGACTTGATTTCATTTGATTTGATTTACACATCACATTATTCAGACTTGATATATTATGATTATTTTTGTTCAAGCGATGCATCTATTGTCATACCTTAATCTAAAATAAAAGTTTTTTGGTGCATGACAATTCTCACTACTGTATTTCTTACATTACGGTAATGAGAATTAGGGCTGGACCAGAATATTAGTTTATTCCAATATTCGGTTCGGTGGGGTAGGCATTTGATTTTCAATTTTGGAATATTCTTTTTTTTCGAACACCTGGCACCCCCTGCGAAGCGGATCTCATTCGCTCTTGAATATGAATCGCCCATGAGTGAACGTCATGGTTAAATTCATCTAGAAGAAAAGACAAAAATGCCGAAGATCTCAGGTGTGTGGGAACACTTTAAATTCAGTGAAGGCTATCTGCCAGATATGGCCTACCACAACAGCACATCAAGTTTGACAAATTCTGTAAACAAGTGAGCTTAAAAAAATGCCAGTTTGTGATTTATCATGTGTTCAACTTTATGTCTGCTAATATTATCAAAACAACACGAGAGAAATTACTGAAAGATGAAATGCGGTGTTCGGGAGGCAGTTTGGGACCCGGTAAGGACACAGGTTGCATGTCACTATATCGCACGTATTCAAAGTTTTCTTTCTTACGGTCACAGCTGAAGCTGAATTTAATAAAGAAAGGAAACAAAATACATCTAATTTACCATTGAAAACTAAACGAAACTATTCTAATGACGGCCACAGTTTTAACAGTCTTCTTCATGTCATGCATTTAAATCTGCACTGCAGCGCAGTTGGCAATCAAGCTATGCTAGCACCTGAACCACAAACAAAAAATACTTCAAACTTTTTTTCTAAATTGTCGTAATACAGAAACAAAATTAAATATAATTTGCCATTAAAAACTAAACTATTTTAATGTGAGGCGTGCAAGCTTTACGGCTTGTGCTGTTCTGTATTTTGTTAAACTTTTATTCATTCTGAACGTGCCGCGTATCCATATTGCACCAAAATGCAACTCTCTTGGGTCTACAGAGATTGGATGAACGGTTCTCGACATAATAACAATGCAAACAAACAGACAGACACAGAGATCCCTGTCTATATTAGAGAAAAGAATATGTTCAGCCCCGTCCCTCTGAAGCTTTAAATATTCGGCGTTGATTACAACCGAAGCTTCGAAGCTCCAAAAATGGCATTCGCACCAGCCCTAATGAGAATGTGATTTCTTTCTTGCACATTATGGGAATGCTAATGTAATTTTTTCCTTTACATTTTGGTAATGAGAATGTCAATTTATTCTTTAACATTATGTTAATGGAAATGTGATTTCTTTCTTCCACAATAAAACAATGAGAATGTGAGAATGTAATTTTCCTTTACATTTTGGAAATGAGAATGTGAATTTATTATTTGACATTATGTAAATGAGAATGTGAGATTTTCTTCCTGCATTATGGTAATTTTTTTTTTATCTTTACATTCTGGTAATGACAAAATACACATTTTTCCTCCCACATAAACTTAATACAACTGTAATTTTTTCCAGAATAAAGCAATGAGAATGTGAATTTCCTTTATATTATGGTAATGAGAATGTGATTTTCCTTTATATTATGGTAATGAGAATGTGATTTTTATCTTTACATTCTGGTAATGACAAAGTACACCTTTTTCCTCCCACATAAACGTAATACGACTGTAATTCTTTCCAGAATAAAGCAATGAGAATGTGATTTTCCTTTATATTATGGTAATGAGAATGTGATTTTCCTTTATATCATGGTAATGAGAATGTGATTTTCCTTTATATTATGGTAATTAGAATGTGATTTTTATCTTTACATTCTGGTAATGACAAAGTACACCTTTTTCCTCCCACATAAACGTAATACGACTGTAATTCTTTCCAGAATAAAGCAATGAGAATGTGATTTTCCTTTATATTATGGTAATGAGAATGTGATTGTTCTTCCAACATTATGGTAATGAAAAAGTGATTTTTATCTTTACATTGTGGTAATAACAAAGTAATTTTTCTTCCTTCCGCATTAACATAATACGACTGTAATTTCTTCCAGAATAAAGCAATGAGAATGCGATTTTCCTTTACATTAACATTACATTAATGACCACGTTTTCTTCTTTAAATTTTGGTAATGAGAATGTGATTTTTTCTTCCCTATTATGTTAATAACAATCACTTTCTTCTTTCACATTATAGTAATGAGAAAGTGTAACCGTGAGGTTAAGTCACTTGGTCAAGGGCTACACCACACTAGATCACTAATGATCATTACGGCATTAGACAACATCAATGCTTTATGGTAATCTTTAGTACCTCCAGAGATGTTGGCAGCAGAACTCAATGACTTGGGAGGATATTACAGCTTTTACAAAAGTATACATTTCTCAGGTGATACATGCCTGTCCTCTGGAAAGCCTCCAGCTCTTCACTCTTCAACTCTTTGATGGATGCAGTAACAGATTTAAATGCTCCTTTCAGACGTTTTCCCAGCACCATGTGATCAGGTTCGGCCCTCAGACGGATTCCGTACTTGTCCTTGTCTGAGGACAGAGTGAGCTGGCGAACGTTCAGCTCCTGGTAAAGAAAGAAAAAAAGAAAAATCACACGTCTGAATCATATACAAGAAAGAATCCCCTTTCATTCTACGTGACCACTAATTTAACCACTAATGGGTAACGTTCCTTCAAATAATAAATAGCACACAAATGCATAAAATCACATATCTGCTGTGATATAAGTATCCCTTAGCATGCTTCTGATGAGACTGACCTATGCAGAGCAGATCTGTCTGTACTGCTGCACATCATATTTCATGTGGACAGTCACAGAACCATCAGTCTTTAAATAAAACATGGCAAATGATGAACCCATGCATTTGGAGGCTTTGTATATACAGACCTTTTACTCTCCCTCCCCAAAGAAATGTATGAATTTAAGAATTCAAAAAGTTTTGTTGTGTTGCACTAGCAGAGAGTTATGGATATAAACTAGAGAAATAGAAAGCTCAACAGAAGTGTGAGAATACCAGCACGCTGGACAGTTCACAGGCTAGCTAATGATGCCCATGGGTGTGGGCTGCTTGCGTCAGTGAAGGGCTAAAACACCATCACCTCTCTTATTACTGCATGAAAACGCATTCAAATATATCTCATCATCTCATACTAAATAATGCAAAGCCAGACTCGCTAAGACTTCAAAAACCGCCCTTCTGTGAATATAATGCCTCTTTTCTCATGAATATATTTGCGAGTGGGTCACGGTGACTGTTGAGTGTGTTGTGTGTGTTCAGAGCTATCGGAGTGATCAATGGCAGGCGTGTGCCACCCACTGCTTTCTCCATGGGGCTGTTTAACAATCGTGCGTGGAAGATGCAGTGACAGAGCAGCTAATTTTAGCTCGGAGACCCGGCCTCCCCATAAATCACGGCGGCAGGGGATGCGGATGAAGGACACAGGTTGAGTGTGTCTGCTCGCATATGGCGTTCGTGTGCACTGGAGGACAACTGCTCAGTAAAGCATCTCTACCAATCAGCTGTTTGGAAACTGCTCACGATCTGTATTTCAAGACATTTAGTAACTACTGCATTAAGGAATCATGGAACCCCATTCAACCCTGAATATTTCATGTTGATTTGTTATTATCATTACAAACACAGAACTAAATATAGCTGCAAGCAGCAATTATCGGGTTTCGAGAAGTTTAGGCAAGTAAACGTCGACCAGCCTCAGGGATGGCAAACTAACATGTCCACAATCGACAATACAACCCCACACCCAGAAAAATAAGTCAGACGGTCAGCATTGGCTCATACAGACCCAGGCATGCTCACACACACATGCACATATAGGACATACATTACATTATCTTATATCAAGTCATTCGGACAATTCAGTAGCGAGACTCACGTTATCAGGATAAATTAGTCAAATCCATTTCAGAAATGGCCCTAACACACATCCTCAATGAATGATAGGGACTTTAGACCCAGAATTTTGACTTAGGTGATCAGTAATGGTCTATGCAGACTACGCATGCTTACAAAGACATGTATGAAAAGCCCATTTGAATGAATATTTCACCTTTTGGACTTTTATGAAGGCATGCCTCTTCTGATGAGCATGCTTGTTTTGAGTCATAATATGTATAATACTACTTAATTGCAAGTCAGTTGGATTATTTATTAAGGAGTAGCAACCTTTAACGTACATTTTTCACGTTAGTATAATAAAGGACCCTGTAATGGTCACACAACAAAAAAACTCAACATGTTTTTGATCATTATTGACCTAGAGAGTCCAGAGAATCGTACTGTGGTGGACATTTTGAAATTGCTTGAAAATCAAAGAACTAGTTTGCAAAAGTACGTTTTTAACATCATCAGCAATAACTCCTGAACCGTTTGATTGACATCAATGGATCAAGAGGCAAATTTGTTCAGAATGAGAAGAGCTATCATATGATTTCAATAGTTTGTGTGTTTGTCAAATGTCACGTGATACACAATTGTTTAAGTAATGAAACACGCGTCAATTTAGCCATTTCTACTGGTCTAGCGCCACCTAGTGTCCAAACGCCACCTTCTTTAGTAGGTGACCTTGGAGTGATGGTCTACACATATGTTCCAAGCCCCATGATGATGTGTTAATCCCTTCTGGATTTATGGCCATTTTAATGTGATAGGCTCCGCCCAGTTCAGTTTTTGGCCCCCCCACAGTGTATGAATACAAATCTCATCTTTTTTTCAATGATTATTTACATTCACACTGCACAGAAGTCATCTGCATTGGTTTGGTTCTGATCGGTTGAAAAACCAAGGACTAGTTCGCGAAAGTAGGTTTTTAACATCATCAGCGATAACTCACGAACCGTTTGATCGACAGATGCGTGTCCAGAGGCAAATGTGTTCAGAATGAGAGGAGCTATCTTATGATATCATTAGTTTGTGTATATGTCAAATGTCACGTGATACACAATTGTTTATGCACTCTAAAAGCGTTACTTCGCCCCCCGGTGGCCGAATGAGTTCATATTTCTTACAGACCTTCAGGACCACGAGTCGAACAAGCCCAGTGAGTGTCGTTTCGATCGGCCTCCATTAAACCTGTCTAATGAGTGCTCAGAATTCATTGGCCGATGGCGGCCATGTTTTTGGAGAAACGCCAAAGACCTTTTATACAGTCACGGTGCATGACACAAAGACACACCATACCAAATAATAAGTCGATCGGGCAAACGGTTACGTAGTTATAGCCTTTTTCAAGTTCTTTGCTATTATAGCACCACCTAGTGGCCAAACACCGAGTCTTTTTTATTGTGACCCCGGACTGAGGGTCTACACATACGGTCTAAGCCCCGTGAAGATAGTTCAAACAGTTCACGAGTTATGGTAATTTTATGGTAAATTATTATAAAATGCAAATTAGCGAAAATATTTGCATACCGGAAATGAAATCGGAGATAGACATTTTTTAAGTTTGGAGCCAAGGATTCCAATGACACCAAACACTGATACAACCAACTGACAAAGTCTCGAGTTTCTAAGACTTACGGTTTGGGCTGGGCGACGCGTTTTAAGCCAGAAGAAGAAGAAGAATAAAAATCCTTACAAAAACAATAGGTTTTCAGCCCTTCGGGCTCGAAACCCTAATGAACATATGGGGCTTCGTATGCAAGAATGCTGCAATTCATAACTTTTGTCACTCTATCGCCAACTCTGTTTGAAACACTAAACTGCAGGTTACTTTACATACTTATCTTCACGTGGGCTGAAGTCAAATGACGTCAAACTCACATTTCCCACGGAATAATAATCGACAGGTCAACTTATAAATCATTACTATAAGCTTAACATTGTGAATTTGGGGAAGATAAAGGGACAGTTTCTGTCCAACATCAGACTTTTAGTTACTTGCATAATAAGCAATATTTGCATTTCATGTTTCAAAACATGTTGTTTTACACCATTTTGTCCAGGAAAATAGTTTAGAAAGACTAAGAAAATGATTTAGTTTAGTCTCGATTAGTTTGTCACATTTGAATGTTAAACAGATGCTACAAAACTATTCTAGTCAAGTCAATACACTGTCATATAGACTATAGACTGAACATGTAACGTATGCGCCTGATGTCACAAATTTCACATATTTGAAGAGTTAGCATTTTTAGACACAGAAAAGATGTGAAAACGGTTGAAAATGGTGTTCTGTAAACTAGTGATAGACGGATATATTGCCGTGGCCGATATATCGGCTAATATTTGGAAGTTTTTAATTATCAGCATATTCCCATATATTTTTTTAAATGGACAATCTTTTGGTCACCATGCAGCACATCAGCATTTTAAACATAAAATACCACTAAGGTAAAGTAAATACGTATTACGTGAAGTCGTGAACACGCTTTGCAGAACAGAGCAAGGTGAGAACTTGTGTTTATTAAGCATATACATTTACATTTTTTTTTAGAAAACAACATTCATTTCGCTAGATAAGATCGTCTGGTATCGTTTAAAGCCCTTTGAAGCTGCACTGAAACTGTAATTTTGACCTTCAACCGTTTGGAGTCCATTGAAGTCCACTATATGGAGAATGATCCTGGAATGTTTTCATCAAAACTCTTAATTTCTTTTCGACCAAAGAAAAAAATACATAAACATCTTGGATGACAAAAGGGGTGAGTAAATTATTATGAAAATGTATGTTGGAAGTGAACAATTCCTTTCATATCGGGATCGGCCATTAAAAACCCATATCGGTCGTCCACTAATTCAAACCCACAAAACTCAATCGTTTTTTTTCCAGATTGTACACAAACAACTGCTCATTCTTGGTAATGTATAAGGTCATCTGCTGGACAATGATGAATCTCATCTGAAGCTGAAATCATGGGATTTAGGGAAGTAACTCTTACCTCCAGAATATACTTCTGCAGGGACTTGATGTCCTTCAGAGCTTCTGGATCCTGATGGATCACCACCACTTCTTTCAGCGGATACTGAAAAATACCAATATCCCATTTAGTGAGATCATTCTGTGTAGTTTGTTTGGAAATTAAATGCATGCAAATCAAGTAAAGATCACTGGCATGGGGCAAGATGAGGAACATGCATATAAAATCATGATGCTGAGGTTGTTTGTGTGTCTGAACTGCAGGGCATTCTTAGGTCATCAATTTGAAAGGGCAGTCTTCATAAAAAACACATTTATAAAACAAAGCAATAATAATGTTTGTTGCACCTTGACTGGGAGAGTCTTTCTGTCTCTGATGACGCGACCCAACTCAATGACCGACTGCATCTGTGCCACAGCGTTCTCAATGCGCTTGTCAATCAGAGACTCTCTGTCAATCACATACACAAAATAAAGTTAGCCTATGACAACCCTTAAAGTCCCAGTGAAATAAAAATTGCAATGCCTACTTTTTCATGAAATATTGCAGCATTTATTGCAAAAAGTTAATCAAAGTGGGTCATTCTCTTTTTAAAATTTGTGTGCCCCCATAATCTTAAATAAAAATCTGAAAACTTCCTGTAATGACCATCTATTTTAAATAACGTGTGTTAGACAGCTTGGGCGTAGCATCCGTTAACTCCTCCCCTTCAACGGTCAGTCTGCTGCCAGTTTCATTTCAAAATGCAACAGCTGTTTTTATATATCCAATCATATCGTAGAGAAAGACGACAGCCACTCCCACTATTTTTCTCATTAGAAATTCCATTTCACTAGGAAATTCGTCAAAATACGATCACAACTTCCGGTTCATGAGGACTTTAAAATACCTCGAATACAAGAAATCTAGTTCTGCAGTATTTCTAGAAAATGGTTAAGCCTTAGTTAACAACACAAAAATCCAATATTTTTGGTAATGTTGCCTGATAAGATGAGACCACATCTATATCACTTTATTAGAGTGACTATTCATTTTGTTTCTTAATTTTTCAATCTCTGGTCATTTTCCTGATAATGAAATTTTTTTATTTTATTCTTGTACATAGCATAAACGTTATTGCCACTAAAAGTGCAGTTTCAAAACCCCCACTGCAAGTTTTACATTTACTGCAGAAAAGCACCATCATTTAGTTTTTCCTGCTTAATTTTTAATGCGACTGCAGCGTGCAATCCAACAACATAAAATACAGCCCACAGTCTGCAGCAGTGAGTCTGAAATAATGAGAATAAACTACTTCCTCCCAGTCTGATCTCTGAGAAAAGAGAAGACTGCTGAGATGAGAAAGCAAAGCAGCATCAGCACAAGCAGCAGCAGGACATGTTTAATTTGTTAATGACTGGAGTCTCCTCTGGACGGCCTCTGTGTCTCTAACTGCAGGTCACCTCTGTGCTTATTATACACTCAGGTCATTACGGAAATACTGATGGAGACAGGGACGGACTGTGGGGGAAAATATCTTCTGTGCGTCTCACAGCGCTGGGCTGCATGTAAACGACCGCAGGGTCATCTGAAGAATTCTGCTAAATGTGTTTACAGACAGAAATTTAGGGCACAGTAAATCACTCCAGTTGAATGAAAGGAAGCGCAAGGATTCTTCAGCCCTGAGTGCGATGCATTCATCAAAGTGTGCTTGACTTCAAAATGTTACTTTTTAATTTAACATTGCGTCATGTTAAAGCAACAAGCAAAGGTCATAGGTTTGACTCCTTAAAACACAGATACTACTAATTCATCAGTTTTTCCTTACACATCCGTTTCCCGAACAAGCTACAATAAGCAACAAACACTGTTTATATTTTTGTATGTTGCCAGTTATAATGCGTTGTGAAATGTCACTGGTCTAAAATCACATCCCATCACATACCGAGTAATCCTCAAAATAAGTATTTACTATATTACACTGTTAAAAATGTACTTGTCATTTCATCAATGAATTACATGCAAAGTTCAAAATGTTGAGAAAATCCGATACAGAAAATGTTTTTATAGTAATATAGTGCTCTATTTGTAAGACTTGTATTTTCGTTTGTGTGTTAATCTTGCAAAAAGAATTGTGTTATAGATTTGACATTGAATGACCCACAACTGTACAGTAGAGGTCTCAGCGATGGGCTATTCTATCTACAAAAAAATCTCTTTCAATGTCTTAACATTAACAGGAAAGCTGTAATAATAGTAGATGTAAACTAAACTAACCTTAGGGCAGACTAAATACATTTCTAAGTGCAATCACATTCTTCATGTTGGACATCTTGAAACGAAGTCTGAGGGAATCACCCAAAGTACTTTTAAGTAGAAACTGTAGTGTAATGTGATGTTGTGTACCGGACTTGTGGAAGCATGAGGTAGTGAATACTCCCAGTGTCCTTCTCTTCTACTGACGCTGGATCAATCAGGTGACGTAGATTCTGATACATCAACTCGGTTATGAAAGGAGTGAACGGGGCCTATTCACAACCAAAGACAAAAATCATTGAGTATCTCACTTCTCCATCTCAACATCAGACTGCAAACTCTATGAATATTATAATGAAAACTCAATGTCGGGGTTAACTGTGAACATCATATTCATATCCAGCATTCATAAAGAGACTTTTCTGGTTTCTTATGGTCTTTCATGGTGTGGCTGATCTCCATAACTTTGAAGTTCTTGTTGTTATAAGGATTCATTCTAACATGAAATACTTTCTGAAAAACCACTGGCCAGGGAAATGAGGCATTGACTGATCTTTTAAGACACTGCTTATCTATCAAATTAACTTTTGGGTCAACTATAAATTACTGTGGTAAATTAGCTCTGACCTCATACGCCTGAACGGACCTGACCAGCTTTAGAGACGTGGAGAACTGTTACTCCAAAAAAAAAAACTACAACCAATAAAGGCTCAAGAGACAATTATCAAGGTCTAAATGCATTGGAAACTTATATTTTATCTAACATAATAGAATACTTTGTTCATGTAAATGTGGGTTGTTTCAATTTATTAAATAAACAACTGCAAAGCTTTCACTTTAAGTAACCCCTATTAAAGTAATATGCAAATAATAATTTGGCATCTCCCGAAAATGCATACCGAGCTTCAGGAAGACTAGTCAATAAACTGCGGTACTATGAAGAAGAACTAAACAAGACGCCAATCTCTAAAGAGCAGCTCTGATATGGCATGTTTTTGAAAAAAGTATAGTTGCCAGGCAACCATACATCTCATCCACCCCATAATAACATAATGCAATTAGCCACAGAAACTTCATGCATGCAAAGTCTGGTGATATTGCACCATGCAAATCACAGAATATTTTGAAATGGAAAAGTTTATTTCAGTATTGCATCATTCGTCCTCAAGCATTGCTTTAAATTTCTATATATTTAATCATTTCATCACTACCCGCTGAGAAATGGCCTGTTCCATTGCCGCCTCCTGCAACAGGAACATTTTATTCTGAACGCGTCTTTATTTAAGAAAAAGGATGCAGGACCAGCATTACAGTGACTCACCATCAGTCTGCACATGGAGAACAGCACGCTGAAGAGGGTCTCCAAAGCATGCATGCAGTCCTCAGTGCCACTCTCACCCTGACAAAGAAAGAGATGCTTAAAACTACAAGCAATGTAAAACCACATAACATGTGTGTACTGCACTGCATTGTTACAGTATGCCATCATGTTTAGGCCTGTGGTATGCATAAGGTGACAGCTAGGCATTCTTCATTTGAGTAGAATAAATTGAAAGGCAAAATAAAACTGATTATAGAGATATATTATGGTGAAAAATTCACGTTGTGGTCTCAGAATAAAGACGGGTGTAAGACGGACACCTGAGGCACACCATCATTTAATTTTAATGTGTAAATGCAATTTAAAAAAACAGCGTAATGCCTATCATAGAAAATTCTTCTTAATCTCACAAAAACACATTGAACATGTCGGGATAATCTCAAAATCACACTATTTTACCATTATAAAATCATGAAAAAAATATTTGTTGCACATTTTACTAACAGCAGAATTCAGAATGTCAAAAAAAATTTTTTTGCTAAGCAAAGTGCAAATTCGTACTTTTTGATTTTCGGGTGACATAAGAACCAGTTGTTCTTGACAAGTTTTGGGATGTTTTCCCAATAATAAAAGGCATGCTCTGGACGGTGTTTGTGCATGAGTCACATTTCAGCCTACCTTCAGTCGCCTGCGGTTCATCCGCACATACCAGTTGGTGAGCATATCCACAAATTTGACGAGCTTGGGAACCACAGTATAGAGCCTGTAGGCTGGAAATTCAAGCAGACAAAAACAGATATCATCTATTTCAGACCGTCTGTGTTGTCAGATCCTTTTCAGGTTGTCACAGCTTTTACATGGAGGAGTTACACATCATTATCTGGTGCAGTGAGAATCTGTGTATGATCTCAGACCTACAGCTGGTCTCACTCACCTCCCATCTCATTTTTGAAGAATTGGATTAATGATTGAGAGAAAGACTGGATCCATTTGTCCATGATGTTGTCGCTCGAGCTGGAAGTCTTCTCGTTGTAAAGAAACTCTATGGCCTCTTCCTAAAGAAAACAGTTACCAGACAGAGTAAGTTGGACTCAACTATCCATCTATCTGTACGCACTGGTAGACACAGAACAACTCATGCACTATATCTAAAATCTTCAGATGTCAAATGTCAGCTCCGTTTGAAGAAAGGACCAAAATGTAAGGAATTACTTATCATGTAGAAACTATAAGGAATGGATGGAAGTCTAAGTATTGTTTTTTAAACTGTCAGTGCATCAAAAACCAGCTGAAGACATTGACGAGATGCTACGGATCAGATCATGTACCTTTTGCAGTCTTTGGATGTTCTGCACCAGGAAGCGATATGCGTTGTACCAGGGTAGCAAGACATCTTTAAGCACATCTCTCACCCCCTCTTCTTTGAAGCGAAGGTTCTCAGCACGGACCACAGGAGAGTTGATCAGATACAGTCTAGTGGGAAAGACACAGTGGAAATTCTCCATTCTCCAGATAAATAAGACCAGAGAAATCAAGACTAAAAGAGAATAAAACTCTGCACTGCATCAGGAGCTTTACTACTTTATATCAAAGAAGATCTTTTTGGCCAAAAAATACTAAATTGAGTAAAATGGCACTATAATACCATGCCTTAAATGTATTTTGCTATTGCACTTTCAGTTGCCTTACATAAAGATCTTATTGTTGTACCCTTGTCCTGTGCTCCTGACTTTACAAGAACCGGACTTTCAGTCATGAAATAAAAATCAATAATAAAATTAACTACAGTTTTAAAAAACAATCAGATTTGTCAAGCAACAACTGAGTTGTGAAACGTGTGAAAATAACTTACTACTGCATTTAATGCAGATACAAATTTAAACTACAGATTTCAATATTATAGACATCACAACAAATTACACATCTTCAGTTATAACAAACAACAAATCAAATAACTCAGTACAGTCAATGTTGGTCATAGGCCCAGTAGATATCAGCATTTACTGTCAAGCATTTTCTCGCTTCCTTGTAAAGATGATTATGAATTACACCCACAACATAAAGATTGGCCATCGACTGTGAATTCAGCCGTGACTTCATCTCTATTGTGTCCCTATGATGTAAACCCTGCTGAGGTCAGAACAGCACACGCAAGTTACAGGAAAAGCTGCTCAAGTGCTATTTCTGTCCAATGTAATTCAAAAGGTAAGCTTCTGCCCCCACAAAACTCAGAATCACAGACAAAACCCTCAAGGTATGTCAGAAATACTGTAACTTGTACTATCAACAGAAGTACCATAGAGTAGAGTATTCAAATTGGTATTTAAATTGGTTAAACATAAATTGTGATTGTTTTTCACTGCAAATTGTTTGGATGTAAGAAAACAGCAGTTGCATTATGAAAGGTGAACTGACTGGAGGAGTCACTAGATTTCAATTGAAGATTATGATAATGAATTTAAAAAAAGAGAATGACCCACATTGATAGACTATTTACAATTACGCTGCAATATGTCATGAATAAATGTTGATTTCAGTGGGACTTTAAGCTCTATGTTACGGGTTATTCTTTCTTTGTGGTTGTGTTCTCTTATTACAGGTAAATTGGGTGCACCTGATGTCGATCGGGAGTTGGGTATTTGAGAGGAACTGGATCCTGGTGAATGGAGAGGGGTTTTCTCTTGTCGAGGGGCGTGGACCTTTCCTTTTGTATATTCTTTCGATTTATGTTTTGTTCAGTTGTGTTACATATTGGTGTATGTTTTGGCTCTTTTCTTTAATGAACCTTTAATTAAATATACATCTAATATTTTGTACTACACGTCTGTGTAGTTGTTGCTTTCTTGACTCATGATAAGCGTTTACATTTCACTTGAAACTACTGATTTCCTTTTAGCTTAATCGAAGAATCAATTGTAACAAATCCTAAAATAGTTGTTTATTTAAATATAGTGGTGTTAGCTTCTGTCATGCTGTATATCGCAAAATATACAGTGCTGTACATATACATAATTGTAAACTAAAGCAAACAAATCCCTCACTGAATGACTTCTGTAATGTCAATTAGATGCACATTTTTATATGGTTTCAAGTTAATTTGGCACATGCGTCAATACTGCTTAAACTGTACTCTGTTGTGTGTTTGGATCAATACACACTTCTTGCATTTAGCCACCAGATAATCAAATGCAAAAAAGGGGATTTAAAAGGGGAGCCTTGTGGGTCGATGTCACTGTTTTCTGTGTGTTCTGCACCATATGGATGGACGGGTCTAAATAATTTAGTATTTATCATCCATACGACCATGTCACAAGCCTGCTTCAGGGGGTATGTTTACAATGGCACATCGATTTATATAGTGAGGTACAGTTACGAACATCTAGAAATATGTAGATGGTTATGTTGTTTTGTGGTGTGCTGTGCTTACCGGAGTGCATCAGCGCCGTAGCTCTGCACAATCACATTTGGATCGGGGTAATTCTTCTTTCGTTTGCTCATTTTCTGCCCATCACTGCATACACAAAACAGATGGACAAAACATTCAGAGTGTTTCTCAGTCACTGGATCATAAACACGCATTCTGTACTGGACAGGCTAAACATTATAAAACCCAACATTACAGAATTACCTTGCAAGAACAAGACCGTTGACAATCACGTTCTTGAACGGAGGCTTTCCAAACAGGGCGGTTGAAAGCACAAGTAAAGTGTAAAACCTAAACAAATAAACACAATGTATGTTAGTGGATCAACAATGTAGACTTTAAAACCCATTGTCAACATTCATATTTGCAATTCAAGTGATAGTCCACCCCAAAACTAAAATTATGTCATCATTTATTCCCCCTCATGTGGTTCAAAATCTGTATATGACTCTGTGGAAAACAAAAGAAGATATTTCGAAAAATGTCTCAATGGCTTTGTGTTCATACAATGGAGGTCAATGGGGTCAGAGTTGTTTAGTTACCAAAACCCTTCAAAAGATCTTCTTTTGTGTTCTAAAGAAGAAAGAAACTCACACAGGTTTGGAAAGACATGAAGGTGAATAAATGATTAAATTATTTAAATTTTTGCATGTATATCACAACATATCCCATGACTGCTGGTTCCTCACCATCCTCTGGTCTGATCGATGCCTTCAGCGATGAAATCTGCTGGGAAGGTGTCCTCAAACTCCCGCCTGTTCTCAAACGGGTAGTGTATCTGGGCGTACGGCATGCTGCCGCTCTCGAACCAACAGTCGAACACTTCAGAGACCCTCTTGAGCTGACCCTTTCCACAGCGAGACGGGATAGTCAGACTGTCGATGCTAAAACACACATCAACATCCCATCAATCACCTTCAGCCTTAAAGAACTACAAAAACACATCTCATAGGATCTGAGGATGACAACATGTTATATTAACGCCAACTAGATGAATTGTAGGAGGACAACTCATGTGTTTTTAGAGAATAGGGTGTGGATGGTGACTCACCTCTCTCTGTGAAGATCAGTAACTTTGGTTCCCGTCAATTCTTCGAGCTCAGCCATGGAGCCCACACACACCACCTGAACCAAAACAGCCAAAACCAGAACAGCAGAATGACAGTCAGCAAGATGTTTGGAAGCAAAAAGATAGACGTGATGCGGTGCTTTAGTTCAAAGAGTGAGACCAAGATTTTATGGTCTAGATACGAGTTGGGTCTGTTGTTTTATCATCAATTTCTTTATCATCTAGCAGATGTAAAGCATCCTTAAAAAAACAGGTTTGAGGTATGATTTATGTCTGTTGCATTAAACATTTTGAAGACTAATGTTGCATGACCAAAACAGTTTAGTAAAACTGCCCAGTGGTCACAAAGCAGAACAACCTTGGCTTTCACCAGGTGGCCAGTGAAGTTTCCTACAAAAGTGTGTTACTAAAAGTGAGCGGCAAGGTTGGACCGCTGTCCTCGTTTTACGCCAGGCTCAGGTAATATGGCCCAGATAGAGGCGCATCGGCAGAGAGCAAGAGAGTTGAGCTTTCTGCCCCCGCGACGCTCGGGGAGTCAGCGGCACTCCAGAGAAACAACTCATTATGCTATTTTCAGGAAACAGGTCGTCCTTCTTTTAGAGAAGCGCGTCTCTGCGGGCAAAGACGCCAACAACCCAATTCTGACTTCCCTCAAGTAAAACACACTAAACACTGCGTTTGAAACCACTCTCAATCTTTCACACGGTCATCTTTCCAAGAACATTAAAAGAGGAACTCAAGAAAAGAAAGCAAGTGACGTCAGGGTTATGTCTATAGTTTATAAGAACATTCACAATAAGCGGAAACACTATTATTTAAATACTATATTATTCTTCATAAATATGTTACATTTGAAAAGCAAAGAAAACGTTGTTCTCATGTCTGCCCTATAAAAAACTTCTCCATCCATCACTGACCTCTTCATAGTCGTCGCTGACCCACAGCGGGATGGGCGTCCCCCAGTAGCGGTTCCGGGAGATGGCCCAGTCTCGTGCGTCCCTCAGCCAGTTGCCGAAACGCTTCTCTTTCACAAACTCAGGAACCCTGGGTACAAAACAGAGCCCAAAGGATACTCATACATTACAGCCGCGGAATACAGTTAAGAGATCATTTCAAAATGAGTTCTGTTTTTCTGAATTTAATATTTATAGGTGTGTGTTAAGGTCAAATAGATTTTATTCTGTGAACTACTAAGAATATTTCTCCCAAATTTTTGCAGAAAATGAACACTGGAGAAACCGGCCAAAATACGATAATTTATTTTCAGATCTCAAATACTGCAAAAAAAAACAAGTTCATGTTCACTTTAAAGTAATATTTCTACATGTATTTGGGAAAAATAGTTATGTGATAACCCGGATTTCTATCACAGTGTTCATGTGTCATGCCGTCAGTCTTTCACATAGCTGTTGGATGATTTTGTCCCTCCTGAGGTTTGATTTAGTTGAAACTATGAACTGGAACGACCACAATACATCTAGAAATGTTGATTTTATGAACGTTTGCAAAGGTGTCTTCGTTTTCCGGCAAAACTACAAAATACATTTTTTTTACAACACGTCTGGAATCTTTAACTGGCACCTCACATGGGTAATATACAGGATGTGATCTATCACAGCAAAACACATCTATATCAGAAACATGATGCTTAAATGATTCATGGACCTTGACTCATAGGCAAGATTTGAAATATTGAGCGAGACAAACTCAAGACACCATCACTTTATTCTGATGCAATGTCTCAGCCACAATGAAGACGACGGCCTGCCTGAACTGCCACATGCTACACTTCATCATTTACACAACACTGTCTCACAGCTCAAACCCGAACCTACAACTCAACCAGTTGTGACTTCATTCATTTATAGTCACATTTGTGTGCAGCTCCAAAAACAAAACCCATATGTATAACAGTAAATGACATTCACTTGCACCTTAAGCTGATTTATAATGAAAACCTATAAATCTTTTCAAACAGACTTAAAAAAAATGGAATCCTACCAAACTCTGTTACGAAGATTGTGGGAACTTTGATCATAATAACATTGCTACTATTATTAGAAGGGAAGGACTTTTTTCTTGAGTAATGAAATGAGTTAAAGGGATACTTCACCAAAAAATGAAAATTCTGTCATCGTTTACTCGCCTTCGAGACCAAATCTGTATTAATGCGTTTGTTCTGATGAACACAGTGAAAGATATTTGGAAGAATGCTTATAACCAGACAGATTTTGCCTCCCATATTAGGAACTGAACTGTTTGCTGTCCTACATTCTTCAAAATGTCTTATTTTGTGTACAACAGAACAAAACAAATTATATTCATTTTTCCTACTATGGGAGTCAACGGGGGGCAAGATCTGTCTGGTTATAAGCAATCTTCCAAACATATTTCTCTGTGTTCATCAGAACTAAGACATTTATACAGATTTAGAACAACAAAATGATGACAGAATTTTCATTTTGAGGAGAAGTATCCCTTTAAAATAACCCATCTCTAAATACATTAGAAATGTCCTCTTGGGCGTCGTCCAGCTGTCTCTCTCACAGACACGGCTCCTGGAGAACTGTTCAGTATGAACTGCAGTGAAGTTTCATCAGACCACCGTTGACTTCATCAATTCTCAATGCGAAGAGGCATTTCTATTTAGGTTCCATCTCGGCACCCAATACATCAATTTAATGATTCCTCTGCTCCTCCATTCTCTCTCATCTCTGCACTAAATGTAGAATTATAACAGCCTTGTCTAGCGCTAGATTTAAGGCTATTTCACACCATCCACCTTTCTTCAACAAGCCAAAGGAAGAAAGCTATTTAAACAGTTCAGCTTTGTGTGGAGCGCAGATCGGAGAGGGTGTGATACTCTGAAGTCTGTCATTTCTACATCAAGGGAAGGCAAATCTCTCCGCCATGACATCTAATATGAAACATCTTTGGTAAAATAATGCGTTGATGAAAAATATTCATGAAATGTCAATCTCTGAAAGAGGTTGTCAACAATAATGCTTCCCTGAGGTGAATCGCGGCCGGCCACAAACAAGCCATTGTGAAATAATGAAGAAGGCTATTAGCTTCAAAGTAGTTTATTAGTATGGAAGAACGCAGATTAAAGGGCCTGAAAAACCTCTATCACCATTTACAAATCTAAAGCAACGTAAAAGTGAACCGTACCGCTGCTCAAACCACAGCAGAACCCCGGACACAAGAGAACCCATGACACGCAGAATATTTACTAACCATACACAGCCTTTTCCCTGTGTTTCTATACTGCGCAGGATATAATGGACGACTTTAAAGTAATTGTGCTCTCAGAAAACCATTAGCAGTGCCGCTGACTCACACTCACAGCCTGAAAAAACGATTCAGTAAATCTGATATCCAACTATTTCATTAATATTTCACATTCTATATTAACATTTATTTTGGTGGGAATCTTTGTAAGTAATCACAGTATGCAGTATTTGCACATTCGCGTATCTTATAATAAAATATAAGGCTTCTGTTAAGCATGTGAAACACTTCACTTTGTATTCATGTGGAGCATCTTACTAGTTGAGAAATTGAAAGGTGCAGATTTGCTGTCTGGTGCAGTTAGGTGACTTTAGGGTGTGGAATACACAGGATTTAACACAGAAAGCATGATGACTTTTACCAGTAACATTTGCTGTTGTTGTCCAGAAGTTTCTCCACCATGTGTTCCACCCTCACAAACCAGCTGGGCACCGCTTTATAGATCAGAGGCGTGTCCGACCTGTGACGGGTCAAAACATACATGAACATCATCAGTGTCCGTCAAAGCCAAGTGTATCATTTATTTGAGTTTCGAAAAGAAAAACATTTTGAAAACAAGATTTAGCTTGGCCTGCTCAAGTATTCTCTGCTCAATTAAATGCTAATTCACTGACCAAGTGTTAAAAATGAAAAAAGCTAGCGTCAGGGCAACAGATTCTAGGATCTGTGCTGCTGGGAGATCGGAAAAAACACTGAGGAATTTTCTAGAAGCATATTGACGTATCCATGCTATGATTATAAACCATGAGTGTGCCTGAATTTTAGCTGTGAAGGCAAGAAAAGACGCTCAAGCCTCTCAGCATCGATGTTCTGAATCTCCACGGATGGGCTGTCAATATCCTCAGCCCATTTCTACCGACACACCCCTTCAATATCCATAATCACCCCTGTCGATTCGCAGCAATGTGGTGAGAGAGTCCGATCTCATAAGAGTCAATGAGCCAGTGATTTATAGATGGCGTAAGCGCTGCATGAGTTGGTCTTCTTCAGAGGGGTTTGTGAGGCTTTGCTGTGACCTCTGTCTGTAAACTCATGGTCATCTGTGCTGCTGAAACAGCAGAGCTTCTATTGAACGCAATATGTTAATGTCCCTGCCCTGTCAGGCCCCTTTCTACAGCCCACACTATCCGTTTAATGCTGTCCCATCCAGGTGAGCGACGATACCTGAATACCAGAATCACCCTGAAAATTCACAATGTGTTTGAATAGGCGCTACTCAGGTTTTGACTCCTTTCTTCAGATGACTGCGAGTTGTGATATCTGATCTGTATTACGCACCTCCAGCAGAATGGATAGTTGTGTTTGAAAGTGCTGGCGTTCACCAGACGCCCGTTCTCCTTCAACCACTTGATGATGTTCTTGTCGGCGTCCTGAAAGCATCAAGGTCACAAACAATGAAGTCTCGCTACGAATACAGCACGACACTTAAAGAATCACATATCAGCTGAGGGAATCTTATAGTCTCTTAAACCCAGGACATGACGGTCCCATCCATAAATGCAAATGCTACTTAGATTTTGTAGTTTTTGGTAGTCTGGCATAGTGGTTGAAACTATGCCTCCTTTATGCTTGGAAATGTTGTCTGGATGAGGTTTTGAAAACGAGTATATGAATTACACTATGGCCAAGCCACTCAAGCAGAGTCCTGTTGCTATGGTTACCTCATCCGGCAGACGCCAATTCGGTTCATCATTGGCGTTTATTCACCATTAAGTGAAACCATGATCTCTGAATCACTTGAAATGCAAAGGTTGTAGTTATAAAAACGATATGAAAAAGAGTATGTAACATAATTAGATAAAAATGAGTATTTTTCTTAGGTACTAAATAAAATAGTGAGATTAAAATGACTACGGCGTTGTGTTCCTCAGTTAAATCTCGCCCGCTGGACTGAACTCCTGTTATCAGCGTTCTTGTCGCCTAATTCCACGTTTATTTGGAGTGGACTCCGATTCTCGCCTCTACGGAGCCCTTTTAAGGACATGGGATGAAATAAATATGAGAGGGCTTTTGTGTTATCTCGCAAAACGTTTGTGTTCTCTCGCAAACATATTTGCATTATGTCGCAAATCATTTGGCGAGTTCGGACAAACACTTTATGTTTAATGTCCAGCTGGCTGAGTTTTAGACGAGCTCATTGGTCTATAGTCGCTGATTCCCGGACCAATAACTTCTTATAACACAAGTGACGCCTCATTCTATGTAACGTAAACAATGAACTTCAATTTAATTTTCCATAAATTGTAATAATCGCAGGCGGGAGCCGGCTGAGACAAGACCGAAGGGATCGTCTGTAAAGTGCAAAACCCAAAGATCATTAGGCTACAAAAAATGTCCTTTAGTTTGACTTTAGTCATTAACTTCACTCCACTTCAGTGCTACATACTTTTGTATAACTAAAGCCAGCTTAAATTCAGCAGGAGAGCATTAATGTGTAATCTGAATTTGGTGACACTACTGTGTGTAACATTGAAGTTATTAATGACTATTTTGTAGCAGCGCTTTTTCGGATTAACAGTCACTTTGCAGACAGTCCCTTTGTCCATGTTGCCTGCTCATATAGAGATCAATTTATATTCTCGTTTTGAGGAAGACTGTTATGCTGGACCTGAAAACTACATTAAATGTACAATGTACAGGTTGATGTTATTCACACACACTGTGCGATCGTCTGGGAAACTATATACTTCCTGTTAGTATAAAACCGTTTAGTATTCTACATGGTGTATAGTATGTTATGTTGGACACAGCTCTAAATTTTTGTTGGTATTCTACGTTTGTTATTCGCAGTCTGTATAGCAAACACAAAAGAAGACATTTTGAAGAATGTTGGTTAAGCAAAAATGTTTTGTCCCCATTGATTTGCTTTGGTTTTGTGTCCATACAATAGAAGTCTATCTGTCTTGTGTCTACAAAAAAAATCTTGTTTACTCCAGCTTTAATCCTCCTAGTAGCATGGCCTTGTAAACTAACGGTACTGTTTAGTGTGTTGACAAAATGTTTATATGCTCTCCTACTTGCAAGTCGCTTTGGATAAAAGCATCTGCTAAATGAATACATGTAATGTAAATGTAAGTGTGGTGAGGAAGGCGGGACGAGAGCCGTGACGCCGGGCCGGTGGCGTGAGTGATAAGTGGAAGCGGCTGTGCGCGCACCGGTCCCGCATCTTATCACGGAGGAGATTGGGAGCTTAAAAGGACTGTTGACGAGAGAGGACCGGGCCCGGACATATGTTTAGTTTGTGTATGTTTTATGGCCGGCAGTCGACCGTGAGGTGGCTGTCGGTTGGTTACTTCCGTGTTTATTGTTTATTTAATTAAAGTTTTGGTCTTCAAATGTTCGCCGGTTCCCGCCTCCTTCCTTCCCTTCTATGGATCTTTATTACAGTAAGTCAAAGGGGACCAACAGTTTTCTGTTACCAACATTTTTCAAAAGATCTTCATACTGGTTTGAAATGACAAGAGGGGATGCAAATGATGAAGTTTGAATACGACAGCATCCATACCTTGACATATTGACCAGCGAAGTGAGTGACCTCAGAAGTGAACACGCCGGACGCATCCACAGGGCAAACAGGAACCGAGTCCCTCTGGATGACCTTGTAGTCCATGCACACACGGTAATCATCCTGTAAACAGAGAAACACAACATCCGAACAACACTTCAGTAAACAGGGATTTACCTGAGAGATTACTAATTCTACGAAAATAAAGACAGGACAGCCACGGGACAGTGTGTGTGTGTGTGTGTGTCTTCTCATCTTCTCTGGATACGACACAGAGACAGTTTTCAACACTGTTTTGGGTATTTGGTTAAAAACATCCATAACCGTAAGCACATATAAAAAATCTTTGTTGTTAAGTATATTCCGTTTTGAATTTTGCCATTTCTGCTGCTAAGGAGATGTGATGCCGGTCTGCTTCAAACGCTACGTATATATGAAGAGCAAAGTTCAGTTTGGTCACGGCAGATGGTGGAATTGTCTGAGTTTCTCGCAAGCCTTCTGGCAAACAGCAGATGAAAAGCGATATTAGTTTTCTCCAAAAGCTTCCTTCTTGTGACTCTTTTTAATAATTCACTTCACTGCTTTAGGTGACCCTCGCGTTTTCTTATATGACTGATACTGTTCAAGGACATCTTCATGCTTGGACTGCTTCATATTATTTCTTGGAAATGAACTTACAAAACCTTAAAAGTATCTCACGACTGATTCCATGAGTCATCATGTGACTGTAAAAACAATTAGCATTTTTTAAATATTTAGAATCAGAAACCTTCACAAAGGAATGTGCGTGCGTGCAATATACAAAAAAATTGATAATAACGGATGAGTGAGATTTTAATGCATAACTTACAGCTCCGAAGTACGGGGCCTGATGTACGACTCCTGTACCATCATCATCACGCACATAGTTATCCACCACCACAGTGAACGCTCCATTCTCTTTACACTGAGCGAGAGAGAAAATAAACAAACAACTAATTCATATTTCATGTGAAGCTCTGTGTGTGTCACATCTCAACTAAGACTAAAAGACAAGGCTTTGGGTCTGAACTATGTTTTGAACAGATTTATGATCCAAGTGAACGACGGCATTACAGTGTTTACCTTGATGAAATACTCAAACAGAGGTTTGTATTTCTTGCCTTTCAGGGTCTTGCCAGGAAATCTATAAGAAAAAAACAAACATCACTCAACAACAACAACAGAGCGAGTAGAGAAGGAACCTGATCTTTCACCTTTATAAGATATCAAAGCTTACAAGGGTGTACCTATGATAAATACAAACAATATTAACTAACAGGAGTTGAGGTTTTTTTCCATTTATTTCAAGATAAAAGACCAAAACGAATGGCGAACATAGTGAAAACATCTTTGAGTATGGGTTAGACATGACCAGCATTCATTTTTCATCTCAAAACTTACACGAACTGAGACCCATATCGGGCAACAGCTCACGTCCATATTGATAAATGCCAAGTTCTGCGTGGAAGCAAGCGTGCGTGCAGTTTTCTGGCGTACGATGTTTGATAAATGAGGGCCAATGTGTTGTACAAAAACACTGGATATTATATAAAGTGGCCTAAGAAGTTATTATATTGATTCTATTATCTTGCTGTTTTGTTTTATTCTTAGGATGCAGGGATCTTCAAACTTTTCTGAATTCATCGAACAAAATGCTGACATACAGCACTTCATAAACATGAAATCGTACATATATGAATCGAATGTTTCGATCTATCTTTCGAAAGATATGTTATAGGCTATCCCTTAAATAACTGACACTATCGCACAAGAAGTGCTGTGGAAATAAGAGTCTGTCATTGCAGTCGCAGTCTCTCTTGCAGAAGAGCCGAGGAACATTAATCACAGATACAGAGAGATATTCATCGATAAGAGGAGGTCAGGGTTTAATCCCACAATACTTCAGCACAGTGTTATCTTCCCGCTGTACAACAAACCTCTCTCACATCCCTCCCAAACACAGCAGCCAAATAAAGCCAAAGACAACTCCAGCACTGACACAACTCTAATGAATCACTTCAAGACACAGAAACATTTCATGGGTGTAGACCATGCTGGACTTTCTTTTCCACACTTGCCATGTAAAAGCATTGTTTCCGCTATATTCATTTGGCCATGGTGGGCCACAACGCCAAAGGTCCTGACTTCAGTGATGCATTGTTTCCCATTCATCCATAATTTGTCCGGCCATTCTTGCCCAGTTTGCAACTCCTTCATTAGTTTAGAGGCTTTTCTTCAGAAGACGCATATAATGACAAACCTAGCGTCTTTTTGGATAAACCGTTCATTCAGCTGGAAAAAGTAGTCTCGCTTTGCTGGTGCATGAAACGCATCTGCGAGTGAGCGGCAGAAGGCAGAGAGAAGCCAAAGACACTAAATGGAAACCTAAAACCTGGCTTTCGCTCTTTAAGCGAAGTTTCTTGGTTATAAAACAAACTGACAACAGAAACAGAAGATATTCAAGTGGAAACGGCTTTATTGGGCGACACGCTGTATTTAATGTTCAGAGAGTAAATACGAAACGGGTCTGTAGTTGCAACTTTTGCTGCCTTCATGCGCTCTCGGATATTCAGTAATTCCCACTTCAACCTGGAAATAATTAAAGGAACAGTGCTCTTTTAATGTAAAAAGGCACTTGTAATGTTTTAATGCTACTAAATCATTAGTAAAATGAGTGTTACTAAATAATTTAAATGTTAGTCAATCCAAACGTTACTTTCGGGTTTGTGGTGGGAAGTATTGCTGTATTAAAACTATGTGATGACGTCACAAATATGTTAATTGGCGTGTGACATCATCAAGGGCCACAGTTTCACAAAAGCCTAGTGGAAACACTGTAAAAGACTAGAATTTCTCACATTTTCATTTACATCACTGCTCTCTCGTCTTCAACCAATGCTTCAAATCATGTTAACAGTCAATAGCCTCCATCAATAATAAGCCAACAGAAGTTTTATACTTCACTTAACACTTAACAGCCTGAGACTTAACCAGACGCTTTGAAAAGGGTGTTTGTTTTGCACAGCATTCCCCCACAATCTGTACACGACATGTGCAGCAAACTCACCTGTCCAGGATGGTGTATTCACTGTCAGATTTGAAGAGAGCGATCAGCCTCGCCTCCATCATGATGTAGATCTTCTCTGAGCTGTTATCTGAATGATAAAGAGTCACAACTCTAACGTTAAAGCAGCTCTTCTTTAATTCATGCCCTCAGCAGCCTGTTGTTTAATGCAATATATGTATTTGTTCAAACATATCAATGTCATTATACATAAATGATTTGACTGCATAAGCTAACATGAGCTTACAATGAACAATACTACAGTATTTTAAGTTTCTAATTATCTTCATGTTATTTTCTTTACTTAATAATTTGTGTTTAATATCAAAAGTTGCATAATCCAAAGTTTCATGTATTTACTAATGTTAACAACAAATACAACCTTATTATTACCTTTTTAGGAAAAACACAACAGAATGTGTTATGTGATAGATATATATATGAAGAGTTTATTTTCAAAATGAGAACTCTTCTAAAATCATTTTTTATTATGCATTCCTATTAATATCAATCAAACTGGTTGGTTTGTTTTGATTTAAGCCATAATAACAAAAATTCAGCTTACTAACACAATAAAGACATGATAACATAATAAATAACATGACTTTTGAAAAACATCTTTTTAGCAATAAACTCTTATATGTATAAGAGTTTGGTTCCATAATGAGATAACTCTGTTTTGATTTTATTTTTCAAACATCATGTTTTCTATGTTATCGTGTCTTTAATGTGTTAGTTAGCTGTATTTGTTTGTTATTATGGCTTGAATCAAAACAAAGCAACCAGTTTGATTGATATTAATAGGAATGGTGATGGGTGACAATCCTTGGTTGTGAACTTTGTGTTTCACTGGAGGTTCAGATTCCGTGTCACTGAACAGCGCAGGAATCAATCTCCCTCTATCTCTAACTACCTACACATCCATCTTCTCGCACATATATGAACCCATCGATCTACCATTTATCCACCTACCTACAGTTATCCCTACGCACAGCAGCTGTTTATCCGCAAACCTCTTTACACTTGATTTTTCAATACATCAAACCCAGACAGGATATTTAACAAAAGTCATTTGCATTCTTTACACAAGCAAGATTAAGTCATAAAGAAAAAGTGTGCATTCATACTCCATTTTGCATTTTTCTTGCATGGTGAAATGCAGAATCTAATGACTTTATTTGTTATTTTATTATAGAAGAACTGATTGCGTTAACTCTGTATTAAGTTATTAAGTCTGAGGCTTACAACTGTCCATCATAAACTAACCTAGCACTCTCGATAAACATAAAAACAGATATTTATATGGTCTGCTAAATAGCAAGCAAAGCTTTAACAGCAGAGATATACAGGAGAGAGCGAATACATCATTAAAAGATGGCACTCCCCTAAAGGCATGATGGGAAATGATGGGGAGGAAATGTTGAGGTACTGATGCTGCATTGGTATTCTGCGCGTCTCTCTCATGCAGCAGAAGCCGGCGATGAAGACATGAGCGGCTTCACAGCGCCCCCTGTCAGCCGCTGCAGGACACTGAGTCCTGAGGACAAACTGGGTCAAGCTTTTATTCAGGGATCTTTAGAGGAGATCCAAAGCTACGCATGTTTAAAAAAAGACCACAAAGTGCTATTTTTACAGATTAGGCTCTTTTTAAGTGACCTCATTGGAAATTTCTTGTCAACCCACATATTCTGCGTTGAAGTGGAGACGCGTGACGGCGTATGTACTCTGTGACCCTCTTAGTAGCGTATTCTACATTCAATGACCAAATAGCATTGAATTTATCACAGCACAACCCGAGAATAAAACACAGCAGTCACTCAACAGCACCATATACGCTTGTGACACTCACAAAGTATTTTTATACTTACGATATTTACACTAATACACTTAAATAGTTATTGCTACTGACAGCATGCCTATAGACAATAGAACTCAACACTAGTAACAATGCACAAAATTTCACATCACAGCCATTCATTCAGGTCAGAAGAAGCATCGTCATAAAAATAAGAAAACCAAAAAGAAAGCAAAAAAAATTTGTAATGTAGTATCATATATTTTAATGATTACAATGTAACCAAAAATGTTTAGCAACATAGAGAATGTGAAGCTGACATCACACCCTATGTTGCATGTGGCAGTGGCGCCGCCATCTTGGGAGGATCATACTCCACTGCTATCATTGGTTTCTTTTGATTGTAATCAGAAATAATCTACAGGCACTATATTGTGTGTGAATGTGAACCGGAAGTTAAGGTGGGGTCACAAAAAAACGCATTCCCAGTAACGTTTGTTTATGTTGTTTATATGAAACCGTTTATAGTCCTTAAGAAGTTGGTCGCCTGAAATTACACCACGTGATTTTCTGATTTTTATGTTAAAGTTGTTTAAGATCAGAATCTGAGTGAAGAGAGGATTAGCAGTGGCTCTGTTTATCTCTTCCATAATTTTATCTTTCTAAAAGTGAAGCTATTTTCACAAAACAAAAAAAACAATCAATTACATCAGTTAAAGTGATAGTTCACCCAAAAATGAAAATTCTGTCATCATTTACTCACCTTCTTGTCCTTTCAAAGCTGTCTGACTTTCTTTCTTCTGCAGAACTCAAAATAAGTCATTTTGAAGAAAGTTGGTAACCGAACAGCACTCAACCCAATTCACTTCTATCATACGACACAAAACCAATGAAGTGGGTGCCAGTTAACAACATTCTTCAAAATATATTCTTTTGTGTTCTGCGGAAGGAAGGAAGTCAAACAGGTTTGAAATGACATAAGAGTCAATAAACAATGACAGAATCACTTTAAAAATGTCCAAATGTATTATAATTATTTTATTACTCATCCTTGGACTATTTACTTATTGTGTCAAACATTTAGTGACCAATGGCAAAACTGTGTATTGATTAACAGTCACAATACAATAATAATATGTTGATCTTTACCTTTGACCTTGACGTAGATGAAGTCAGGGTTGACACAGAGAGCCAGGTTGCTGGGCAGTGTCCATGGTGTGGTGGTCCATGCGATAAAGCTCACCTTCTCATCCTCCAGCAGAGGGAAGTTCACGATCACAGACGGGTCCTGAACGTCCTGTCGATCAATTTATAACACTTTAGAAATCGGCAAAAAAAGGAAAAAAAATCACTTGAGCAGTATGTAAAAGCACTGACCTTGTAGTTTTGATTAGCCTCAAAGTTAGAGAGAGGTGTGTTGCAGGCGGTGGAGAAGGGCATAACCTTCACCCCTCTGTACACCATCCCTTTATCATACAGCTGCTTAAAAACCCACCTGAAACACAATATTTATTCAATATTTTGTCATGTCATTTAATCAGATTAGTCTATTTACTACCAAACATTTTCAAAAATGCATAAACATATGCAAAGTTAATTTGCAAAACTCGGTTTTTATTCATTTTCATATAGAGAATGTGAAGCAACGTCACGCTGTGTTGAAACCAAAATCGCAGGACTTAATGATTACAGAACTGTTGCCTTATATCTGTGGCCATGAAATCATTTGAAAGACTTTTACTGGACCCCCTACAGTTTGCTTACCAAGCAAACAGGTCTGTGGATGACGCAGTCAACATTATACCCTACAACTTCTGAACATACAAGGGAATTATGCAAGGATCCTGTTTGTCAGCTTTTTACAACCCCTCTGTGATCGGTCCACTGCTCTTGTCCCTGTACACCAATGACTGCACCTCTACTGACCCCTCTGTCAAAATCCTGTAGTTGGCAGATGACACTACAGTTATTGGCCTCAGCCAGTACAGTGATGAGTCTGCTTACAGAAGTGAGGTTGAGCAGCTGGCAGTCTGGTGCAGTCATAACAACCCAGAACTAAACACCTTAAAAACAGTTTAGATGATAGTGGACTTTAGGAGAAACCCCACTCATAATGAACAGCACTGTGGCCGGAGCGGAGTCATTCAGGTTTCTGGGCACCACCATCTCACAGGGCCTGAAGTGGGACATTCACATTGACTTACTGTCAAAAAGAGGCTGTACTTCCTTCGCCAGCTGAGGACGTTCAACCTGCCACAGGAGCTGCTCTTACAGTTCTACTCACCTGTCATTGAATCATTCCTCTGCACTTCCATAACTGTCTGGTTCGGCTCGGCTGCAAAAACTGACCTCCGAAGACTACAACGGATAGTCTGGACTGCTGAGCGAATCACTGGCCCAACCCTCCCCACTCTCCAAGAACTGTACGAGTAAAAGAGCTCGCAAAATCACTCTAGACCCCTCACAACCTGGCGACCCTGCACACTTTCTCTTTGAACTGCGCACCAAAGCCAGACATAAGAAAAGTTTCTTCCCTCACGCCATCTACCCCATAAACAATTAAATGTTCTACTGTGAAATGAAAACATTTGCAATACACAACTATATATACTCATATTTTTTAAACTGTACATATGTTATTGGTGTAATATTCAGCAATCAACATTCCCTTACATAACTTGTATATAACACATTATAATTTGTATATGGCACATCTGTACATACAATATACTGCCTATTGTCCTTTTGTCTAATATTGTCCTTTTTTTGTCAAAAATATATTGTCTCTCATATATTTATTTTTACATTTTATTACCTGTGCCTCACTTTTTCAACTTGTATGTGCACTGGAAGCTTCGGTCACTAAGACAAATTGTTGTGTGTCCAAGCACACTTGGCAATAAAGCTCTTTCTGATTCTGATGTTGTGCCATCTTGGGAGGATCGCTGCTAGTGTATTCAATGCAGTGTTTTGTTTTTCTTGTTTGATTAGGAAATACTATGGTAGGTCAGTCTTGCTGTGTTAAAAACTGCAATAGCATTACACAGAGTCGTTCGGGAAAGCCCCGGTTCTTTTACCTTGGATTTCTAGATATATCAAACAAAACAAGTAACGGTACATATCAAAACAATAATAGCAGTGGAGTATGATCCTCCCAAGATGGCGGCGCCACTGCAACATAGGGCGTGATGTCAGCTTCACATTCTCTATATCATGTTTTTGTATCGTGCATTCAGTAGACACAATGACTGAGCATGCATAGCTGTTTCAGGTGATATAATGTGAATATAAAACAGGACTGTGACAGAGCTTACCAGACTGTCTCCATGAACCACGGGTACAGAGTCTTATAGTCGTTCTTGAAGTCAATCCAACGGCCCATTCTCCTTACCGATGTCTGCAAATAACAGAAAACAAAAAGATTACAGTGTGTATGAGATATTCACTAGACGGTTTCAAAGAGTTCTCAATCCTGTCAGTTCTGAACCATATGATGACTTTTTTCCATCTTTCTTACAGACACGTTTCAGAGTTCAGACAGACTGTTCTTCAACATTTCTTTATTTGTTTTCCAGAAACAATACTAAGGGTTAAGAAGACCCAATAAAGTCTAAATAATGTCAGAATTCTTATTTTTTTATAAAACAGTCCCTTTAAGCAAAAAGAAAGGTGTTAAACCAGTCATGATCTTTAGACGATAACACAATCTGATGTCTATGACACTGGAAGGTTACTGAGATGATATTCGGACTCCTATCACTATTGTGCCCTGGAGCAAAAGACAGACTGCCACAATAATACTGTTCGGAGATTTACTTGGAATAACAACAGCATGACTCCACTGACAGTCAACAGGGATCAGAAAGAATGTGTCTGAAACATCAGGATATACATCACTAACAGATGATGCAGTCAGAGAGTGATTACCTCATAAAAATCACTCAACTTTATTTACAACACAGATTTTGTGACAAAAGCCAAACAACATCTTGAAAGCCTAATGGATTCAGTACTGAAACATTAACGACACCAACATCTGGAGTGTTGCTTGCCAAGGGAAAACCTGCTATTATGCTAAATACTTTATCTTTCTCAATCAAGTGCACTGATTTGAAGAAACATGTCTTCAATAAATGCTTAATTTAAGCAATTTTCTGTATCCCTTCTTATAAAGTAGATTTAATTAGACTTTATGAGATGCAGGTGGAAAAAAGAAAATCGGCCTCATATATCAGCCATCCGCTGGCCTGATTTCTTAAAGTCGGCATCGGCCAGAGAAAAACCCATATCGGGTGACCTCTCCTCAAAACGTAGACCTAGCTGGCGTTGAGGAGCCATTGCATTATATATTAGAGACAATGTTCCATCATATCCTTTGACTCCAATTAAAGTTCCTGACCATCTTGAATGTCTGTGGGTGAAAGTGAGACCAGTAAGGCTCCTACGGCATATATCTTCGATTACTGTGTGTGCAGCGATTCACCACCACGGTCAACACATCAGGATGAACTCAAAGAGTACTTAACATCTTCATCTGGCTGGTTATGGACTACATACCCAGACATCGGCCTTGTCATTCTAGGAGATTTTAATCATCTGAGAATAAAATCAACACAAAGTTTGTTAATGCGTCTTACTCCCTACTGCCTCTCAGTCTTACCCTCTTGCCCAGCGTCATTTCCCATGCCTACTATATCAGTGGGAAAGGTTTTTAACAGATTCTATTCTATTAACTGTGACAAATCCCACCAAAAATACCAAAGGAGTTTGCATGTGAAATTAATACCCCTTTGTGACATCATTAATAGTTCCTTCGATGAAGGGGTTGTCCCTAGGCAACGGAAAGGGGCTATTGTAGTCCCTATTCCAAAAACGTCTTCAAACTTTGAGGAATTGAGACCAATCTCATTAACAGCTCAGCTTTCAAAGATTTGTGAGCAGTCC
Organism: Barbatula barbatula; assembly: GCF_947034865.1. Classification (NCBI taxonomy): domain Eukaryota; kingdom Metazoa; phylum Chordata; class Actinopteri; order Cypriniformes; family Nemacheilidae; genus Barbatula; species Barbatula barbatula. The sequence continues at coordinate 3,586,916 of NC_136783.1, read as the reverse complement.
GCAGCACATTGGATTCTGAATGATATTACACCAAATCTAGACCCTATGCAGTTTGGCAGTAGAGAACATCATTCTACAACTCATAGTTTAGTCAGTCTAATGGATTATATGTACAAAGCAATCTTTTTTTCAGTGTGTACAGTAATTACAACCAACTTTGCTAAAGCTTTCGGGGTTGTGGACCATCTTGTGGCAGTCCAATCCCTCCTGGCCCTATGAATGAGACCATGGATTTGAAGCTTTATGACAGATCGATCAGAAAGTACAGTATCATGGCCATTGGTCTGACTGGGATTACCCTTCATGTGGAGTTGCACAGGGAACAGTACTTGGACAGACAGTGTTCTTAGCATTAATAAATAGTGCCTTCCTGGAAGAAGTGGATCACTGGAGTATCTGGATGATATGACTTTGGCCAAGATATGATCACCACCTTCAAAGTGTACACATAGCTTGGATATTTGGGTGGAGGAGCATAAAATAAAACTTAACCCAAAGAGGTGTAAAGTTCTCGTTAACGCATTAATTCATTAAACGATCATTTTATCATACCAATGAGAGAATATGGGTTGGCCTAAGACTGCTGAAGTGAGCACATGAACCAGGAACACCAGTACTGAATGGAAAGGTGTCATGATTCTGCCGCATTATGTCATATTTTTCTTGGTTTAGTGGCAGGATCATGACAGAGTCTCATGTCTTGTGTGGAGGTGTGCAGTTATGTCCCTTATGGCCTTCCATACGCTCTCTCCGGTCTCTGTCTCTGTTCCCATCCTCTCGTTATTGATTAATGCCCTACACCTGTTCCCCTCTTGATTTAGTCCCTTATTTAATGCCCTTGTGTCTTCTGTCTTGTGCTGGTTCATTGTGGTTTGTTTGGTGAGTTCTTGTGCGTGTCCGTTTAGTCATTTGTAGTTATTTGTAGTTTATGTCAAAAGTTAATTTAAGTGTTGTTTCAGTGTAGTTAGTCTTAGTCCTGTCTTGTTATTATATTTCCCTGTTTTGTTATGTTTGTTTTATATTTGTTATTAAAGTCTTCTGTTAACCCCTTACCCGCTGTCTGCACCTGGGTCCTCTTGTCCGTGTCTCAACACCCGTGATCATGACAGAAAGGTACCACACTCTTACATGGACATTTTGTTTAAATCTCTTTCTAACCGCGGAGTTGACAAAACAAAGCACTCCATTTTGTCTCCATTCCTTCAGCCATTTGCTTATATACAAAACCGCAACAATAACTAATTGTGTTGCGTGTATTGTATGCAGTGTAAGGCAAAAGCAAAAAACATGTTTAAACATGCGTGCCTAGAGAGTCAGTGCACAAACTACTAAACTGAGTTCTCATTCACATCTTCTTACTCTGAAACTGACAAATAAACACGAAATTACTCCATATCCAGTCCATGTAAAAGTAGTCAGTTTTATGAACGTTAAAAACTGGGAAACAAAGCGGACCCGTCATGGTATATTAGATCTGTATAGAGCGCTCTTAAAGGAGCAGAAGCATAATAAAGATATTTGTTTACAATGATCATCAAACAACAAAGGACGGGCCCAAAAGACCCACTCATATTAAAGGAATTGTGTTCTCCTTATAAGTACAAGCAATAAAATCAATTATCATTATAACTTGTTTTTCTATATGAAACTAGACAGAATGTTGATGCCCTGGCAAGGGCAGATAGCTTTGGCTTTATATTTAATTTGATTACACTAATGTTTAAGTTGAGATTTACAAGAAATATTTTAAGTAAAAATTGTCAATGCTAATTTAAGGAAGTTTAAAGGGGCGATGAATTAAGACATCACCTTTAACCCTAACTTTTGTTATATAAGAGGGAATCGTATTCAAGCAAACATTCTTTAAGTGTCAGAACTGCAAACGCCCTGGTTACTGAAAAAACAACTGTTATTGACACCAGGCCCAGCCAACGCCAGGTCCTGGAACGTACCTATCTATAGATAGTTTGAACACCGCCTCCACAGAAAAAAGTCCACGACTATTTCTCTAGCCTTGCCCACTGGTTCGCGAATGACAGTATTGAAGTGACACAACTGCCGCAGGACCAGATAGAGCGAACAAGCAATAAACATGCCGTTAAAAAGATCTCTAAATATTGGGCAGTACCTGGTTGTGAAAGAACACAGTCGCTGCATAACCTTGCTTTGGATTCCGGCAGTTTATTTTTAAAGACGTTCAAGCTCTGGATTTGCGGAGAGACTAAAATTAAAAAGCAGTGCTGTGCAGTCAATATTGAATGTGACAGGAATGGCACAGCAATCTTATGCGAGTAAAACATATTTGGGCCTCAAAAGCCGGGTAGAAAATAGCCTATAACTTATTGATTTTGATGTTTTCGAATGTAAAAAACACGTGTATGGTTTTGGTTGGACAGGGCTTTACATATGTAATTGCGCTTTCCGCCATATTGCTTGTCTTGATGTGTCTCAAAGCACATGTATAAGCGCTCTACCCCCTATTTTGCATACAGCTTGGCCAGCTTTCACCATTGATCACAAGACCTTGGAAGTCTACAACACAGTTAAAGTCTATGATGTCATTATTCAAAGTCATTTCAAATGGAACAGTCAAGTTGACCATATGCAGACTTCGGCCAACAAGAAGCTCTTTGCCCTTCATCGTTTGAAAGGATTTGATGTTCAAGATCCTGAAATGGTTTCCATTTATACAGGTTATAAGTATGCCGTTCTTGTCTGGCATAGTTCATTTACAGTAAATCAAGTTAGAAGGTTTGGAGCGTGTGCAGAAACGGGCCTGTAGAATTATGCTTGATCAAAGATCCTCAGAATTTTCGACAGCCCTTCGTACATTAGGGTTGTGTACACTTGCAGAAAGACGAACCCAAACATGTCTTGACTTTGCTCGAAGATTGTTTAAGTCCAACTTCCGTAACTGGCTACCCCTCTACAAGAAAACTTTACAGGTCGCCATATGAGGAAATAGGGAAAACTTGTCATCCCAAGATGTCAAACTGAGAAATATAAAATCACCAATTCCTTATATGTGTAAACTTCTAAATGATTATGGTTTTAGAGGATTTTTGTTATTGACATTCTGCAACAAGTTCAATAACTTTTAGCAGGTCAGTCTTATGTTCTCCAATTCCCCTTTATTCTCTTCCCTTGCACTATAACGAAACCTATGAATCGAAAGCTTGGAGATCTAAAACCTGTTAAGAAATTTCTAATGAGCACATTTAAACCACATCTAAAAAATGAGATGCTTTCAACACAAAGGCCTGGAGTCATGTGGGAACTTAAATAATCACATCATTTCTGATGTCATTGCGGACACACATACCTCCCATTCATTGGCATATCTCATGACGATGCTCCTGCATTGTTTGTTATATTCTGCGATCCCCATTTTAGCAACATCTTCAGGTCCTTTGATGTTCAGTGACTTATCAATCTCATATTCCTGAAAAACAACAATAATGACATCACTTTCATTTTATATTTTTGGCAGACCGTAGGGGTCTTGACAATACTATGTAAACCGATGGTGCTTTTCCTGGGACTTTTGTGTTTATTTCCAACAAAAAGTTATGAGAATCCAAAAATATGAACTTTAGGAATAAAAAACTAAGTACAACAGTGTTGCCTTTTATATATAATTCATGGAATCTGTCTATATTGGTGATCTGTTCTTACCACGGGCAGCCCGTGACAGTCCCAGCCAAACCTTCTGTCCACATGAAAGCCGCTCTGATGGGCAAACCTTGTCACAATGTCCTTGATGGTTCCAGCCAGGATATGACCATAGTGAGGGAGGCCGGTGGCAAAGGGTGGCCCGTCATAAAACGTGTACCTGAATAACAAACAACACATGTTTTGTCTTGCTATCTCTGTCTAAAGACAATAACATCTTAACAACATGAACCTTTTGTGTGATTGAAAACAATGGACAGAAAGTGAAACAGCATTCCAAGACATCTAAAGACACACCTTGACTAAACATGGAAGATAGGAACACCGTGAGAAACAGATGATGTGTCACAGCTAGTATACAAATCAAGTTGCACATTCACTCTTTCTAAAAAGAAAAATTCTAAATAAACTAATTCTAGCCTAAATGAGTCTTCTTTATTTGCCATTTATCTAACTATCTATCTTCAGAACATATATCCCCTATACATATATATCCCTACATTTACATTAGACATCTATGCATTTGTCAGACGCTTTTATCCAAAGCGAATTACATTGCATTGTAATATACATTTGTTTCTGACTATGCAGAATCGCCTGGGATCGAACCCATGACCTTGGCATTGCTATAGCCCTATACGGCACGTATTGGTGTCCTGTAGTTTCTACATATTCATGATCTTCAGTGTCACCTTGTCCGGTTTTTGGACTGCCTGAGACACTCCTGGAAACAGTCTTTCTCCTCCCAGAACTTCAGGATGCGTTCTTCCTCCGTGGGGAAGTTGATGGTTTCTCGGACTGCTTCCACCATTCTGACTACACACAACAACAACATATAGGCCTATCAGTGTCAGAAATGATCAATGTTTGCCCCATTTATGACCAACAACAAATGCAATGTAGCTGTAAATAACACAAAAAGATATAAAACTCAATGCATGATTGAATTCTGATAGAATACATTTGAATACATTTCGTTGCACTGTACTTGTATGTGTGTAATGACAATAAATTGAAACAATAAATTGAATCAAATCAAAAATGCCGTTTTTGGTGTTCTTTCTTTCTTAACGTACAACAATTTAACTCAACGTTATGCAGTATTTACATTAAACCACATTCTGAGACTGTAAACACATATCTGAGAGACACAGGCAGCCTCAGTGTTTGCAGAGACTAAAAGATGTTTAAAACATTAAATAAGAAATAAACTTTCACTGTCATTTATATGGCAAGTGTCCTGTGGCAGGAAAATAAAGAATCACTTTGTCAAACCAGACCAGACCAGACAAGCTAAACTAGTCCAAACTGTTTCCAACAAGAACAGGTTTAAAGCCTCACTGCGACTGTTGGATGAGAATGATGAAATGCACTAACGTTACTGTTTTAATAGTGTGAGTCATTACAGAAGGAAGACAGACACTATCTATCAACATCTCATGATACAAACACATTTCTACATCTACAGTTTGGGTTTAAATACGGAACTATTTACGGCAGATATCAGTGATAATATATGTTAGTGTAAACAATAATAATAATAAATATTTATTTCATATATTTATTATATTATAATAAAGTGAGCAAAGTGACAACTACACACTTACATGCGAATCCTGTCCGGTGAACAGAGAGAGTGAGGAAATGATGCAACTCAGCGAGAAATTAACGATCCGGAAGCTTTCAAAATAAAAGTCTCGATCCGCTACGTTGCAAACTTAAATATATTTGGCTGTTGGCGCAATGGCGACAAATAAAAATATCCTTTATTTCGTTTCTATGCTGGATATGTTTTTGTTATTAGATTAGGACCCTCACACTTTTATTTAGTATATTTATATTTAGTTTCTCTTTTGCTTTTCTCCTCTCTTTTGTTTTGTATGTCTTGTGTATTTCAACACTGATCTGTTAAGAATTTCATTGTGCTATCGCATAAATGTATGGAACTTTGCACATTAATAAAAAAGCTATTTTAACGGGATTTAATTCGAGCACAAACAACACAAATGCCATGTTCAAGCCTTTTTATAATAAACGTGATGGGTCGTTCATGAACGATTCGAATCTTTAACATGACTCAAGGAGTGATTCGTTCATGTTGACTGCGCATGTGCAACACAGCACCAGCAATAGAAGTGATACGTTCGTGTCTCGAGTGATCGTATCCGAGTCTGTTTGTTTGCCTGTACCGGAGTCTTCGGGTCCGAGTCTATTTGTCTGCCTGTACCGGAGTCTTCGGGTCCGAGTCTATTTGTCTGCCTGTACCGGAGTCTTCGGGTCCGAGTCTATTTGTCTGCCTGTACCGGAGTCTTCGGGTCCGAGTCTATTTGTCTGCCTGTACCGGAGTCTTCGGGTCCGAGTCTTTAACGTTACGTGACCGCTTCCCGGATCAGTGATGCATGCTGTGCGTGTTATATGTTGTATTGTAGGTATATGAGATATGATCAAATGATAAAAAGATACGTGCAATAAACATCTTCTCTAAAACGTACCGTTCTGTTCTTTTTCTGCCAGTATATTCATAAATGTTTCTTGTGTTTTTAATTTATCTTAATAAACAACTATGCCTACGAACTGGCAAAATATAAACAATATGCAACACTAGTAGACTACATTAATTGTTTATGTCCATTGCATAATATTACACGAGTGATCTCTTATTAAATTATTGCACATTAAATGATATTTGGTCAACTGCATGAGACTTTTTAGTTAGAAAAACAACCTGTAAAACTTTATTGCATACTTGATGAATCATAAATACATAACACTGCAGAAAGGCATCAAATCCAAGAGTTAAATACTGACGTACATGAATATGTATAAGGGGAGACATGTAAAACATTATACGCGCATGTGTCGTATCACGTGACAAAAGAAAGAGCGAGTCTGTGGGTGAACTGTGGGTTCCTGAAGAACGAATGACTCGGGCATGAAGAGCTATAATCGTTTTTATTTCTTGTACAGCTTGGCTGTCAGGAACTATAGATGACTCTGTTTCTCTTATACAACTGCAAGTTATTTCTTATTATTAATCTGATCAAAACTAGCATAAATAAACGTTATGGGGTAATTTGGCTATTAACATACAACATTAATTTAACGACATGACTCGAAAAAAGATTCAAACATCACCATCTCAAAAATGCTTCGAACTTCCCATCAGTGTGTACATTATGGTATGACTTCTGTCATCTGTATATTCTATTACGCTTTACAAGACTTCCTGTGATTTATGGGTGTTTATAAGATATAAAAATATGAATCAAACATTTGGGTAATTAAAATTTAATCTAAAAATACTTGTTGAAATGCGCGTACAAAAAAAGCACAAAGTGAGAAACATTTCTAGACTCTTGAGAGCAGTCTGGGATATGAAGTGTGTGTTACTTGATCTCACGGCACTTACAGAGATCAGAGAGCAAATGGAAGACACTTTTCAAATTTGAGGAAATTAAGATAAATAACAGCACATATGAGGCTTGTCTTTTGAATTAGCACTTTTGAATTTTTTGGGGGGTTAAATACTTGAAAAACCTAGAGACAAACATAAAGGGTGCCTAATAATAATGATTTATGGCAAAAAAATTTAATCACCAAATACGGAGATACAAGGTTTCCAAAGGACATCAGCGATATATAATTTTGTATTAATTAAAATGTATCATTAACATGAAATTTTTAAAGTTCTTTCGCATTCAAACACTTTACATGTTGGCTTAAATAAAAACCCTTGTGTTTCTTTCAACGATATTAATGAACTTTGAAGAGATGAATTCCTAAGGAAGCATTTATTAGTATAAAATGATTGTTCAGCCAAAAATAAAATCTGTCATATTTTTTTCCCTGTGACTCATTTCTCCATTTTGAGAAATGCTCAGTGTTTTTGTGTCCATACAAGGGAAGTCAATGGGGGTCATTACTCAAAATATCTTGTTCTCTGCAGAAGCTTCATTTTAATAAAAAAACATTTCTGAAAAGTGGTTGCAGTCATTAGTTCATTACACTTTACACATATTCCACACAAAAGTTACATTTAATCATTTAGCAGACTCTTTTATCCAAAGCCACTTACAAATGAGGTAAACAATAGCAGCAATTGGAACAACATAAGGTCAACAAAAAGCATAAGTGCAGTAAAAACATTTCATCTCATATAGCCACAGTGTGCAAAGCAAGGGATCTTTGTTTAATGATTATAGAATTCACATTTGGAGAATGTACTAAAATACTTGTAGATGAGTTACTCTTCTTGGCCACTGTGTTTGTGAGCACTCTCCTTTAACCAAATGGTTGGTTTTCCAATAAGAGTTCTGGAAAAAGAGTCGTAATCATTTGTTTATTTACACTGGACACACATCCCGCAGTCACAACATAAGCATTATAAAATTCACATTTGCACACTTAAAACAAAAGAAAAACGCATCTCGCTGGCCAGTCTTTGTTAAGGGTCAAGGTACTTCGTGATCACTCTCCTCACTCTCTCTCCCTCGTGACAGTCTGTGAGGCAGTTGTTGCATTGCGTAGGAGGCTGCGAGTCTCCATCACCTTGCATTGCTCCCAACACGGAGTGTTCAGCCACATTCTCCATACTGTCCTCACACAAATTGTGAAGCACAAAGCAGGCGTAAATGACATGGGGCAGGTCCTGCAAGTTGATGTCCATAGGCCTTTTCAGTGCAGCAAATCTGGCTTTGAGGCGACCAAATGCACGCTCAATAACCGTCCGTGCCCTACACAAACATCGCCCAAAGCACTGTTCCTGAGGTGTGGATCCACCGTTTGAATATTCCTTCATCAAGTGAGGCAGAAGAGGGTAAGCCGGGTCACCAAGAACAAAAATGGGCACGGCGTCCTCGTTGTCCACGATCTGCTTTTTCAGAGGAGGGATCTTGCCAGTCTTAAAGTACGAGTTGAGCTTCGATTGAGCAAAAATCTGTGCATCGTGTACACTCCCAGGCCACTTTATCACAACATCTATAAATCTGTACTTATAATCACACACCGCCTGTACGTTAAGCGAGTGTTTACCTTTCATGTTGATGTAGTCCATTGAGTTGGTGACGTTGGATGGCTGCTTGATTTCAATGTGGGTGCCGTCGAGCGCCCCCAAACACTGCGGCATGCCATGCGCGCGATGGAAGCCCAAAACCAGATCCTCGGCCTCGGATTCCGTGAACGGCAACTTGATGTATTTCGGACCCAGGTGGACAGCGATCGCTTGGCATGTGTGCCTGACAACAACGGACACAGCCTGTCGCGACACGCCAAATGCGTTAGCGGTCTTCTGTAGCTGCCCCTCGTCGCTCAAGTAATTAAGCGTTAACGCAACTTTTTTAAGCGTCTGGATCGGTGCCCTCATGTTTGTCGTTTGCCCTTCGATATACGGACTAAGTTCTTCGCTAAGGGCGACAAGAGATGCTTTGGACATGCGAAAGTTCTCCCTCCATTCGTCTTCCACAACAACGCCATTAACAAAGTTGTCCCACCAACTGCTGCTTCTGCCGGGTCTGACCCAAAACCTTCTCCTGGTTGCCCTCCTCGTTGTCCTCCGCGGTGGACCTAAAAGCATGTGGCGTATGTTGTTTTCCACGATCAGTTGTTGCTCACCGCAGTAGCAAAGAAGCTGAAGGTTTTGCTGTAGTAAAGCTAATAAGCCCAGCAGCTTCTGCAACACGAACACTAGCGCGTAGTCCGCCATTGTTGTTGTGGGCGTGACGCGGCGTCTTCTTCTTTTCTTTACTGTCCGTTCCCTCCTTAGGAGTATTACCGCCACCTACTGTATATTTAGCCACATGGGTGATGAATCTGTGCAATAAGTGAAATTAAATATTTGGTGTAATGCCCCACCGACCTCAAAGGGTCCCTAACCTCACGCCCTTTCCCAATATGTCAACAATGGTGTCCAGCGGCGTCTATCTTCTTCTTTACATTTTATGGCGGGTCGCAACCAGCTTATTCAGGTGCATACCGCCACCTACTGTACCGGAGTGTATAATATCAATTCTTTAGTACTCCAGTGAGAGATAATAATGAAATATATATATATATATATATATATATATATAAAATAATTATAAAAATAAAATACAAATCCTATATGTTGAGGTATAACCCTGTAGATTTAAGAAAGTCAACGAGAGCTCTACAACACTCCCCTGTTTCCTCACTCATCCCTAAAATCCCTTCTATATTCCATCCCCGACCAAGTTCGTATATCTTGTAACGTAAAATGTTCCTCTCAGAATCATACTTACTACATTTCATGATAACATGCTCGACATTTTCAGTGACATTACAAACCTCACATTTATCAGACACACATTTTGACATTAAATACATCGTTGATTTTAACCCAGTATTTCCAAGCCTTATTCTTGAAAAAAGCACTTCATCTCTTCTACATTTCCCTTTAAAAATCTTCCTCTTAATTGATTTCTGTATGCTGTATTAGTGTCTCCCTTTCTCGTCTGTGTCCCACTTCTTCTGCCATACGTCATTTAATACTTTCCAAATTAATGATTTGGCCTTTCCTTTTCCAAATGGAACTTTCATTATTTCATCATCTTTTAATTTCAACGCTGTTTTTGCAATCTGCGGCGTCTATGGCAAGCCGAATGAGCTTTTAATAATTCTCGGGAGCATGTGAATTTGGACTAGTAACAATTGCTATTTTGGATATCAGTAGTTACATTTTTACTAGTACAAATGTTATTTCTTGATATCAACAATCACGCAATCACTCGCAAAAATGTGTATTCTTAATATCAACGATTGAATTTCAACTAGTAAAAGACGTAATTCTTGATATCTGTAATTGCCTTTTTTACTAGTTTAATATCACAACAGGCTGTGGTTAGAGTGTTGGGCTTGTGATCAGAAGGTTGCTGGTTCTAATCTCAGTGTCAGCAGGTCATGACTGAAGGGCCCTTGAGCAAGTCACCTTACCCCTGATTGCTCTGCAGTAATGTGCCACTGTATAAAACTACTTGTAAGTCGCTTTGGATAAAAGCGTCTGCCAAATGAGTAAATGTAAATGTACAAAAAAACAACACTGCCTTAACAACACTCTCAACGAAATCCAAGACTCTATTCCCAGAATTGATTATTATTATTAATAGTCTAAATAAACAACCAAACCAGGATATACCCATACAAAATGGAGAACTATGGAAAGACTATTTAAAGATAGTCTTTCTCCTGATCAGAAAACGTACAAAATAAACTAAACCAGTTAAAATCGATAATTAAAAACAACCAAACTCCTTTAGACTATATCTGATCAGTTTCAAAGAATTAAACGAAGCACGAAACAAATCATTCCGAGAAGAACACCAACTAATGCATCTCTGCAACTGCACTCAACTGGTTTGACGTTTATCTCAGAGGCAGATCCAGATCTCACCAGCTGACAACTGGAGTTCCTCAGGGATCAGTTCTTGCTCCTCTCCTCTTTTCTATACTGTCACCCCCCTGGGTCCAATTATTAAGGCACATTGGTTCTCATACCATTTTTATGCAGATGATACACTGTTTTATTTCTCTTTTCAGCCAGATGACCCCACCACCTCTGCCAGTGTCTCTGCTTGCCTTCTGCTCTCTTCTTGGATGAAAGAGCATCATCTAGAACTCAACCTCTCCAAGACAGAACTCTTAGTTATACCGGCCACCCATACAATCGAACACCACCATACCAATCAGCTCGGATCCTCAACTATAACACCCACCAAGTCTGCGAGGAACCTGAATAGTTATGACTATAACTCCCTAAGCTGTTATAAAATGCATTGCTTCTTGGGGCTCATTGTTTTATCACAACTGCATACAACCTTAAATATTTGTTTTTCAAAACACATATAGAAAAACTGTATAACAGAATATGAATGTGCAGAAACAGATGGACACATTGACAAAGATGAGGATGCTGAAGATGGAGATGAGAACATTGACTGCAAAATTGACTATTACGGTAATGTTTTGTTTTATAGGATACATTGAAACGTTAGTTTGTGGAATCATACTGCCAATGTGATTAACACATAAAATGCAGCTTCTGCAAGATCTTGCAACAATAAACCTAGTTTTACTATTATTATTACTGCTATTACTACTTTGAGATTAAAGCAGACCATTCTGGATCCCTAGTCATCACACTATTTTTGAGTCACATTGAACTCAGCATCAGCACTGGACAGAAATGCCAGTAATGAAGCCTTTCAGAGCAGAAAGCAAACTCGCTTATGTTTCACTTTTACTATTCAGCTTATCTGCACAGTAACAAAAATGCTTGAAATGCGTCCATGTAGATCCAGCAGTAAACCTTATCGTGGTTAAATCACATTCACTGGCTGTGTCTCATTTCATGAGGCCGCGTCCCCCAGAGGTCTTATTCGAAGGCTGCTACATCATCGAGTCGGTCTCGTTTCATAAAATCAGGTAGGACTCTCCGGAGGCACCTTTCAAATGCGACCTTCTTTGACAGGAATTCAGAGGATACATGAGCTGTATCCTTCGTTGCTAATGATAACCCACGATTCTTTGCGTCAGCCAATGTCTGTTATTAAAATGAATGGCAACAGCTGCATCTTCAATCAAATATGTGGTGTTTAAGCTTTCCTGCAGCTCAGTGGTTAGAGCATGGTGCCAACAAAGCCGAGGTCGTGGGTTCGATCCCAGGGGATTACTCATACTCTTTATATTTGTTTATCTCTTGGCATTGTCAAGTGTAGAAAGTAACAAACTTTTAACCTCTTAAATCATGTAGAAATCATTAGGGTTTCGAGCACGACGTGCTGAAAACCTATTGCTTTTGTAGTGATTTTTTTCAAATTAATTTGACAAGTGTGCGAGGACACGCATCCTTATGAAACAAGACATAAATGTCCAAATCTTCATATTGTTTATCAAAGCAAGCACACTATTAAAAATCCCTTAAATTTTTGTGGCAAACTTATTTGCTTGCAGATCCCAGATTGCAATAACAGACACTGAGCTGCCATCATCCAAAACTGAACCTTAATCTTGTGACAGACTATAAACAAATTCAACATGACCACTGACCAATGATAAACTAGAACAAGTTTATAGAGCAGTCCACCCAGCAAAGGGTTAAGGTAAGCAAAATAAGAGCGAGTAATGTTTCATTAACAAAGCGTGGCTTTATTTTGATGGTATCAAGTCCTTTTTTCAGAACATCTGTACATCATTTACTCTTCAGGGGTCTGTCATCTATTTAGAAGCTGGTTTCTTTGCGATAGCAGCCTTCATCCCCTTCTTATTGTGTTTTTTAGCGAAGCGCATGTTCTTCAGAAACTTTTGGTCAATCTGTTGACAAAAAGAAAACATTAATACATAAAAAAAATTACAATACAATTAATGAACTGGTGCCAAACAGATAAGATGCAATGTTTAAAAATTTGTCAAATGGACACTGTTAGTTGTCAAAGATTTAGAAACAACAATATCAATATGGAAGAAAACTTAAAACATGATACAAACACCATTTTTATTTACACCGAGACAACAGAAGCAGTAAAAACATGGGCAAGGATCAGCTGAAACTCCAATAGTAATTTACGGGCAAAGTAAAATAAATGGGGAATCCTTTCAATAAATCTTTAAGCAAGAATGAACTTGGGATAGTAATCATTTTTGAGAGAGCCCAAAAATATGTGGAACTAGAATAAATAGATTCACTGTAGTATGACCCAAATGTATCGTCCAAAATGGAAAATTCTGTCATCGAGCACGTTTAATGCACAATCTTACACGGATTATGCTTATGATATATGGAAGGTCGCGTAAATGCGTAAAACGGTTTTCTTTTATCGAGGTTAGGTCATAAACAGCTTAGGGAAAAGTTTTTTGTCCATTACTCTGATTTCAAGCTGCATGTAAACACCTTTACCTGTTTTCTCTCTGTTTTGTTTAAAAGTATAATAGTAAAATAACATATGAAAGTCCGCTCTTGAATCATGCAGATGATGTACAAATGTTCTGCGGACATAAGAGATATAAAAATACAGCTTCTGACTAAACAGATTATCGTCGAGGACGTCACTGCAAGAAACCCGGCAAGTCTCAAACTTCCGTGTAAATGCGTTTTTTGTGTAGCGGGTTTATTGCCATGCATCCTAACAGGTTTCTTTTTTCTAGCTGATCTCGATAGATATCCGTTTATTTTGTGTGTGTAAACAAACTCATTTATTCACCCTCTTTATGTCAAACCTGAGGGCGAGTAAATGACAAACTTCTCATTTTTAGGGGGGAACAGTTCCTTTAACTTCCAATAACAATGTAAAAATATTGTCTTGATTATTGCATTGACACTTTAAGTAATTATGCCCTTAAACTAATAATTGGGTTTTCTACCCACAATGATGGCCATTTTAACAGCATGACATTATTCTTGCAACATTACAATTTAATGTCAAAATCTTTGAAAGTTATATAAAGGTACCTAAAGAAGTCGTATGAGATACACAGACGTTTATTGTGCATACAAGATGAATCTAGCACATAACAAAAGAACTCAACACCCATCTGATGACATGCAGATCACATGTGAGGAAGAGTTTGTTTCACCAGGATATGAGCATCAGATTCAGTCAAAGTATTGGTGGGAATTCTCCATTAAAGATCAATGAGTTAAAGATGAGTGTTCGTATGAGACGGAGTGAACGAGTTCTGTTCAGCCACTTACCCCCCTCAGAGACTCATAGCGATCAGTTCTGGGCTTCTTGATGCCATTTCTGTGCCACTTGCGAGCTGCACACAAAAACCGACAAAGTTACAAAACAATACAAGACCTTAACCACAATGCATTGAGGCAAACATGAAGCATCACTCTTACACTGGTTGTGTGTGGTGTGGTTCTTTGACTTCGCCATTTCTGATCACTGTCTGCTAACACAAGAAAACAAATTCACAGATCAGATTAAACGGACATTGGATTCTCTGAAGCGCGCGCCGCGACCAGCTACATCAGAAGCTAATGAACTACAATATATGGCAAAACTATTCACTCATCATCCAAAATATCAAACATTTGTTGCGTAAATAGGGACGAGAAACAGGTTACAGAGCTGATGAGTAAATGATCATTTCCATTTCTAAAGGATTGAGTTAGATTGTCTTCCTATACGGAGATAAATTCAATACCTGCCACACGAAGCGCACGACAACCGGAAGAGAAAGACAGAGCAAAGCATTGTGGGAAATAAAAGTCAACGTGACGGGATGTGGAGGGAAACTCAACACGACTTTTTCAGAAGACGTAAACAAAACACATTTTTGACGGTAGCATGTAACAAAACGTTTTAATACAAAAACACCCTACACAATTTAACACAGAAAAGGAGTACAGTTTGAAGCTGTGAAAGCAATATACTATTTAAATTGTGTAAATGTAAGTAAAATATAGTGAGTTAATCTGAGTATCTCAAACATTTCTGTTAGAATTCATCAAAAATATTACGTGTATAATACAAATATATATTAGTTAATTGAATAATTATTTTTCCATTTATATTCATAAGCGTAAATAATATAAGTATATTTCTGAGGAATTAACTGTTGGACTTTTAATCACCTTTTTAAAAATTTCCCACTGCAAAAAATCTGTTAAATGATTTAAAAGGATTATATGAAGTAAATATACGTTTTTTTTTTATTGTCCGATAATAAAATTAAGGCTGATATATTATAGCCACTAATCATAAATCATGTCCTCTGGTTGAACAAAACAATCTTATGATCGTTGGATCATATCAATTATATAACAATTGAGGAGTAATATATAATAAAATAACACGTTTGTTTATAGCATCTGAACTTTAAGTGTGCACCATTTAAAGCACGCAAAGAACTTTATAATCTTATAACTGTTTTTAAATATAATCTTTTCCTGTGCTATTTACTGAGCCACATTCATTATATTTTTAAAACCACTCAAGCAAAATAGATTTGTGCTTATACGCTTTTGACAGTAGAACCCATATTTACTGATTCAATATTTAATAGTATTTATTATTGACCACAACTACAGTAACTAGAGTAGTTATTACAACGATTAAAAGGCAAAATGAACATTAATATCGAGTTACGTGTTGATGATGCAGTACTGACCACTTCCAGCAGATGTCCGTGTTGTTCAGCTAATTTTCAACATGCAGCGGAATGATGGAGAAAAAAATCTGAATCTGAAACAGCAGTGATTCAAATCTAACAAAACATATTATAATATAATGAGAGTAACTAGATTGTTAATATGCATTAATATAATTGAATTCAATTATCCATTAATATTTGTGTAAAATAAATACAAAATACAAACAGGACAGAATGACTGTATTCTATGAAAAAACACATTCACGTATGCTATGTACACAGGTGTATTACAGGCCTAAGGTAATTATTATATGTGTGATGTCCTGATCACACAGTAATGGCAAGCTGACTGTACATCTAAACACATTTTTTGTGTCTGAATTCTTTAAGGTGATTGAGGTTATTTCTATCAGTGTGAAAATATCAGTCAAATATAGCAACAGCACTCATGGTGAATAAATAAGAGATGCTTTCGTGAGCATTTACAGTATTGAGTCAATACTGCCCGTTGAATGGTTTGTGCGTAATATAATCGTTTTCACAGAACGATGACTTTAGCCCCCCCGATCCCCCTTATCTCAAAGCAATCACGCTTCTACTCGGGCCTGGCTCACATTGCCTTCAATAATCATATGCGTGGACTTCAATGCTCTAAATTTAGACCACCGAGCATCCCTGCTCAGCAGAGTGACAAGTCTCCCTCTAACATAAACATGTCTCACTGAAAGAGGCTGAATGCTTTCACATCTGAACACACTGAAGGCAAACTCGCATCATAGCAGCTGATTCCAAATACAGTTCATAATGTGAAATGCTCGCCTTAACTCGCAATTACCTTTTTATCTGTACTGACATAAAACACCTTATCATCAATGATGTCCTAAGGATTCATAAAAACATCAAGTGAGCCTTTAAGACCTTTAGTATGTAGAGCGGAGTCCACATTAAGCACACTGAATACAGTTGAAACCTTTTTATCTGGAATGTTATAGACATGTACTTGATAAAAATACGGCAACGTGATGCAAACAGTTTTAAGAATCAATTCTTAAAGTCACAACGGCCGTTAAAAAAAGTCCAGTCTAGTTCCCAATATAGCATCACAAACTCATCTCCCTCTTACATAAGAGTTCCCTTGAGAGAAAAGCATTGCGTTAAAGGTTCTCTACGCCACTACGATACAGTAGAGATCCCAGAACCCCCCCCCCCCCCCCCCACAAACACACACCATGTGCTTTCATCTATACAATACCACAAATATCCCATAATCCTTTGTGGCTGCTGCTACATTGATTTCACCCTATCCATTAAAATAATACTTCACTGGAATGATATTATTAGTTTCCACTTCTCTGCCATCCCACGAGTGGGGATTCGTGCAGTGATTCAGTGCTAGACTGACGATTAGGGATGCGCGATAAATTATCGGACGATAATTGTAATGATCCCATAATGTTATCGGTATCCACCTTTTTCACAACGCACGAAATTACCCATTATGCCTTGCGTATGAGCTTAGGGCTAATGCTTAAGACTTCCGGTTCGCCGCTTGATCCCTTTAGTTACAAAGTTAGCTTTAAAGCTTTTAAACGTACTTTATAATACATTTACATTTAGTCATTATCCAAAGCGACTTACAGATGAGGAAACATTGGAAGCAATTATAACAACATAGGCAACAACATACATAAGTGCATCAAACTAGTCCATATATAGTCCATTTATGTCATTTAAAACAGCAAAATGTCAAAGGGCAGTTACTTCACAGGGGCCGCACGGGCATCAGTTTTGAACCTAGACCGTAAAAATAAACGTTGTTTCTCACTATAAGAAGTTGGGCAGCGACATCTACTGGGATGATGACATTAAACTCCAGCCAGCAGGGACATCTGATATATAGTCTTATGTATGTAGACGGCCAAGAGCTTTATATTTATGCGCAGTGTTAACATTGGACGAATTCTTTGCCATCAACAGTTCACATTTGAGTCCAGTGTTCTTAACAGGAGATTCACAATCTAACGGAAAGATGTTGATACCCACTACACCAGATATAAATAAACCTGATCACATTGCGTTGGATCTTTTATCCAATAACACAGTATTGGAGACATGTGGACGCTTCAGTGTGACTGGTTCTGTAGCGATACAGCGGCTGTGTTGTTGAACGGGCCTTTATTTATAGAGCTACAATACTGACTTGGCCAAACATACACTTAAATACATACATTACGTACAAAATACTGATTTTCCTGTGTCATCCAATGTGAACATGTTTGTTTGAATACAGCGCAACTGTAATATTAAACTAAATAATGAATCAATTATAATAATGTCACTTATCCCTGTATGTATGCTTCAATAGTGATGTACTGCAATGACAATAAAGTAAATAATGAAGTAAACAGTATGTTGTGGTGTTTTTGAGAGGTCAGAATTCAGTAGTCAGAGCGAAGACCGAGCTGTCTTTAAATGTTATTTACGTTAATGTTACTGTAGTGGGCAAGACACGAGACAGTCAACTTTGTGGTTGAAAACAGCCCCGGAGGGTGGTTTATTCAAAACACATGTGCAAAAAGGTGAACAGGTGACAAGCTCCTGCACAATGGCGCCAGGTGGGAAGTCCGGTTCCGTGACGGTGCGCAGTCGTGCTCTGTGTTGGTGATGTGGGTGTCGTTTCTTCCAGTCTTTGGTAGGGCTGTCGATCGTCAGGTGCCAGACTCTTTAAAAAGATAGCAGCGAGAGCCAGGGTCAATATCATCCCATTTGTGGAGTGGAAACTCACCCTCTCTCTGCTCTGTCCAGCTTTTATGTCTGCTGGGGATAAGTCGCAGGTGCTGACGATCGGCAGGTGGAGGCGTTGATTGCCTCCTGTCTCCATGGCGACACTGATAACGGAAGTGCGGATCATCAAACAGGAAGTTTACTCTGCGTAATGAAGCCCTCCATGGAGACGTCAAGATAAAGGTGGATTGGCCGACAATAAAATTTAGGCTGATATATTATAGCCAAAAATCATAAATCATGTCCTCTGGTTGAACAAAACAATCTTATGATCGTTGGATCATATCAATTATATAACAATTGAGGAGTAATATATAATAAAATAACACGTTTGTTTATAGCATCTGAACTTTAAGTGTGCACCATTTAAAGCATGCAATATAAGTAGGATTAAACATTAATATCTCTCATGATATCAAAACCTAATTCAATTCTGCGCTTACATTGTAAGAGTAATGACCATGAATAAAACAGTAAGAGTCAAATCTTATTTAAACCAACATATCAGTTCACACTGCTCACTGTACAAAGGTACAGAATATGATGATAGCCTTTATAAAGTCCAAACCTTTTAACAGTGTCCTGCTCATTGTTTTTAGGTGTTTTGAGGTGTCTTTCTTGTGTTGCTAAGCGTATGAGTGGCTGTTCTGGTGTTGCTAAGTGTTTGAGTTGCTGTTCTGGTGTTGCTAAGTGTTTGAGTTGCTGTTCTGGAGTTGCTAAGCGTTTGAGTGGCAGCTCTGGTGTTGCTTAGCGTTTGAGTGGTTGTTCTGGTGTTGCTAAGCGTTTGAGTGGCTGTTCTGGAGTTGCTAAGCGTTTGAGTGGCAGTTCTGGTGTTGCTAAGCATTTGAGTGGTTGTTCTGGTGTTGCTAAGCATTTGAGTGGTTGTTCTGGTGTTGCTAAGCATTTGAGTGGTTGTTCTGGTGTTGCTAAGCGTTTGAGTGGCTGTTCTGGAGTTGCTAAGCGTTTGAGTGGCTGTTCTGGAGTTGCTAAGCGTTTGAGTGGCAGTTCTGGTGTTGCTAAGCATTTGAGTGGTTGTTCTGGTGTTGCTAAGCATTTGAGTGGTTGTTCTGGTGTTGCTAAGCATTTGAGTGGTTGTTCTGGTGTTGCTAAGCGTTCGAGTTGCTGTTCTGGTGTCGCTAAGCTTTCGAGTGGATGTTCTGGTGTTGCTAAGCGTTTGAGTGGCAGTTCTGGTGTTGCTAAGCATTTGAGTGGTTGTTCTGGTGTTGCTAAGCGTATGAGTGGCTGTTCTGGAGTTGCTAAGCGTTTGAGTGGCTGTTCTGGAGTTGCTAAGCGTTTGAGTGGCAGTTATGGTGTTGCTAAGCATTTGAGTGGTTGTTCTGGTGTTGCTATGCGTTTGAGTGGTTGTTCTGGTGTTGCTAAGCGTTTGAGTGGTTGTTCTGGTGTTGCTAAGCGTTTGAGTGGCTGTTCTGGAGTTGCTAAGCGTTTGAGTGGCTGTTCTGGAGTTGCTAAGCGTTTGAGTGGCAGTTCTGGTGTTGCTAAGCATTTGAGTGGCAGTTCTGGTGTTGCTAAGCATTTGAGTGGTTGTTCTGGTGTTGCTAAGCATTTGAGTGGTTGTTCTGGTGTTGCTAAGCGTTTGAGTGGTTGTTCTGGTGTTGCTAAGCGTCCGAGTTGCTGTTCTGGTGTCGCTAAGCTTTCGAGTGGATGTTCTGGTGTTGCTAAGCGTTTGAGTGGCAGTTCTGGTGTTGCTAAGCGTTTGAGTGGTTGTTCTGGTGTTGCTAAGCGTATGAGTGGCTGTTCTGGAGTTGCTAAGCGTTTGAGTGGCTGTTCTGGAGTTGCTAAGCATCTGAGTGGTTGTTCTGGTGTTGCTAAGCATTTGAGTGGTTGTTCTGGTGTTGCTAAGCGTTTGAGTGGTTGTTCTGGTGTTGCTAAGCATTTGAGTGGTTGTTCTGGTGTTGCTAAGCGTTCGAGTTGCTGTTCTGGTGTCGCTAAGCTTTCGAGTGGATGTTCTGGTGTTGCTAAGCGTTTGAGTGGTTGTTCTGGTGTTGCTAAGCATTTGAGTGGTTGTTCTGGTGTTGCTAAGCATTTGAGTGGTTGTTCTGGTGTTGCTTAGCATTTGAGTGGTTGTTCTGGTGTTGCTAGGTGTTTTTGGAGTGTTAAGTTGTGAGTTGAATAAAACTCTTCCAAAACACAACAAATAGCCGAAATACTCTAACACCGCAACACCCCAAAAACACTTAGCAACGCCTCAATAAATAATCAAAACCCTCCAAAAACCCTCAGCAATAACAGAACAACCCATCAAAATGAACCCAGAACCCTTAGCAACACCGCAACGAACAATCAAAACATCCTCAAAACAATCAGCAACAACAGAACAACCCAACAAAACTACCCAAATATCCTTAGCAACATCACAACAATTAATCAAAACTCTCCAAATACACTTAGCAACACCAGAACAACCTCTGAAAATAACTCCCAAACACCTAGCAACACCCTAAAACCACTCAAAACACCCCAGAAAACAACTCCCAACACCAGAAAGACCACTCAAAACACTAGGCAGCACTCAGATAACCACTCACACCTTAGTAACCACATAACAATACCCTAGCAACCATCCACAACATTGTAGCCATATGTCACCAATAATTTTTCCTTCCAAACATTTTGAAATCTAGTTAAAACCAAGTCTACAGCACAGACATACACAACCTCCATCAACATTCATTCAACAGAATGCAGCCCTGCTGGAGTCTCAGTCTACACATCTGGCTTATGTTAAAGAGATTGCGGGTCATATTACAGTCTGTCTCTGGAGGGGCTTTGAGCTGTGGCTGTTGGAGGCAGTGGTTAGAGAGGCACATTTGGATGTCATTAAAGCACAGGGCTATAGTGTAATTAAGCCCGAGTTTCCTTTTCTTCTTTAATCAAAGCCTTGTTAAAGTTGCACCTCCGCACAACCTCAGTGACATGTCTGAGGGAAACTCTGACACAAACGCATGCTGCCACAAGTCAACTCTTGCGTACGCACGCATACACGCGCCTTTCGCCATTCAGACCGGGGAAATAGGGCAGACCAGGTCTCTTGGGGGGCTGTTTACCCCCTTGAGTCACCTCCCATGTCCTTGACATTCATGTTGGAATCCAAGCCAACCCACATGTTGCACACCAGACATGTTTTGTGTGCCAGGCGCTGAGTGTTAAAAGGCTGTTCAATGGCGCTCTGTCCTGCATGCTGATAGACCCACCCTTTGAATCCAACATCCCATGCATTGTCAAGCTCACATACCTGTCTCTGATTGGCCAGCTGCTTAACGCTCCATTGACAGGGAGTGGCACGGGGCCAGTCAGAATGCAGTTTGAGTGCATCAGCAGAAGATGCGCTGTGATTGGATAAGAGGCAGAATGAATGAAAACCGTTGATCTGAATGTGTGCCAGTTGTATCTGCAGGCAGGGACCTCCATGCATCCGACTGATGCGGGGTATGACGGTCACCACCCCTGCAAATCTCAGTAAGACAGTCGTGTGTGATTTAGATCCGCATTTTTAAGATGTCATCCTATTGACCTAGTTAATGACATACTTCACAATAAAATTCAAAATCACTATTATAAATAAAAAGACTCAAACAGAGTCGTAAGATCAAACAAAAACGTACTATGAAAATGGTTACCAATAAATTCATATGTCGCTGAATGACATGCATAAGATGCAATTCTTCTCCGTTTTTGGTGAACTATTCTTTTAATGGGTCCTGTTGTTATTGTAAGTCCCTTCGACAAAAAGCACTTGTGTGCTATTGTCACTCTCACAGACAAAAGTAAAAGACATGGGACACATTCGAGTCGGTACAATCAGTGCACGATTAGAGAAATGAAGTTATGTAAGGAGCGGCTGATGACTCATGCTTTTTGTCACACTCAGGCACGTACACACACTGGCGTAGTATTTTTAACTAGCCTTTATTGAGCAATCCGAGTCCCACTCCCAGTTACAGCCGGTGACCTGCTTTTCCTTCCGATAAGAACGTGACAGATTGGTCCATGCGGTCTCAAAAGTGTTAAACACCTCCATTGATCGATACTGTGTGATGTCTTTGTGTGCCAACAACACTGAGAAATCAAAATGCTGAACTGATTCTATTTTGTAATTATACTTTGTGCTGCCGGCGTGGTGATTTCATTGACTCAGGGGGCAGTTCATTCATCAAACACACACAGATAACCGAGCGTGTGAGGCTGTGAAACAGGCTCAGACTGGTTTGTCACTAGTTGATTTTCAATGCTGGTGGTTTCTAAAAATCTAATAGGAGGTCCATTGATTTCTACATTTCTGATTTCTAGGTCATGAGTTCAAAACCTATTGAACACACTGATGTGTAGCGTGAATGCACTCGCTTTTACAAAAAGCATCAAGCACATGCACACATGTCAATATAAACTGATTTGGGAGCTTTTCTACCTGTTGGTTTTCGGTTGCTATGGTGTTCTGGATAGGTGACTTCTTACTGGCTTAAAGCCAAATGATCCTACGCCCAAGTGGTAGATGATATTCTCGTAAACCTACTTTCGGTTTCACTCAGGTTCCTTTTTCAATGTAAGTCAATTACTATTTGTTTACCATCAGAGGAAACTGATACGCTGAATGAACAAGTATTAGCACATCTCACCATTAAAGACTTGAATACAGTTTATTGAAAAATTGAATGATGACATTTTCAGTCAACACCCAGTGACCTAGTGTTTAAGATCAGCACAATGACAGATTATCCTTTCCAGAAAATCTCAAGGCAGAATCAACTATTACTCATGCTCGTATCCACCTACACAGAGGAGAAAGATTTCGTGCGGGATGGGGATGATGATGCTTGCCTTAACAAACACCACACAATTACCTTCGTCTTGTCATGCCTGGTCAGCAAAGCAATTGCGGGAGAATTTCATGAAAAGGCCTCGAGATGTTCAGATACTAACAGATAATGGTCAACAGTGAAAACAGGCACAGAGGTGACCTGGGAAACTATGCTGGCCGTTTATCCAGAGATCTGCTTTTTCATGTTTGAACTACACGGAAATGGATTCCATTGAAATGGATCTTAGTGTTGCTCTTAGATGGGGAGTGTTGAAGCTTTTTAACATCAGGTTAGACTAAAAAACAAGTACAAACGTGTGCTAAACTCCTGGCCCCGACTTGACTTAAAGCGTGGAATATTCGTCAGTCACTGTATTGAACAGGATATGATGTCATGCTGTAATAGGTAATGCAAATGTAATGTCAAAATATCCAAACTAGTTTTTGTTCTTTGAATTTAGTGAAAATGTAAATATGTGAAGTTTAGATTCTGTATTAGTCGACTTTTTCTGGATAGTAATACTGTAAACTGTGAGGATCATTAAGAAAACCTTGTGAAAGCGATGAAGTAATGAAAGGTGCAGGGGAGTTCCATGTAACATATAGTTGTGTGTAGGCGATGGACTGTAACATTATATGCTGATGATGATCGCTTTCCTCCGAACCTCCAGACCAAGTACGAGCCTAGGGATGAAATGAGGTTTCACAAAAAGGTTCAAATCTGACATATTTGCCATCAATTCAGTCATATTTTTAAGTAGAAATAGATGACAATCTTCAAGAGAACGCTTCTTACCACTAGTCTATATACAGACCAAATACAAACTTAGATCTTTTCAGTTCAGTTTAATGTACTGAGAAAATAGCAAACATATCATGTATTCTAATTTCAAGTATGTATGTTACTCATATCGATACGGTATTGCAATGATTCAAAGCAACAAAAAAAAACAGAACAACCTCAGTCTGTGAGACCAACAACAGTATGACCAGCAGTTTATTTTTGATAGGGAAATCCCCAAAGGTGTTATTTCAACCAAAAACATCTGCACCTCAATATAAAAGTACAGTAAGAAACTCAAGAAAAAGGAACAGCGTATTCTTCAGGGATTGCCAGTGTGTCATTGTAAAACTGAAAGCACGGTCAATCACACTATACCTGCCAAAAACAACCACAACATTCAGAAAATCGTGTTTTCTTGGAGTACTTTGGCTCAGAGTTCGACCATATCCGTCCAACTGCTAAACTGGCCTGTAATTTGATTGTTTTAACAAGCGCACAGTGCCAATCATTGTATTCGCTCCACGTTCTTTTAAGAAGTTGTCAAACGGTCAGCTGAGGATATCTGGCAACCGGAATTATCTGCTCGTCTTTATCAGGCCTTCAGCAGCACGATGTGCTATCACAACACCTACCCACTTGTGTCGGATCCCGGTGAAGAGTGAGCAGAGAAACGGATGGGTGCGTGAAGGCGAGAGGGGGGGGTTCTCTGGAAAGAAGTGTTGTTGGTATGACTCAGAGGTACAGCGATGAAAGAAACGGTAGATTATAGGGTTTAGACCTGCACTTCCCCTTCACACAGCGAACGTCGCTCACGCTGGGTGTGTGGGCTCTGACAACTCTAAAAATGGAGTCCCGGTTTCCTGGTTTTCCCTGAAGGTGAAATCAGTTCATGCGTTGTTTCTCTAGTGGAAGAATACGCTTGAAAAATGGACAAGAATGTTTTTTTTGTGGTTTAAAATACCCAATAATAGAAGATAAATCACACATCTCTTTAAAATCTTGGATGTTTCTTTAAGACATCAATGAGATTGAAAGGTGAGCAAATGAGACACAGTCTTATCTCGAGAAACAAATGTCTCTGTTAGAGTTTCAGAGGAGATCTTAAAAAGGTCTCAAACGGAGCTCAGATTTGTCAAATGTGCAATCGAAAGTCATTTTCATCAGATCTCACCTCACCTAGATATTGTGCAACTCATACAAAGATGGTTGAAACAATTTGGCAAAAGCATTAAGGCTGTTGTTATATCGTTGAATATCGTGTGAGCAAACATTCGTGGCATCTCATTTACTGATAGCCTAGTTATTACGCAACTGCAGTTTGGATTTTCCAATGTGGAAGTGACCAGAGGAAGTTTACTCCGAAAGTCACTTTTTATTTCACAAGAAAATCTTGAATCATTTCATTTTATGGGAACATTCTTTAAATACTTTATGTGCGTTTTACCGCTCAACCTATTCTTTCGGTGTTTGATATTTACAATCCAATGACAACACGCTTCAAAATCATCATCATGTGATCATCTCAGCAAATGAAGAGTTATTTCCATTTTTAAAATCATGTTTTAATTTTACGTCATGTTAGAACACAATAAAAAAGACACATTTTATAGCTTTATACATTTACTCCTTGTCAGAATTTAATTTATTTGTGTTTTGCTCTTTAAAGGGGTCATATGACACATCACGTTCAATTGTACTGACGGTACGCTCACCTTACTTGCGTATACATTGGTGCGGTCTTAGTCAAATCATATCACGAGCTGACGTAGATTTGTGGGGGTGTGGTTACACGAGGCGTTTCAGGCAGGTCTGGGTGAGCATTCGCTTTTAGATAGAAAGCATCATTTGTTCCAACACTTACATTTTTGCAATTTGACGTGTCTAATTCATGCATGAGCAACTTATGACACGCCAAAACACGTATTCCCGTCATATGACTCCTTTAAGGGAAACATTTGCTAGCATGAAACATATCTGAGAACCCCATTGGGTTTCCTGAGCTATCATGTCTTGTCTGTCCGCAACAAACTTCTGCTTCAACAGATATTTTTCTCACGTCTGTACAGATTCAGTTTTGTTATATTGCTGATGGTGCAGATGTTGATACTAAATCTAAATCAGAAACAGTCATATACAGAGCTGCAATGTTTCTTCCTGATTTCGTCTATTTCTGTTTTTATTTGAAAACCCCCTGAAATTCTAAACCTTATAAAGTGTGATGCAGCATCTTATCTTATCTTAGTCAACCGATGATACCAGATGATTCAGAAAAGCTGTTATCAGTTTCTGGTGGTTTTCTCGTAAATACAGCAAATAATTGGTTTGTCCAAAAAGTTTAGCCAGAAAATCAACTCCATGATATCAGGAGGAAATAAGTATAATTATGGGATATCGAAATGGAGAACCTTTCTTGAAAACCCCTCTTTAGAAAGACCAATAAATAAAGATTTTATTCTGCCAAGGTGCCCTCATGTTTTGAAGTTGTAACCTTGTACTTTACTGCTCACCTAAGGCTCTCTGAATATCGAAGTTTCTCGATATTTTGTGATCATTTGAATGTCTTTGTTTGTAACTTATATCATATGAAAGCATGCATTTATAATCGCTTCCCTGTAAACAAACAAACAAACAAACAAACCAACAAACCAAAACCTGTGTTCGCTTTGTACATTTACTGACAAACATATCAGTGTGTTCTGTGCGTTGCTTATTTCTCCCGCACATCATATAAATAAGGAGCAAACATTAACAAAGCGTGCAGGCCTCGGCCCCCAGGCACACGCTGTCAGCTGCCAAACATAGCTTGAATCTAAAAGTGATGCCATGTGTGGAAGAGAACAGGAGGTGGAATCCACTGGAGAAGCACCTGTGGATATAAATACACCATTTACAAACGAAACTTTTATTACTTTACACTACATATTACTTAGAAGCTGATACTGTATAATCAAATTGAAGACTTCAGCTTGTAAAGATACTGTAAGTGTTGGAAATATCTGGCAGTATTAGCTTTTGAATAAAACCATTCTTCATCTCACTGGTAGTGATACCCCTGATCTCCATTCAAAAGTAATCCAATGAACGAACCCAATAATGCAAATTGTCTAGCAACCAGGGGTGTGGATGGTCACTGGTCTCACTATCGATTTGTTTACAGTTATCGTGTCAACGATATGTTCCAGTTTGATATCATCACGATGCATGGCGATATGCTGCATCCTCAATTTCTCATATTACTGCACAAGTAAGTCTGTCTCCCTCACACTTTTACTGTGACGGCTCTGACGAAAACACGGTAGGAAAGTAGCAAACATGCCAGAAAGTAGCACTGAACAGGTTATACAATTTAAATTTTGATATGAATGGCTGCTGTTAAAATCTGCAATCTGCGTGTGAATGAGTAGTTTCGTGTAGAGGTCTTCACAGACCCGGACCTTCTAAACAGACCCGTCCAATATCGGGGGTCAGGTCTCGGTCCTCGGCTCTAGTTTTGTGTGCTGTAGCAGACTTTTGAGCGTCTGGACGCAAACACATAAACTGAATCAGCGCTGCTCTAAAAGAGTTGACCATTTTTCATTGGAGAGAAGCTAGTGTCTGCGGCAAGCCATCAAAATAAAAGTCCAGTTAACCACATGACAAAACTGCTACTAAAAATGTACAAAACTGTTAATTAAATATAAGTAGACTTAAACAGCAAAAGAAAAAAACGTATACTATATTAATATATTAGCATAGTTGTACGGTATGCTCTATTTTATGGATTTTTTCTATGAGGTTCAAAAACACTTCAGAACCGAGATTTTTTTTATTATGGTTTGAATAAATGCTGTAGTATAGTTAAGAATACTTTTATGGGGCAAAAGTATATTACTTTTTATGTAGTAAAAAAAGGAAAACACAGAATCCAGAAATATACAAATATAATTTGGGGAAAAGTCAAATGTATTTCATAGGGCCCTAGTTTATTAATAAACTGCATGGAGGCAATGAATAATCCAATATTAATCCAATGGAGCATAATAATGAAATAGCAACAGCACATACTTTATTAAAGTTTATTAAAGAAATGTTCTATTTTAAGTCCAATTGAGTTCATGTTGTTAATAAAAGAAATATTGGATAGCAGAAATCCCCTTTGAAGATGATCTTGTTGTCTTAATGTATTTGTATCTTAACTTCAATCTTAAAATGTTAAATGGATCCAATTCATGTTCAGTAAAATAATGCAGAAAATGAGTGCACTGTCACAGATTAAACAAGCTAAAGCACAGATGTGCTGGACGGCACAGACCCCTGCGGAGACACGTGTTCATGTCTACAGAAAACGTGAGAGATAAAAGCAGCTCCCACCCTAACCTTTAAAGGAGAAGTTCACTCAGAGCACCATTACCTCCGATTCCTTTTCTGTCATTTACTCACCCAATTTTAAAGCCATGCCGTGCTATTATTCCTTTCTGTGGAACGCAAACGTAAACACTGGAAAGGAATACTGTGTTTATATGACTTCAAATCTTTTTAAATATGGTTAAAAATGACAAAATCGCACTGCACATTTAGCCGGGTGTAAACATCTTTTACTCTATTTTGTCTGGCAAATCACAGCTGCCGAAAAACTACCATTTCTTACAGCATTTCTTTTACAGTGTATAGCAATTTTGAAGATTTATTTATGCAGCTGTTATATAAAGATGTTCAAGTGTGAATAATTTAACATTTTACTTCCCATAGGAAAAAAAATCTAGAGAAATACATTTCTTTTCAAACTAAATTGTAAATAACACATTTGAAAACGACTTTATTAATTGGTCCACTTATAACATTAGTTAAAAAGTTCGTGCAAAATCAAGTGAAAACGTAGACCCATTTTATATATGATGATGACCTGTTTTCTCAGAGGTAAACAGATTAAGTAAAAATAGACGGCGGTCAAAATATGTACCTCTTGTCACTGGGGCAGTACCTTTTCAAAAAGAACACATTTGCACCTAAAAAGGTTCATATTAGTATTACAAAGGAACATATTTGTACCAAACGTATACATATCTAACGGTACATAACAGGACCATTTTGAAAGCGTACTGCCCAAGTGACAAAAAGGTACATATTTTCTCCATTTTGTCTTGCTGGAGGTTTCTAAAGTCACTAAATTGTATAATGTTAACTGTACAATAATGTACTGTATAAAAAAGCATTACCGAAGCCCCACCCCTAACCCGACTCCTTTATACTTTTCAATACGAGTGAGTCACCTCTTAATATTTGTGATGGATTATGATGAAACATAAGCAGCAGGAGGAGCACCGAGTAGTGTTGAGGGAGTAAAAGACGGCCGAATGAATCTCACTGCGGTAGAGTTAGTCATACGGCACTGCTGTGAACCCATTGAGCCCGTCGCACAACCGGAAACCATTCAGAGAGACAAACAGCGGGCCTTCATTACGTCACCGCAGACAGAACATTCACAGAGGTTCAAACGCATTAGTGAGGACACGAGACCAAACTCAACAACACGGGACAAAGGGAGAGAGTAAGGGTAGCGCGCAGGACAGAGCATGCGTTTCCGCCCCATTTATCCTCCTGCTATGAATGGAGTCACATGAGTAGACTTATGCTCCTGGAGAACGGCCCACTATCATTATAGAGCAATCACGCCGCTGGGTTTGTGACAGAAAGCTCGTCCAGCCGCAGATAAGAAGGCTTAACAGAAACTAGATCTAACTGGTTTATGCCCACCGGGGCATTCAAATGCAATGAATGGAGTAAAAACATTTGCAGAGATTGAAGTGACAGTTCTGTCATTACTGGCTAATCTTCATGTTGCTTCGGACCTATACAGTACGACTTCCTCCCGTGGCACACAAAAAACAAGAACACACGAACCTTCCACCACCACCTTGTGTGTCAAATGGTCAATGGTCGATATTATCATACACGTGGTGTTACCACAAATAGTAAGTACATGAAGTCAACTGCAATTTTATGTTATAAACAGAGTGTCACGTGTAGCCGTGTATATTAACGTAGGAGTTACATCCAAACAGATATATTTCTTTATATATATGAAGGATCCATACACAGATCAACGTAAAGCAGTAAGCGTCAACCAAGTGAACAGAACAGTAAGAATATTGCAATACGTTGTAATGCGCATGTGTCTAAACCTGTGTGTACCTGTATGATTTGAAGGAAGTATACTTTGCGAAGCGTTACCACGGGCATTACACAGAGATGGCGGTATTCTTGAAATACAGCGTGCATGTGTTACATTAGTTCTCCTTAGTTCTCGTTTGATTTCGTTGCACGGGTGGCCAGAAAGACCATATGCACATAGAAAATATGAGGGTGAGCAAATTATGAATCTTAGTTTGTAGGGAATATTTCCCTTTAAATAAATGAGAATGTAATGACATATAGAGAAATCATTTCATTGCTGTACATACTTGCTGCAGAGCACATCAGTAGAGGGAATGTGAAAGGATACAGTAATGAGATGGGTGCCTGCGGGACGTTTACAGGCAGAAGGCTTAGAGAGAAAAGCACCTGTTATCTTTCAGCGTGACCCACAGTCCCACCGCTCCATTTTATGACACAATGACAAGCTAATTGGGTGTTGGAGAGAAAGTGTTTGTCATTCCCTGTGTGTGTGTGTGGGGGGGGGGGTCTTTTTCCAGTAAAGAATTGATTCTTATGCTTTGATCATCAATTAAAACTGAAAACTGCAGTTTGACACTTTTGTAATCCTGACTTTGCTTGGCATGTAAATTAAACAAATAATACGAATAATAATCAAATAATATGAATGTGTGTGGGTCATTCACAGGGAACGTCACACTTTTGCTTAAAAACTAAAAAGTCACTGCTGAATGCATAGTGTGTTAAAAATACAACATCCTTCCTCATAAATATCATTGCAGCACACTTCATCATTTACAATCAGTGTTCTTGTGCCTTCTACCAAGAGCAGCATGTGTTTTTATAAGAAATGAATCAGTATGCAGTTGGAGCTTGGGAAAGCAAAGTGTAGAAAAAAGACGGTAATAAACATTTCTTTCCGTCAGAACTATAAAGTTAAAGCTATTGTACAAATACAATGTTTGATGATCATGAGTGTTAAGTAGGAGATGATACAGGTTTGACAGGAAAAGGGAAAAGACAGAACACATAGAAACCGTTAAAAACACACAAAATGAAAACACGAGGACATGCATTCTGGCTCGAAACATTTTATGTAAAAATCTTAGACACTAAACATCTGGCTGTTCTGGTGTCCCATTTACATCAGGAACGGTGACACTTATTGCACATAAATAAATGGAAGGTTTCAATAATAGAAACAGTAAATATTTTAAAACGTTTTCGACTTGAAGCCAAAATACCTTGTAAAGGACCAATGTAACGCTACAATCCTTTACCTGCTTCAAGAAAACTTCAGGACTGCTATGATGTCAATTATTAAGTAGTGTGAACTTTTAAACCAGGAAATGAAACGTGTGTAAACCTGAACGTGCAATCCAACACATAAAATATGAAGTCAAGCGTTCAGTTTCAGTTCATGTTTTTTTAAATTACCCTGAGTTACGATCATGTCACGTGCCCAGATGTATTACTTTAACACTACTGTTGTGTGTCATGCAGCATAAAAGAACCTGCAGGCATCTGTCGGGCTCTTCTTCTGTTCTATACTGATAAAAGAAAGAAAAAACTCTCTAAATAAAGCTCTAGAAAATGCTGGGGTTTTATCAGCCCATGGTTGGGTAAAATACGGATAAAACCCACTGTTGGGTAATAAATTAACCATGCTCGAGGGTTGTTATTCAAACACACTGAAAAAAACAACTTTAAACTTCAGCTTTGAATTCAACAAGTTGTGTTTTTCAACTGGATTTTTTAAGTCACATCAATCTATTAAAGTTGAACTGACTCATAAAGCTAACTTGACTTAACGTAAAAATTTTAAGACAGCTGAAATTGGTGATTTGTTTTTACAGTGAACCCAGCATTGGTTCATTTATAATGCAGCGGTTGGTTCTGTCCATATTCAATTCAATTCAATTTTATTCTAGTAAATAATATTGAATAAATGCATGTCTCCCGGTGGTTTATTTAAGTATAAGTATAATTCACTTAAGTATAACTGAATGCTTGGACGAAAAGATGTGTCTTTAATCTCGATTTAAATGTCTGACCCTCGAATAGTATTTTACCCATCCCAGCATGTATAATTATTCGACAATATATTAATAAAGAATGAGGCAAATATTTGAATGTGTTAAACTTAATTCTCACACTGTTAGTGGATCATTTAAAAACATTCAGAATTAATCGTTTTCATAACTTAATGGGAATGACAGCAAAACGTGCTCAGGGCAACCCCTATTCAACACTTTAGCAACCATTCAAAATAACCTAGCAACCACATAGCAACATATTAAAAACCAAACTTTAGGAACTGGAGAGCAAGTCTACATCAGAACCCCAGTGCTACCAGTGAATCACTTACTGTTTATGAAGATATATGTGTGTCTAGAAGGCCATTCCCTATGATACACAAAGGAAGTGGTTAATATAGTGTCACCCAATAACCGCTACATTTAGACATCCCTGTGAAAGAAGGTTTTGATTAACGTGAACTAATTAGTCATGAGCCATTTTTCAACTGGATTATTTTTAACCATCTAAAGCCTCTGTTTTTTCTTTATCTCTTCTAGAATGTCTCTCATCTCTTCTGCCACACATAGCATCAAAGCCACTCGAGTTGCTCTGTGTGTCTTGCTGGCTTTCAGTGGCACTGCAGTAACTGGAAAACAGATTTTACAGTTTACTGCACTAACACACATTATCGTGGCATTTGTAAGAAGGGGCTCTCTAATGTTGTGCAGGGCAGCGCTAGGTGTGAGGATCTGAAGCTTGCCCTTCAAACTCCATATGAACACAAGCCAAGCAAAGCCAAGTCAGCTTTATTTATAAAGTGCTTTTAAGATTATCATTAAACTATTCATGTACTGTGGTTTACCTTTTTTGTGTTTTTCTTATTTTCCCCTGTAAAGCTGCTTTGGAACAATGCAAATTGTGAAAAGCGCTATATAAATAAAATTGAATTTAATCATTAATGATTTTGTAGAAAAGGGGGTGTATTCAATACTTGAGACACGTAAAAATGAACTTTTTTTCTCACCCACATGACGTTTTCCACGTTTCAAGACCAAGTCTTCGGAACATAATTTAAGATATTTTTGATGACATCCGAAAGTTTCCAGGCCTCCTCATAGAAATCATGATACTTTTCACTGCCAAGGTCCAGAAAAGTAATAACTTAAAAAAAACTTTATATTGTTATTTCACAGTAAGTCCCTGACTACCTGCCCCATAAAGTCACAGAAAAACTGTTATTTTATGTGTCAGTCAGTCATGTTTCTTCCTTATAGTGCTTGTTTCTTGGCCAGAATATGCAATAAAGTGGACCAGACTTAATTGCCTCGGGTGCGTTCAGAGCTGTACGGTTCGTTCAGTTATTTTGGTCCGGACCAAAAAATAAATGTAGTCCTTGTTCGCTTAGTGTTCAGACTGGCATTTTAACAGTGAACCTAAAGATATTGAACTGTGTAAAGTCGCAACACAATTGGACAGCTTTTATGATTTATATTTTTAAATGGAACATACCGGACATCAAAAATCATCTTATATAAACACAGAGAGTGATTTAGAAATACAGGACAGACCAGTCAACAGCAAGACATCAGTATGAATGCTCCCTGAATTAGGAAATGAATGTACAAAAATCAGTATGGGACTTGTTACATTGACGGGACACACACACACACACACACACACACAGTTCAGTCAATGCGGAAACACGTTCACTCTTGAATACAACATTGATGGACGGTTTGGTTGACTGGGTGTGGTGGTGATTTTGCAGGTCTGTTCATGTCCGAAAACGGATACTGATACTTCACCAAGATTCTGTCATCATTTCCTCACCCTCTTGTCATTTCAAACCTTTATGACTATCTTTCCTCTACAGAACACGAAAGAAGATATTTTAAAGAATGTTGTTAACTGTCGCCCATTCACTTGCATTGGTTTTGTGTTCATACAATAGAAGAGAATGGGTGCTGGCGCTGTTCGGTTGCCTACTTTCTTCAAAGAATCTTCCGTTGTGTTCCTGAAAGAAAGTCAAACTGGTTTGAAATGACAAGAACGTGAATCAATTTTTGGGTGAACTATCCCTATAAGACCTTAAAATCGAATCACTCAAATGTGAGAAAGGATGTTTGTGCAACATCACGTCTAATCCGGCTGCAGATTCTTATAAATAGCACATGGGATCACATGACAGAGCAAGGATGTAGATACAAAGATTATGTTTTTAGATATTACATATTTTATTATTCCTTGTGTCCTAAACAGAAACTCTTTCATAAGGTTGACATATGGATTTAAAAATAAGCAACACAAAATATAGAAATCGATGTTGTAAATCATTAGAGTTTGCCCTCCGGCTTCAAAAATAATCTGGAGGTGTGTACTAGCAAACGTGTGACTGCTGAGAAATGTCTTCCTTTCAAACTGGTGCTTTGACATAGACATTGCAGTGACTCATCTGTGGTTTAGCTCACATTGCTTTAGGACATGCAATGCTTGCTCATCTAGCACCTCTGTTTAAGATGAGACTTCATTTAGGTTCGTGCAATAGATTGATGATGAAAGATAAAAGATAGTTCAGAAATCCAGTTCAAGGAAGGTGTCGAGTAATATTTCTGCTTATATTTATTTGGTTAAAAGAACTGTCACCGTTTTCAACTAAAGTTTTGCAGTTCAACCAAAAATGGGACAATCCTGTCCTCATTTATTCACCCTCATGTGAGTCCAAACCTTTTATCAGAACAAAAATTAAGATATTTTATAGAAAGTTGATAACCAAACAACACCCATTGACTCTGACCATTTCATCATTCCTCAGAATATCTCTAGTCAGGTTTTGAATGACATTTTCACCCTAAATTTCATTTTTGCTGAACTCTCTTAGAGTAATCCAACAGTTAAAAATATTAAATCAAGTTCAAAGTATTTATCAAGAATCTTCTAATACGACCTTTCTTCAACTAACCATTACACACATTTAAAAGGTCCTCTGAGGTCTGTGACATCATTTCCTCTTTATGGTTTACTTGTCGAATCTCAACAAATGGCTTCTTGAATGTTGCGTATTTAACCATTTTTCACAGAACAGTAATCTGATAATTTGCTTAAATGTATGATGGCATTATTACTGACTAAACATAGAAATGATAAATAGTAGTGAGGTTCACTAACTGTTCCATTTGAGACGCCACCTTCTATAATTTATCAGATAAAACCAATATCCACAGAGATTTCGTTTTTGTCAAGGTTCCAACACCCTTCCTCAAGCTCTTTCATCCACACGTCACAAGAAACCACATTTCTCTTGAGCCCTCCTCCATTTCTCCAAAAATCACTACTCAGGATTCGAGAGTAACTGGAGCCTATTGATTTTTCCTGCATTGTCTCATTAGGACGATGTTTATTACGCCCTGGTTATGTGCAATGTTGTTTTAAAGGCAAATTTCATTTCACGTCAGCCCTATAAAGCGGCGAGATGGACTTCATGTGCCGTTTAATCGATGGCAGGCGGGATTACATCACTGTTTTGCTGCTGTAATTGGACTTGATGGCTGGCATTCTGACAGTAAGTGTTAGAAACCAGAGAGCTTTTCAATTATTGATGGATTGCAGAATAACGTTACAGCAGAAGCGACTGCAGGCCCACACAACAAATACACACATTCAAGGACAAAAGAGCTCACGTTGTGCTTTTATTTATCTAATAGAGTCCATGTTAATGCACGAGGACTGATATTATTATCCTGGTAAAAAATCATATGTAACTACATATAACCTTTTGAAACCGGAGAGTTCTTTATTTGTATTAAAAA
Source organism: Barbatula barbatula (assembly GCF_947034865.1). NCBI lineage: Eukaryota > Metazoa > Chordata > Actinopteri > Cypriniformes > Nemacheilidae > Barbatula > Barbatula barbatula. The sequence continues at coordinate 3,550,795 of NC_136783.1, read as the reverse complement.
TATGATCATAGTTTAACCTTTTCTTAACCTTTACTACTATCAGAGCAATCCTCACATGAAAACATTAGTTGCGCCCCAAATCGCGCATCTATGCACTATTCTACGCCCTTTATAAAGTATAAATAGTGTGAGTAGTGCGTTCAGATTGAAAATTCTCAAAAAGGAAGTGCTCGAATGATGCACTCAACCGAAAATATGAAGTGTGGACCTGTGGACACTCAACAGTTCCAGTTTCGCTTACGTAGGGGAAGGGACGCGGGGCTATCAGATGCTTCTCAAGTCCTCCTACGGAGTGATAACGATTCGATTTGATGATGACTGTAGTTGTGCTGTAAAAAAACTATGAAAATTACATTAAATGTACAATGTATAAATAGATTTTATTGACACACATTGTGCTGTGCGATTTACATCATTTGCCCTGGAAACCAATATACTTCCGGTTAGTGTAAAACCATTTAGTATTCCATTTGGCATGATGCTACCCTTCTTAAATTCATACACTACATGGTTGAGTGCATAGTCCATAGTTTAAGTGCATAGTATATAGTTTCTCATTTGGGACACAACTATTGTCTTGGGCTCTTTGCCGATCTACAGTCTTCTCATTGGTACCACAGTAACTTTAAACATGGTTCCCTCACCTGCAGCTTCACAGACTGATCTCAGTCCATTAGTAATAGTATTTAGTCACAGGATGAGGTGTAGCTAACCGCTGCCATTTCAACAGTCTCTTCTTCAGGTGATCAGATGTTAACCATCACTAAACAGGCCAGAAGATCAGACCCCACAGCCCTTTCTTATTATTCAAGCGACTCATGTATAAACCAAGTGCTGACCGGAGATCTAAATGACTTTTGGACTATTAATGGGTTTAGGTGCAAGACTGGCACCCAATTTAGTTTATTAATGGACTGGGAGAGCCCAGCGCAACCTGACTCCGTGGCCCTTATTAAGTTTAATAGTGTGTACATGGCCTTCTCTTACCAGCGCTTCCTGAACTGTAACTGCACACCGATGTGCCTGGATTCATCTTATGAACAGAGCTGCTGTATCACTCAGAAAGTGCTAAGACTACTTAATCTTTATCCGGTAGAGAAATGTCTGCAGTACATATGTAGTCAAGATGCGTACAATATTGGCATGACAACTTTAAAGCGTCGGTTCACCCAGAAAATCTAAATTCAATCTTAATTTCTTCACCCTTAAAATGTGTATGTAATATGTCTCCGTTGTTTTATCTTCATACAATGGAAGTCAATAGGGGGTGATGCTGTGTGGTTACCAACATTCTTCAAAGCATCTTATCTTGTGTTTTGCAGAAGAAAGAAAGTAGAGGTTGAACGACCTTAGATTTTTTGATGTCGACTATTATGTGATAAAAACTAGTCGATGAGTCAATAATAAATAAAATAAGAGCTAGGGAATGTTTTGCAACAAGATTTGATGGTGTGTGAGGGCTGCGGGAGAATGGAGAAGGGTCTGGCTGCATTAATGCACTTGCACGCTCAGACTTGCACTCTTAGACACCAAAGCTTCCTCTACGGTCTCCGCCTCCTGCAACATCCCTCACAATTGACTGAACATGAGTGAGGACTGCAATTCCAATGGAGTTTAATGAACACTGCCCTAAGTATACGTACTGTAAATATACACACGTGTATGTATTTGTGAATATATGATTATAGGTTTTTTATGCTGGTGTACGTTAATGCATAGCTCCTTAACGTTGCTCCGTTAACGTTATAGACTAGCTAAACGCGAAACTACCCTGTTACTATCTAGAAACTGAAACATACTATTTACCATATTTATATAATTTATGATAAAACTTATGTATAGCTTACTGTCCCTGTTTACTTTTTTGTTTTATTGCTTTATTTATTTACGATGGAAATAGCGTATTGATAGTGGAAGTGAAAGTGGTGTCGTTGATTTAATAACTACGAATAAAATTTAAATTATATGTAGTGTTTTAATTGGCGAACTATGTATTGTGAAAATATATTAGTGCTCATCACGTCCCAGAAACATTATTTGGTACGTCGCTGCAACGAATATGGTACGTCCCAGGTAGGTCTTCAGGAGGTAATCACCATGTCCCAACAACGTCCAATGTTATGTCGTCACGATAAATATGGGAATCACAAAGTTACGTTGTTGGAACTTTATCATGGTACCTCGTGTAACGAATATGGTACTTTGTAACAACGAAACTGTGTTAGCTAGTTTTGCGGCATCAGAACAAATCGCGAATGTTGCGGATGAAAACTAGACAGGTTGTGAATGATGACTGCAGGAGCAGGACAAGATAACATATATCATTGCCGGGAGTGTGACAGAATCCGGCTGAAGCAGGTGGGAATGACATGCGTCCCACGCACAGGTCTTTTGGAACAGTCAGCCATCTTCTTAAAGGTACAGTGTCAAAAAAATCACATGACCTGCCACTAGTCGACATCAAGCTTTAAATGTCACTTCAGAGTATTAATGTCAACTAGTCAACATGTTTGTGCAACCCCTAGTCTGCCCTATTCTTAAACTTGACAATTGAACTGCAACATTTGAGTAAACGTTACACCAAATTCCTTGTCATTTTTTTCCATTGAGAATTTTCGAGGCAATTCAGGAAGTGTTGCAACAGCACTATTGAAGAGCCAAGCGGATGACCCATGTTCCGCCTACTGCTTTCACAACCATCTAAGACACTGATCTGGAATCTGATACAGCGTCTCTAATTGGCCGATGTGTTTCTGTGAGGAAAGCCAAGGCCGAGCTGTCCTTCTGACGAGACAGAGGAATCTGAGAAATGTGACCCAGAGCCGACTCTTCGGGTCCTTGGAGAGCACTTCCGCTGGATGACATCACCTCCATGGCATGACGTTCCAGAGATCGGGCTCCCACGGTCTCAAATCCAGAACATCAGCTGCGTGTCCAAATTCATTCCACTGCTGGCAATAAATCCAGGTTATTAATGGATCAACATAGTTTGACTGTTGCACTTTTTATGACTTACATTTGGCCGAGCATACTAGACGGAAGAAGCTGGGTTTGTGAACCGTATTGCGTTTGTGAAGAAATCTTAATGAAACTAATCGATTTAATTTCCAAATTTGGGAATCTTGCACTATTACCTCACAGACTGGACAAGCTTTTGACTTAAACCTAAATACAAATCAACTTTCCACCATATTCTCGCCACGAATGGCAAATAACATTTCACGAGTTCGTCTCGCAGATCATAAGTATGGATAGTATGCTTATTTGGCGTGCTGTCCCGGAGAGAGGGCCCCGGGCCCGGTGTGTGTGCCCAGACTCGGGTCATTCCCCTCCCTGTTATACTGTGGTAAAAATGGGGTGATGGTAAGGAGTTGGGGTGGAGTTGGGATGCTGTGAAAATGTAGAGAGAATGAGGGTAAGGCGTCTTTCCCGGGCTAAAAGATGATTGGTGAGATTGGTTATAGGAAGCCAGCCGGTTTGCTTATCTGATTGTGAGACTGGTCATTGAAAGCCAGCCAGGTTAACTATCTGAATGGTGAGATTGGTCATATAGCAAGCCAGCCAGGTTAGTTATCTGCACAGAAAATATTTTATAAAATGAATCGAATGCAGTACATGACTCTAGTCCAGTACATGACTTTGACTTGTTTCACAATGGTTTTGGTGTGTGTTCTTTAGATGTACAAACTATTTACATAAAAATGTATCTGATACGCAAAAGGGAAACCATTCTGATTATTAAATGAAATCCAAAAATTTTTTACAAGTCTGTGCACATGAATGGGGGATATGCAGTGCAAAAGATATCCATGCACGAGCTAACCCCCAGGAGCCACAAATTGTTGTCTGCTATCCTTGGCGAATGGACGGAAAATTCCATTCACTATGCAGAAGGTGGACACTATTTTCCGGGTCATACTTTGGCCTTGCACATATGGAATCCATAACACGTGTTTGCAGTGTTTAAATAGCTTGATGTTAAGACTGTTGACGGAACACAAATAAACACGAGACTTCCACGGCTTCTCTCTTGACTGTCTTTGAGAGAGAGCTTGTTGCTGTCAGCCGAGCAGAGCAAGTCCCTCGTCTGCAGAAGTGGCACCTTCATGAACGAAATACAAAAAGAAACAAACCACTAACTAAACATCAGTAAGGACAAAACCCAACTCCTCAAAACTCTGGCAACATTCTCTCAAAGTTCTCACAAAACATTCCTGAATGTTAAAAGAGCATTTTGCTATACATTCTAAAAATGTTGGTATGAAAAAGTTATTTTGACATTATTACACGGCTTGTTATTGTATTAATATGCTTGATTCTGATTGGCCAGTCGCGACATTTGCAGGTTTGTTTTTCCCAGATAACAACCTCTCAAAACTAATAACACAAGGTAACCCGGATGCAGCAAAATCATTTTGACAGTTTGACAAATTAAATGTAAATATATATTTTATTAACACATATAACATCATATTCACAAATACCATCTTACTTTAAAACAGAAAGCAAACGGATTTTCCTTGTGGAAGGTGGAAATATTTACAATTCACATTTCATTTTTTTTCTCCCAGGGCAAGAAGGCGTGAAATAAGCTGGATAATGTACAAGCAGCCGGCTATTATCGTGAAATAAGCCCCCTCAGTGTGATACAAGACCTGATCACACTGTCGGGCTTATTTCTACAAATACAACCGGTTGCCCTGTACATTATCCCTTACTTGTTAGTGGAACATAACAAAACTGAAACAACATTTGGAATGCAATGTAATTAGCTGGTGACACATCTGCAACCATCCAAATTAAGTTGCTTAATAAACAAACTATTTATTCGTTTGTTAATCCTGAGATGTTCTCAATTTTCACGCGTATAAATCAGTTTCGAGTTTACCGTACGGTAAGGTCATGGCCCAGTATATAATACAGTGACAAAACCTCACAGATTCTGTGTTAATATAACAGGGCTATTCATAGCACTTGACCTTCACAGCGTACCCTTTCCCAACATGAATGAATGGCTCAGTGGAAAGACTTAGCATGTGACAGACAGATGAAACAGTGACAGGCTGAGAAGGAAGTCTGGATTCATGTTTCAGCTCAGCTGAGGTAGCTAGCCGTCCATGGTGTCGTGACCAACACTCCATAATTAAACACGTTCAAGGAACGCCAAATTCTCACCTCTGCTTTCACTTAGCTCAGGCTAGCCTGTCAGTCTTGCAAGTCAGTGTGCTTTAAAGTGGCTTTACTTCAGGAAACAAGATTTTACACTGGGGACTGTGGTCTACAACAGTAAAATATATATATTTATATAGTTTCAATAACGAAAAAACACAGTATGGATTTATTGCCATGTTTTGTATCACAGATAAAGCTATTTCTTTTTTGTGTCACGGCTCACCAGCTAAAACATGACGTTAGCAGTTGCTGCTAAGCTAACAATGAGCTCAAACTGATCTACACACATAAATATTGGAAACATTACTGCCACACTATAGGAGGAAAAATGACAACGGTAATCAAAAGTGCCACAGAACTGTTTGCGTTCCTACATTCTTCAAAATGTCGTCTTTTGTGTTCAACATAACAAAGAAATTTATCAAACAAGTTTTGTACTATGGTAGCAGACGGGGTCCAAGAAATATTTGGTTAAAGCATTCTTCCAAATATCTTTCTCTGTGTTCATCAGAACAAAGACATTAATACAGATTTGGAACAACTTGAGGGTGAATAAATGATGACAGAATTAACATTTTTGGGTGAACTATCACTTTAAGGAATACTTTTTATACAGTGTATGTTAGTTTGATTTCCCCCATAGATGAATAAGCCCACATAAATGAATGAATAAGTGCCTTGTGTAAGAAGGGGATTTATTCTAAACTAAACATTCTTTGTCTGACATGCTATGTTTTCTATACCTTATTTGGTATAACGGGTGTCTTATTGTGCACTATATAAATGGGTGTAAATAAATGAGTTCAAAAGCTTGAAGCCTCTCTGTGTCTTGTGTTTGTGCTCCCAGATCTGCAGAAGAATTCTCTCATATTATCCAACCTATTTATGATTTGATTTTAATGGTGATCCAAAACAAAGAAAGAAACTTAGTGTATAAACAGTAGTTGCTTTCTATGTAGAGCGGTCCACAGAACGGACCAGGTGACATGGTGGTATGGATTCTTTCTTTAAAGGCAATAGGCAGCAATTTGGAGTTGTTATGTGACATTTTCTTGTTTTTGTGCTTCAAGACAAACCGACCCCACAAACGCCTCAGTCAAGGTAAAATTGAGACATTTTATTTAGGCTCTCTCTGCATGTGTCAGCGCAGTTGAATTCAGATAAAGAACACAACTAAAATATCTCTCAGTTTTAGTTTCTGGCTGATGGCCGTGAATCATCTCACTGAGCAGCTGTGTCCCTCATTCTGCTGGCTGCTGCTGTCACAACACACCCATTCTCAAACTGATCATTAATTTTGACACTAACATGCTTACAAAATACTAACACACACACATATGTTTGTTCACACCTCAAGAAGACACAAGGAGTCGAAGAAAAACCAAAGACAAGGGTCATTACTCATTACAGTTTTTTACAATTACACATTTCTCCATACTTTTGCAAAACTATATACACAGTGAGCACAACATTAGCACGTGTGAGCTAAACTGTGTGTCATTTATCATTGCTTTGGCACAAAATGCATTCATTGACCACTTCTTTCAAATGTCATAAATTGTTTTCTTATTTAGACACAACAATTGCCAAGACTCTGTGTACCTACAGACTAATTTGCACAAATCTACATAATCTTTTCAAAATTGTTAAACTGGAGTTTAACAAAACAATAACATACCGTTTTTCTCAATCGATTTGGTACATTTCTCCAAACTCAGGTAACTGCTCTCAAAACATTTAACACAGGGGTCTATACACTTTCTAGTAGTCCTAAACAGATAGTAAATTCTCTTTCATTTCATACGAATTACAAATCAAAAGCATAATTTTCTCAAAACACTGTGCACATGATTCCCTAATGTTATAACAGCAGTTCATACAGCCAACCAAATCTTTAATATATCAGGGAAAACATGTAGGAGAAAGAGAAAGAAGAGCTGAGCATGTAGAAGAAAGAAGAGCTGAGCATGTAGAAGAAAGAAGAGCTGAGGGTGTAGGAGAAAGAAGAATTGAGGATGTAGGAGAAAGAGAAAGAAGAGCTGAACATGTAGAAGAAAGAAGAGCATGTAGAAGAAAGAAGAATTGAGGATGTAGGAGAAAGAGCTGAGGATTTAGGAGAAAGACAAAGAAGAGCTGAGCATGTAGAAGAAAGAAGAGCTGAACATGTAGGTGTCGTGAGCATGGAGGATGGACGTGGAAGAACCCAAGTGCAGGCAGACACGGGGATGACAATAATTTATTATATGATAAACAGAAAACAAAAACCCACGAGGGGGTAAAACAAGACAGGATAAACAATAGTTACAAACAGGACACAGACTAACTAACCTAGGAACATAAACACTAAGGACAAGACTAAACTAACTCACCAAAAACATGAGGTAACAAGAACTAGACACGATGCAAGACTTAACCATGCTTTCAAGGAAAACAGCATAAACCTACAAGGTACAAAATACAATGAACGAGCACAGGACAATGAACACGAGGATGCTTTAAAGGGAGACAGACAAAGGATAATTAACAAGGGTCAGGTGCGGGTACTGAAACACTCAGGGAAGGTTAACGAGACAAAAGGGCGGGAAACACTGACGCGACGCGAGAAAGCACATGGCAAGTCAGAATCAAAACAAAGCCATGTCTTTCTCACACAAAACCTAAGGCTATGCCATGACTCCGCTGTAAGACCAAGAATACACATGACATGATAGCGGAATCATGACAGTAGGAGAAAGAGAAAGAAGAGCTGAGGATGTAGGAGAAAGAGAAAGAAGAGCTGAGGGTGTAGGAGAAAGAGAAAGAAGAGCTGAGTGTGTAGGAGAAAGAAGAGCTGAGTGTGTAGGAGAAAGAAGAGCTGAGGGTGTAGGAGAAAGAGAAAGAAGAATTGAGGGTGTAGGAGAAAGAGAAAAAAGGGCTGAGGATGTAGGACAAAGAGAAAGAATAGCTGAGGGTGTAGGAGAAAGAGAAAGAAGAGCTGAGGATGTAGGAGAAAGAGAAAGAAGTGCTGAGGATGTAGGACAAAAAGAAAAAAGGGCTGAGGATGTAGGACAAAGAGAAAGAAGAGCTGAGGGTGTACGAGAAAGAGAAAGAAGAGCTGAGGATGTAGGAGAAAGAGAAAGAAGAATTGAGGATGTAGGAGAAAGAGAAAGAAGAGCTGACGATGTAGGAGAAAGATAAAGAGAAAGAAGAGCTGAGGGTGTAGGAGAAAGAGAAAGAAGGGCTGAGTGTGTAGGAGAAAGAAGAGCTGAGGGTGTAGGAGAAAGAGAAAGAAGAGCTGAGTGTGTAGGAGAAAGAAGAGCTGAGGGTGTGGGAGAAAGAAGAGCTGAGGATGTAGGAGAAAGAAGAATTGAGGATGTAGGAGAAAGAAGAGCTGAGGGTGTAGGAGAAAGAGAAAGAAGAGCTGAGTGTGTAGGAGAAAGAAGAGCTGAGTGTGTAGGAGAAAGAAGAGCTGAGGGTGTAGGAGAAAGAGAAAGAGAAAGAAGAGCTGAGGGTGTAGGAGAAAGAGAAAGAAGAGCTGAGGATGTAGGAGAAAGAAGAGCTGAGGGTGTAGGAGAAAGAGAAAGAAGAGCTGAGTGTGTAGGAGAAAGAAGAGCTGAGGGTGTAGGAGAAAGAGAAAGAAGAGCTGAGGGTGTAGGAGAAAGAGAAAGAAGAGCTGAGGATGTAGGAGAAAGAAGAGCTGAGGGTGTAGGAGAAAGAGAAAGAAGAGCTGAGTGTGTAGGAGAAAGAAGAGCTGAGTGTGTAGGAGAAAGAAGAGCTGAGGGTGTAGGAGAAAGAAGAGCTGAGGATGTAGGAGAAAGAGAAAGAAGAGCTGAGTGTGTAGGAGAAAGAAGAGCTGAGTGTGTAGGAGAAAGAAGAGCTGAGGGTGTAGGAGAAAGAAGAGCTGAGGGTGTAGGAGAAAGAAGAGCTGAGGATGTAGGAGAAAGAAGAATTGAGGATGTAGGAGAAAGAGAAAGAAGAGCTGAGGATGTAGGAGAAAGAGAAAGAAGAGCTGAGGGTGTAGGAGAAAGAGAAAGAAGAGCTGAGTGTGTAGGAGAAAGAAGAGCTGAGTGTGTAGGAGAAAGAAGAGCTGAGGGTGTAGGAGAAAGAAGAGCTGAGGGTGTAGGAGAAAGAAGAGCTGAGGATGTAGGAGAAAGAAGAATTGAGGATGTAGGAGAAAGAGAAAGAAGAGCTGAGGATGTAGGAGAAAGAGAAAGAAGAGCTGAGGGTGTAGGAGAAAGAGAAAGAAGAGCTGAGTGTGTAGGAGAAAGAAGAGCTGAGGGTGTAGGAGAAAGAGAAAGAAGAGCTGAGGGTGTAGGAGAAAGAGAAAGAAGAGCTGAGTGTGTAGGAGAAAGAAGAGCTGAGGGTGTAGGAGAAAGAGAAAGAGAAAGAAGAGCTGAGGGTGTAGGAGAAAGAGAAAGAAGAGCTGAGGATGTAGGAGAAAGAAGAGCTGAGGGTGTAGGAGAAAGAGAAAGAAGAGCTGAGTGTGTAGGAGAAAGAAGAGCTGAGGGTGTAGGAGAAAGAGAAAGAAGAGCTGAGGGTGTAGGAGAAAGAGAAAGAAGAGCTGAGGATGTAGGAGAAAGAAGAGCTGAGGGTGTAGGAGAAAGAGAAAGAAGAGCTGAGTGTGTAGGAGAAAGAAGAGCTGAGTGTGTAGGAGAAAGAAGAGCTGAGGGTGTAGGAGAAAGAAGAGCTGAGGATGTAGGAGAAAGAGAAAGAAGAGCTGAGTGTGTAGGAGAAAGAAGAGCTGAGTGTGTAGGAGAAAGAAGAGCTGAGGGTGTAGGAGAAAGAAGAGCTGAGGGTGTAGGAGAAAGAAGAGCTGAGGATGTAGGAGAAAGAAGAATTGAGGATGTAGGAGAAAGAGAAAGAAGAGCTGAGGATGTAGGAGAAAGAGAAAGAAGAGCTGAGGGTGTAGGAGAAAGAGAAAGAAGAGCTGAGTGTGTAGGAGAAAGAAGAGCTGAGTGTGTAGGAGAAAGAAGAGCTGAGGGTGTAGGAGAAAGAAGAGCTGAGGGTGTAGGAGAAAGAAGAGCTGAGGATGTAGGAGAAAGAAGAATTGAGGATGTAGGAGAAAGAGAAAGAAGAGCTGAGGATGTAGGAGAAAGAGAAAGAAGAGCTGAGGGTGTAGGAGAAAGAGAAAGAAGAGCTGAGTGTGTAGGAGAAAGAAGAGCTGAGGGTGTAGGAGAAAGAGAAAGAAGAGCTGAGGGTGTAGGAGAAAGAGAAAGAAGAGCTGAGTGTGTAGGAGAAAGAAGAGCTGAGGGTGTAGGAGAAAGAAGAGCTGAGTGTGTAGGAGAAAGAGAAAGAAAAGCTGAGTGTGTAGGAGAAAGAGAAAGAAGAGCTGAGTGTGTAGGAGAAAGAGAAAGAAGAGCTGAGTGTGTAGGAGAAAGAGAAAGAAGAGCTGAGTGTGTAGGAGAAAGAAGAGATGGATAGATTGGAGGTTAATGGTATAGTGGAAAGAGAAAGAGTAGATATATTTAAGAAGAGGAGGGCAAGGTGTAAGAGGAGGGAGGAGAGTTAGAAGGATAGAGTAAACGCGTGTTTCAAATAAATCAGAGTCACACTTATTGACCATGTCATAAATCATGTTCTCTCACTCTTAATTGTGTCATTGTTTTTTTCATCAGACTTGATTCCCATTGTACTCAAACATATGAAATCTTGTCTCTTTAAAGTTGAACATACTCCCATCTAAAGCATATTCATAAGCACTTGACCTTTTACACCGTCAGCTGGTCCTGAACATGACACACACAATAATCACTGTCATCATTTACATCTCTTCTCCTTTGATGAGTTTCTCACCAGTCCCAGCACATCTCACAGAATCACCCCCACATCACACATTTCAACAGTCTCAGACGAGAGCCGTCTCATCCTTTAATTCCACTTCCTCTCGCTGTAATGTGCACAATAAGAGTCACCCACGCTTGTGCTTTTGTCGGGACTCTGTTCTTCCCATAAAGGCTTGATAAGACGAGGGATGTGAAACTGCTATAATCGGGCGCCTGTGTTTGTTCTGTGAGTTTAATTGTGGAAGTGACGGAGTGGATGAACGTGTTAACACGCAAGGTGTGTATGAGAGAACATATGTGTTTGCCAGTGTGGGCGACAATTCCGCCGTAGTGGTCTGGACAACGATCAGATGGGATTTATTCAGACGGAAGTCCAAATTTGAGTTAATAGCCAGATCTGTCAAACAACAAAATAGAAAAGTACAAAATAACGTACATAAAAGAGGTGATGTTCAGATTCACAATGGATTTGTCATGTTGCCCCTTTATTCACAGAACAAGTGTTTTATGTGATATTAATAGAAACAGCAGATGGCAGCTCTCCCGACAGGGTCAGATTCTGTGTGCCCGTTCACAGATGTGTCACTTATTACAAACAGAGAAAAGAAATCAAATAAAAAGAATTGAGGAGCCATAAAAAGATATATTATTACAGTTCTGTAATGCAGCTTCCCAATAAGCAAGTTGAACCTTAGCCCAAAGACTATTTTTCAAGAAACATATTAAACTATATTGTCATGTTTTACAGGACAGCATTTATACGTCAAGATACGTTTCTTTAGAACACTTTTCAGCCAGAAATGATGAGTAATAGGCCTACGACTAAAATAAGAGTACAATAACAACTTATAAAGATAACGTCAATAGCAACTCTAACACAAAGTTTGCATTTCAGGACAGTTTCATTTACCTAGGATGTGAATATAAAACCATAAATATGGCAGATAATGATAGCTGATATGTCAAATATGTCTCAAATGTTTCTAAAACGTCAATCAAACATCTTAATGTTCACCTCAAAAGCTTCTCTTCTCTTCTTTAGGGTTAGTGTTTGTCATAACAACATCTTTATGTCATTAATGAATCCTGTGGTCATTCACAAGGTAAAATAATTCCTGGACAAGAATCCGGTCCTTCAGCGCACAGCACTGAGAGAGAATCCGGTTGCACTCCCGAGGCCAAATATAGCAGTTGCATTAAAATTCAACAAGTCAAGCAGCTATTTCCTGCTCGCTCGGACGGCAGCGCGTCAGGTTACTGAAATGGACCTCTGTTGTTGTGTTCAGGTCCAGCCCGTTCGAGGACATCCAGCAGAGACTGCGGTCTGTCTAAAAGACTTTTGGAGGACGGACTCAAGTTTCTAATGTTATGAGGTTTCAAGTGGTTATCAATCATGGATCGTGTGTTGTGTATTGAGAAAAATCTGTCGTTCTTTACTCAAGCTAGATTCAAGGTGGAGATACATAGTCAAATCAATAATGTCACATCGGTAGCGTCGACACATGAGAACCAGTGACATTTGTGTTATCGATATGCCGCCATATTTAAATTGACTATGCAGATCAATATGTTATACGTAACTTATCAATAATTACACAAGCTTAAAATATTCATGGTTTTCTTTCACGAACATATTGTTTCACCTCAAAAGACATTTATTAACCCACCGAAGTCGTAATAATGACTTAAAAGAAGGATTTATTTAAGCAGTAAGGCACGAGAGGCTCTGCTTCATTGTGAATAAGTCGCGTATGAAGGTCGTTGTTAGGCACGACGCAAAGTGCCTTCATTTTATAAAACGATTCCACACAATACAAGTATTAAAGCCAAAAAATATGCATTAATACAACATTCGATAAGTATAACCACTTAAAGCATTCCTTCCTCTGGGAAAGATTGGTCTTAAGGGGCAGCGACAAATACGAAAAAAACGCATACGAAAGATTTGGCGTGTATGTGCAAAGACCTTAACTGTGGACAGCAACAGAATGTTTTGTTTACGTTGCTAAGGGTGCGCAGTGATACACAGAAACGATAGGTCAACTATTCCTTTAAACTGGATATTATTTAGCAACTGTACCTTTAAGACTTATATAAATAACCTATATCATAACTATCTAAATTCTTTAAACATGACATGAGTTAATTACATATCACATGTGCAGCAAATGATGCAATAGTAATGAACAAAACGTATTATTACCTTACTGTAACTGGGTGGGGCAACTGTTTTTGAATTAGATGGACATGTATTACGTAACCAAAATGCAACAATGGCATTAATAGGTTATACCTAAATGATACGTAAATATGGGCGGTCATGTGTTAATGTGTGCAAGTGCATTCATCATGTGATGTCACAAAGTTGTGAAATGTCTTAATTTCTCAGAACATCTCAGACTGAAGGCCATTGCACATTGAGTCCAAGATTTGCATCTGAATCCGCACGATAAAAAATAAATACAACCTGACGTTGTGTCAATCACATTTACAAACTGCCTCCGATATTTTCGTCTGTCATAAACATTTTGGACTGGGTGAGATGTTCTGCGTTTTTCACATCCGTAGCAAGCATTTTGAGAGGCGTTTGGACAATTCAGAGAAACAGTACAAAGTAGCGCCAGGAACCAGGTTTCTGATTGGCCAACATTGGCTTTATGGTTAGGGTTATATCGCCACCTGTTGGTTTGGCATTCGTTTTGACAGCGCTTTATAGCGTGTTTTTGCGTTTTCGTGTGGACACGTTGTTTTAAAGTAGGAAAAACTCTGTTTATAAAAATACCTGTGTACTCGTGTACCAGGCCTGAGTCTCTTTCGTTATCCTTAATTAGTCCCTTGTCTGTTGCTATGGTTACTTATTAAGTTATACTGCCTGTTTCACCAGTTCATTGTCTGTCCTCGTCTGTGTTTTAGTGGTTGTGAAGCCTGTTGGTTTCAGAGTATGTTGCCAGGCTTTTGGTTTGTTGCAGTTGAAGTATTTTTTTGTATTTTGTGTGCCTTGTGTCTTGGATTATGCGATACGCGCCAACGTTTTGCACTTATTTAACATTTTGCCTTCAAAACCACAATTGTTATAAACGCGCTCTGTCTCCATACACTCTTTTGAATGGTATGGTTTTTATTTGAACCGATATCGTGGTTTATCGTTATTGTGAAATAATTGATTTATCAATGACTTTCAAACTGAGTCAGGTCACATTTGTCACCTACAGAGTATTGTAAGTTAACTGTATTTAACTACGTTTACCCCCGGGGGTCAATCATGGTACTGTATCACCCATAATCCGAATCAAACTAGCTGCAATGTGCCGTATCCGTGACTAACGTCTCAACGCTCAGTATCTAAACATGAGCATGTGCTTATTAAACAAAAAGACAGGAACACACAGTTCCCAACCTTTAGTTTAATTACAGTTCAGAACGTCACCGTCGGTGCGTGTGAGTGAAACGCTGGCCTCTTTCATCAGATTGATCAATTATTCATGCATTATTCATACGCACTGCACCGTAAGGGTGAATGAACTGCTCACATTCGTAAATCAAAAATGAGCAAAGGACAGACGGAGAGATATACCACCAAAAGACTTCAAAAGGTTGTTTAACCTGGGTATATACTGTATATATATGGGACGTCAAATGACCGATTTGCACCAAAAAGAACAAGGGAGGCCGGAATTTGAGAAAATAAATTATGTAGGATGCAGAACATCAGAAGAACACATTGAAAGTTTGAAACAGGATTATACCGAATACTCTATTCATTCATAACGCTGCAAATTAATCTTTGATGTAAAAAATCATTTCTTCATGTAATGCAACAATAAACACACCATTAAACAAAACCATTAAGTGTGTTATAATCCTGATTTCAGCAGTCACTGTGAATGAATCTGTCACAATGAGAATGAAAAGAAGCTAAATTTACTCTCTAATCGCATTACAACATAGATGAGGATAAAGACAACGGATAAACAACCATTTATTTCTCTATAGAGACATAGCTTTGAATACATCAAGATAAAACCCGTCTGCCTCATTATATTTCACACACGATCAAGGTCCTCATTCATTTCAAGATTTTATTTCTCTTGAGAGTGGATGTTGAGATGGAGATTATATAATGTGGCTGTTAGAAGCTTGTGTACTTGTTGGCGGGTGAATCTACATGAATAAGTTACATGCAAGGCAGCATCTTATATGGCAGCACACCCACAGGGCTTTGTGTCCCTGCTGAAATAACACAACAAACGCTAAAATATACACTCGACCCGTCCAATGTTTAGGGTGAATGTTTGAAATTAGGTACTGTATAAGGATAACTACAGAAATGTTCCAACATTAATTTATGTCTTTAGAAAAAAAGTTAAATGATGAAAGGGATGTTGGACCATTAAGGAGGAAAAGGAAACCAGTTAGAATCCCGAATAGATGTAAACTCTTCCAGTATGTTTGACTTTTCTGTATAGCTTTTAAAGCATCTCAGGATGGCTAGAAAGAAGCAGCTTGATATGAAGATGGTAATATATATATATATATATACATATACAGTGTAGGCCTTAAGTGATATACACATCACATGATTAACACTTATACAATTCCTTACAGAAAACTTTACTATGGCTTCTGTCATGATTCTGCCGCATCATGTCATGTTTTTTTTGGTTTAGTGGCAGGATCATGACAGAGTCTCATGTCTTGTGTGGAGAGAGGCAGTTATGTCCCTTATGGCCTTCCATACACTCTCTCCGGTCTCGTCTCTATTCCCATCGTCTCGTTTCCTCGTTATTGATTCATGCCCTACACCTGTTCCCCTTGATTTATGGTGTTTTTATGTTGTTTATGGAGCTTTTAGAGTTTAGTAAATGATGATAGTCTTCCTGATCTATAACCAGCATGGACTTGAGAATGGTATTAGGTGTGAGTGGTGTTAATAATGTCGGACTGAGAGATATACCTCATGTTAAATTCATGGCAGAAACCTTCAATTCAACTGTGTAGAATGTTGTTTGCATAGTAGCAACATATGTTAAGGAGCACCAGCCTTCAGACGGGTTATGTAAGCATTAATGCACACCTGCTGTAGAGACATAAATATTGCACTGCTGACTGAGATGAAATATGTGAAAAATCAACCACGACCCTCTAGAGCAACATCATTCATGTTCATTCTGGAGGAGTGTTGAAAACCCCATAGTACGGATGAACCATCTCCAATGTCTGTAAGAAGCTACTACATTTATATATAAATATTTCACATTTTAACGATATAATAAGAAAAGCGTAAGTCTACATGTTTTCATAACTTGCGAATTCACCATCGGATGTCGCCCAGCATGTGCTGACTTTGCCAAACAGATCAGAATTATAGAGCGCAAACGTCACAAGTTTATTGCTGGTGTGTGTGGCATATCTTTTGCTTCTCTCACACAAACACAGAGAAATGCATCAATTCAGATTCACACTCTTTCGCTGAAATATTAATGTGAAACTCAATCTTTTCTTCTCCACGGATGCGACCATCTGCTGTTGGTAGACCACAACACATACATCCACAGACCTTTTGTGAATCGAAACCCAAGGAATAATGGCCCATAGCGATAAACAATTCTCTTTTTATTTCATATACTTTACTAGTCAAAAGTTTGGAAACACTTCTTTGATCGTTGAAGGAGTTTCTTTTCAGGGCTCTTATTGGCTGTTTTTTCTTTATCATTTGGTCATCGATATTAAAAAAATATTTGTCTATTCGTGTATTTGCATTGACTTCGTATGTAATTTACTTGCGCAAATCGCTTAATTCGCATTTGGTGTGAACACAGCGTTATATTAATTTTAAGACTTGAAAAGTTTCAATTAAGCATTTCCAAACCTTTGACAATAAAACTCCAAAAACTCACATTTATACAACTGACACTATTGACCATACATAAACTCGCATGAAGGTATTATTTAAACAATAGATTATGACTAAAGTTATGTGATTGTACATACTGTACACGTTTTCAAACCTATACAATTTGGTGGTAATAGTCTCTATTGTTGCTTCCATACTTTTGGCAATGATTTGATAAAATTCAGCCAACATCGATTGTACTACAAACATTAAAGCCTTTTAATCCAGCTGTGTGTTGGGCAGAACCTACTTCTCTAAAAAACCCACAGACAACAAACGTCAAAAGCAATGCCCTAGCAACTATCTTGACACCCTAACAACCACCCATAACAACTATAGACATAATGAAACATTGCATGCAAAAATGCAATGGACCTTATTATTACACAAACCTGTTACACAACCGAATGATTCACTACATGAAATTAATACTGAAAGCATAAGCACGATCACCACGACTGTTGACATTTGATATTTTTCAGTTCATCTTCCAAAATATACAACGTGATATGTTATAAGAATTTATCTAGATCGATTACAACGTATACCTGCGTTCAATTAAGAATGTGGATATTTTTACAGTTTACAGTAAAATGTCGTATAATTACAGAAAAAGACCGCAAAAACTGGGAAACGTCATTTTACAGGGACTCAAACTGTGCCCAAGCTGCCAGAATATGTCAGTGTTTTACAAGATTTTATTTAAAGTAGCTTGAACTGTCTCTGTTAGATAAAAATATGCTAAGAGCTAGTGGGTGCGATAATTATGAAAGCATCAAGACAAAGTTTTCCCATTCCGAGTGTGAAAACAACAGCTGTAAAAGACAATAAACATGTTGAGGAGTCCCTGACATGAGAGGAAGGATGCAGGCAGATGGAGGCCTCTGGTCTCCTCATCACTGTTCCTCTATTTGTGACACATACAACACGATCGTGTCTGCATTCAACTGATCTCAGCAAAAACATGACACCAGCTTCCTTCCTCCTAAAGATTACTAATGTCTGGATAGCAGTGATGTGAAGGCCTCAAAAAACAGCATGGCACGCAGCTTTGGTGTATTTTGAGGAAATTCACTCTTATTAACGTTTGATTCACTGTTGAGTCTTTGTAATTTTATTCATGTTAAAACACTTCCGTAAAAGTAAACCATCGGTTGATTGATTTCAAAATTACTGTGGATGACGGTGAACACCGTGGACGGGAAGGCCACGGTCTGACTGGAGACCCCCACCCTCACTGCCTTAAGCTGGAAACTAAATGAGATAAGCATAGACTGAAGTGATGAGAAATGTTTCAACTGTTCTCTATGGATTCCACGTTTCAAGCATCCCGTTTTTGGATGTTAGCTGTGTCATGCTGTGCTGAAAGTTGTTATAATGCAACATTGCATGAAATTCTGTGGAAACCGAAGCAATTTTCTCTGAATAAAACTGTGTAGATAGGCATTTTTACACCTTTTTGACGTGTTTCATCTGCTTTATGTAAAATCAGATTAGAGTCAGTTGAGTTCCTTTCAGTTGAGACAAACACAATGTTATAGTGCTGTAAAATAATATAGGAATTCGTTTTTGACTTGATTCAAATTTGTATTGCAGTTATGATTATTACATCTGTTGCCGTGTTGTCCGTAGTATAACACAATTACTGTAAGACCAAGCAGAATACGGTCAGCAAGAATTAGTATTCATGAATCAAGCTGATGGGGTCTATAATGTTTTCTATATGTTATCACATATTGCTAAAGAGTCAATTCAAATTCAGTTTTGGCCTCTAGAAATAATCAGGTTCATAAGAGGCGTGTTAATGATTGATGCCTACTTCATAGTAGTACTTCATAGGGCATAGCACATAAATCCTCAATTATCATTTGATGCACATATTAAACATACACTAACTTAAAAAAATGCCTTCTATCATGTCACGAACGTTGCTCGACTCCGACCTTTCTTTTGCTGATGCAGAAAGGCATCAGCAGGCTCCCTTGATGTCACATGAACCAACCAATGCAAATTTACACTTTGCAGACTTCAACCTGTCATCACCCTGCGATATGTGAAAGTGCAAAATGGCATCTATCTGCCCGCAGGATAATCGCCTATTTTCCCGGTGGGGAGCTTGAGCGCACTGATGGCAGAGGGAAGAAGATCAGTGGGACTGCCAGCGAAATGTAATCACTATAATGGCCACTAATCTAGCCCCCGAGATTCACACATGAGATCACTCCTCCTTTCTCTCTGCCATTTGAGAGGTTAAATGGGGATAATATGAGCTAATTGGAGACCGTTGTCACTGCTATGTGTGGGTTATATGATTCTCTCCTCACTGAATGTTGACTTTTCAGAACAAATCAAGACGATGTACGTTTTGGTATCTGTTTTTGGCGTCTATATTTTAAATGTGCACCTTAAAAGGTACCAAGAAACCTCATTATGGTTTGAAACAGAGTCGATGTGTTATGAATATAATACAGAATCATTCTTAGCGTACCCGATGAAAACCTTTCCTTGATCTAAAGGTAAATGTGTAATTAGACGACAAACATGACCTTACCCTAAATAGATTGAGCAGCTTCTAAAATTGACCTTTTGCAAACCATTTCAGTATCGACATGTTCAGAGTATATCTGAGAGTCCAATGCAAATTGAAATCCAATATTTAACATATAACCAGGACACAATGTACCCTCAATTTCACATGAATTTTAACTGGCTTCTTTCCACTGCAACACAAACTATTTATCTTGACAAGTATATAGTACTCATTGTTGTATTGCTCAGCAAAAAGGAAGCCATTCAATGACCTTTATGTTTAACGTTTGATCTCTATCTCTGTGTTTGTAGCTGTTGTTAGGGAGTGAGTGTCTTTATACTATATTGAATATGTGTCAAACCATCAGGTTTTTTATTTTGAGTCTATGATGTTATTGTTGTGTACGTGCCATTAAGCCGCACAACATAATTTGTTGTATTTTGCTGTAAAGCTTCTGTCCGTCGTGTTCTCTCTTCCTGTGAGTATTAGAGCGTGGTTCCCCGTCCTGACCCCTGGGTTTAATCTGAATCTCACTCTTCAGCTCAAAGTGAAAAGCCAGATGTGCTGCCACGCACGTATTATGAAAATAGCCTCATAAATGAAGATTACAGCCAAGCAGGGAAACGAATTGATTCGGGACGGGGGCAGAGAATGCTGCTCTGGAAGGGACAGACACTTTGTATTTGTAACATTCTCCATAATCTTAGAGCAAAACAAAAATGTTTAGATTTCTTATTGATGGTGCATCATTGGACATTTTCTGTTTAGGGCCCTTAATGTAATGTGGTGAATTCATCGCTAGGATAACCTGGATGGACCGCCAGAGTATCTAAAACCACCAATATCTAACCCATGCACATGCACATATCCCTGATATTGCTAAAAGACGTATTATATCACTGTATTATGTGACTGTCATCACAACAGACATGAAATGATTCTTTTTTGCCATCAACTGTATTTTTTTTCTGTTGTTTTATGAAAGAAAATCACTTTTCTTAGCGATATAATATTTGATTGAACGACAAATGAATTATTCATTAGTTTAGTTATATCATTTATACGTCGACAAGCGAAAAGAACATGGGTTAATCATAAAAAATAAAAGCATGAGGTTAACGCCGCTTATAGGTATAAATGCCCTTATAAATAACACAATTTTAGTAAAAGTCAATGACTGGGAGACTTGGATATTTAAGATATTTAAAAAAAGATTTAAAATCTGTTTTGTACATTTGAAAAACGTGGCGGTTCCAGTGTTTGAGAAATGTCTTTGTGGTTTTGTGTTCATATAGTTGATCTGATATTGTTTGGATATATACATTCTTTAAAATATCTTCTTTTGTGTTGTGTAGAAGAAAGAAAGTCATACAGGTTTGAGACTGTACGAGGGTGAGTAACAGAACACAATCTCGTCTTCCCCAAACCAGTTAAAGTGATAGTTCACCCTAAAATGAAAATTCAGTAATCATTCAAAAAATCATGATTTTGTTTCTTCCGCAGAACACAAAAGAAGTTCTTTTGAAAAATGTTGGTGACCGAACAGGTATGGCAGCCATTCACTTGCATTGGCTGCCACCGCTGTTCGGTTATCAACATTCTTCAAAATATCTTCTTTTGTGTTCTGCAGAGGAAAGAAAGCCATACAGGTTTGGAATGACAAGAGGGTGAGGAAAGGATGAAAGATTCTCAGTTTTGGGTGAACCATCCCTTTAACACTACTGTGTACACATGTTAACACGTATTAATACAGCTGATAAACCAGTCAAAATAAGCCGTGCTTTCAATGACACATGTATTTTCCTCAGAAGCATTTCAACGTTTGAGGTGAGTGAATCGCTTGTAATTCGCTTTATGTGACTACTTGGCAACAGAGCGTTTAACAAGTCCTCAATCTTGGCTCGGCATAAGTCAGGCCATTGTGAATAGGTTATTGCTATAAAGATAAAGACAATAGCATTAAAACTGTGTCAACAGAGTTTCTAGTTAGATATTTACACTGCCCTATCAGCTCTGCACACAACCAGAGCTTGTAAAATCTGCCGACACCAAACTCTGTGACTGCATGCGTACGTGATTTTGTGAGTACTGTGTGAGTGTACCATACTTATGTAAAATATTAATCCATATGTGACATCATTTACTCATTAGTCTTCACCAATGCCAAGAACACTGACGTTGTACCTCAACATATAGGCGTATGGATACAGTAGCAATGTTTATCTACTTTTTTTAACCTCATTCTCCATCTACGGTGTATCACAGATGTATTGTGATTTAATAGATGTCTCCACACATACACACCTCTGTTGTTAAGTGCAGAGCGAGGACTTTTGCAATTACCTGTTAAACTTTAACTGGCCACCGGATACACAGCAGCCTTATCTGCCCAGCTGCCCGACTCTGGTTTTTTCCACATGCTGAGGTCAAGAGAGAGAGAGAGAGAGAGAGAGAAAGGAAAAAGAGGATCATAAGAGAGAAAGAGAAAATTAAACAACCATTTTCCAATGTTAGATGGTTGTCTTTTGTTTAGTCGAAAGAGAAACGATTGTTGTAAATCATTCATATTAGTCATACACTAATAATAACCCATTCTCTTAAAGTGATCTCAACAATATCAAAAACGTAACGTTGCAGAAAGGTTGAAAGAACATTTTATTGACGTTACGAAAACATTAGTATTAAACATTTCTACTTATTTGGAGATAGTGTAAACATCCCGAAAAACAATTTCAAGTTAATGGGGATGTTAGCAAACATATTTTTGATAAATAGTTGCCACTGGTTAAGGTCGAGGCTTGGGGAAATTTGATATTATCTGGAGACCTTCTGACCGACCAGCAAACTCAGCTAAACGGGTCTTGACTGAACTCAGGCCGACTAAACCAGCAAGCCGTCTGAGATTAATTCAAGAAATGCATCCATTCTTGTAGTATAGAAAGTACTCAAGGTGTAGATTTCCATCTCAGCAGTCATCCACTTCAGCGTGTCTGAACTCAAGCAGAAAAACTGCTCGATTGCGAAAGGAGTCAGGAGGCTTGTGGGTCGACTGACCAGTAATGGTGTTGGGATCTAATCAGTGTGAAATCAAAACCACCTGAGGTAAGAGTTCAGCTGGAGATATGTGCACACACTTGTTCCATCATTCACCGCTCAATATAGTGAATGCTGCTTGTGAGTAAAAAGGAGTGAATTAAGACACAGCCGGGGACTGTACGGCACTTTCTGTATGAAATTACATACACGTCACAGCCAAAAAGAACTGAAATGTAATCTGACCGTTCAGGCTGAAATGCATTTTCAATAATGAATTTGAACAAAAGATCCTCCCACTTACAAAGTGCGTGTGCCCGCCTGATTTATTTAAATCAGCCAATCGGTGTTTGATTTGTTGTTACGTGCCGTTAAGGGATTGGTTTAACATTAATAGATTTGACCACAATTATAGACCAGCATGAAAAAATTGAACAGAGGATCATCAACATTTGGTGTACAGGTGCCAACAGAGGCACGTCTCTAAAGACCGTCATTAAGAAACAATAGGTATCGTCATCGGTCGTGGAGGTGTGCGAGCCTGAGAACCTGAAAACATGCCTCACCTAGTATTGTTTCCGACAGGCGTTGTCTTACCCAGACATGCAAGTTTTATGTAACCCGGGATGGGGAGAGCCTACTTTCCTCATAGGACCCAACCTCATTGCCTGGTAGCGAAGGTTCTTCCCTACACAACGCTGTGTATTTGTTGTGGTTACGTTTATGCCTGTGGCAGGACCTTGTTTAGCTACTGAACAATAAAGACAAAAAGGAAACCAGAGTTAATATGATCTTTATCTACATTATATCATATTGTTTATGTAGTCATTGTGTATTTTTAAAATACAGTTAATAAAACAGCATCACATGATTAAATGATGTACACTCACCTAAAGGATTATTAGGAACACCATACTAATACTGTGTTTGACCCCCTTTCGCCTTCAGAACTGCCTTAATTCTATATTGCATTGATTCAACAAGGTGCTGAAAGCATTCTTTAGAAATGTTGGCCCATATTGATAGTTGATGGAGATTTGTGGGATGCACATCCAGGGCACGAAGCTCCTGTTCCACCACATCCCAAAGATGCTCTATTGGGTTGTGATCTGGTGACTGTGGGGGCCATTTTAGTACAGTGAACTCGTTGTCATGTTCAAGAAACCAATTTGAAATGATTCGAGCTTTGTGACATGGTGCATTATCCTGCTGGAAGTAGCCATCAGAGGATGGGAACATGGTGGTCAGAAAGGGATGCACATGGTCAGAAACAATGCTCAGGTAGGCCGTGGCATTTAGACGATGCCCAATTGGCACAAAGGGGCCTAAAGTGTGCCAAGAAAACATCCCCCACACCATTACACCACCACCAGCCTGCACAGTGGTAACAAGGCATGATGGATCCATGTTCTCATTCTGTTTACGCCAAACTCTTGACTCTACCATCTGAATGTCTCAACAGAAATCGAGACTCATCAGACCAGGTAACATTTTTCCAGTCTTCAACTGTCCAATTTTGGTGAGCTCTTGCAAATTGTAGCCTCTTTTTCCTATTTGTAGTGGAGATGAGTGGTACCTGGTGGGGTCTTCTGCTGTTGTAGCCCATCCGCCTCAAGTTTGTGAGTCCTGTGGCTTCACAAATGCTTTGCTGCATACCTCGGTTGTAACCAGTGGATATTTCAGTCAAAGTTGCTCTTCTATCAGCTTGAATCAGTCGGCCCATTCTCCTCTGACCTCTAGCAAACACAAGGCATATTCGCCCACAGGACTGCCGCATACTGGATGTTTTTCCCTTTTCACACCTTTCTTTGTAAAACCTAGAAATGGTTGTGCGTGAAAATCCCAATAACTGAGCAGATTGTGAAATACTCAGACCGGCCCCTCTGGCACCAACAACCATGCCACGCTCAAAAAAAGGTGTTCCTAATAATCCTTTAGGTGAGTTTATATTAGAGAGTTATTTAATAGAAATGAATCAGGTGATTCTGCTCAGTGAGGACCTCATTCAACTAAAGGGACAGTTCACCCAAACATGAACATTTTAAGTAAATGTAAAAGTTTAACCAATAGTAACCTAACAGATCTCATCCTCCATTGACTACAACAGTATATATTTTTCCTACTATGGCAGTAAATGGGGGGTGAGATCTGTTACTGGCATTCTTCTGAATGTCTTACCAAGAAATGTATACGAGTTTGGAACAACTTGGGGGTGAGTAAATGATGACAGAATTTTCATTTTTGGGTGAACTGTCCCTTTAAAACACATGTACTAGCACTGCATGTTTCTTCAAAGCTTTTTTTGACACAATGTGCATCGCATATTATAAAACTGACATGATTTGTGGTGAATATCAACTCAGCTGTTGCCTGAAGCCGTGAGGGTATTCAGAACAACAGTATTTGTTTGTCTGATACAGCTTGTATATGCTATACTGTTCATGGGAATGGAGAGCAGATGATTGGTTTACCAAATGAATCTTGGCAAACAACATAAACAAAAAGGACACAGTTGACAAACAGAATGGTTAATAAATGATTTATTATAGCCAGACATATAAAATCATACAAATGTCTGATAAGTCATATCGCTGATGGAGTAATAAGCATCAGCAGTATGATAATATATAAAGTAAAAATACTGTATTTCCGACTAGTTGTTCACATAAACTGACTCTTCAGATGGACAAACCTTTTACGATATACTGTAACAACTTCAAAACATTAGTCAACACAACGAATTTGCATCAAATTTATTAACTCAAAACTATAAGAGAAATAGGTAACTTGTTTTTTTAAATTGAACCAACAAAAGGGGATAAAGCAATAAATATGATTACGATATAACCATATCTCATTTTTTATAATGAATAGCCTACATGTGCTGTAAAAAACTGTTGAATTTATCCTGAAGAATGTGAAGTGATGATTAACTTGGCCTAAAAAGCATATATAAACATTTAACTCGGAGTTGTTTATAAGCATTAAAACAGGCTTGAACACTTGAATTATAATGTCTTGTGTGTGAATAGGACATATGATAATTATGTTTACATGAATAATGCAACTTATTCAACCCAGAAACCAACCGGATGAACAGGTTGTAAAAAAGATGAATGAAGCTCTTGGTTAAGAGCTGCTTCTTCAAGACGCCTACGCGTGTTGCATAACAGAGAGAGTTTTAAAGTGTGATGTGTTGTGAAAGGAAGAGAATTTCTTCTGTAGCTGAAGGGCATTTATCACTGCTAAACTCCATTAGACTGCTTTCAGAGTCCATACAAGTATCATGAGGCTAAATGAATAGCATTTTGCCAATATACTTACCCTCATAATACCAAAACCATATGCTATTAAATGGCATTATATTGCCATTTATGAAGTAAGTAGAATAGACATTTAGGTTCTTGAGAGAAATTCTACTTCTACTTTTTTTTCGCCAGAAGCATCTTGTGCTAAATAATTTTCAAGCTGATGTCACATTGAAATAAGTTGTGGCTGTCACCAAATACAACGTGTAAAAGTGGGTCAGATATCACAGAGACTGTAATACTTCACAGCTCCGACACGTTCTGCTTTGGGTTGTCAGTGTCGCCGTGTACTATAGCAGACTTTTGGAAAGGGTTCACACAGAAAAAACTTTGTAATCATTTATGTTGTCATTTCAAACAATTAAAGTAGATGAGACTGTCAGACCACGAAAAATACAAAAGCAAAAAGTTCATACAACTACTGGGCTGAATCAAAGTTAGTTTGTTTGCCACTCGGCGGCCATGTTTGCATTGCCTTTAGGAAGCCTAGTACGAGCACCAGTTTAGCACCTCAAGCTTTCCTGCGTCTCACTGGTTAGAGTCATGGGTTTGATCCCAGGGGATTGAACATAGTAAAACAATTTTATAGTGGAATGCAATGTAAGTCGCTTCGGATAAAAGTGTCTGCCACACTTTTCTGACATTCGCATCAGCTACTGTGCCTCAAGAGACTCTGTGTCCTCGCCCTGAAAAATCAACAGTTTTTTCACTTTTTATTGTTTAACAATTTCATGTTTTATATGGAAGGCGGGCTTTCTTAACTAGAGCGCCCATATTGAGCGTTGCATTCCATCCCCATTCATAGTAATGGCAGTGGTGTATCTTGTTTATTTCTATTATCATTGGCTGTTTCTTAATTTCTTCTCACAATGTGTGGGATGATTGTAAATTGCAGTTTTACCGTTTAACTTAAGTATGAAATGATATTTAATAGTTATTTTTGGAAATTGACAGCTCCTTCAATTTCATTTGCATGGACAAAAGCATCTTAAATATACAGTCCAACATCTCTTTTTGTGACTCAGGCCCTGTCCACACGAACATGGGTATTTTCAAAACC
This sequence comes from Barbatula barbatula, assembly GCF_947034865.1. NCBI lineage: Eukaryota > Metazoa > Chordata > Actinopteri > Cypriniformes > Nemacheilidae > Barbatula > Barbatula barbatula. The sequence goes on along the minus strand of NC_136783.1, from coordinate 3,524,037 downwards.
TCAGATATTTCTACGCGGTTTGGCCGTTCGTCTGCACGCAAAGCGGGTACCTGGTCACTGTAACCGAACTTTTTTGAAAACTCCTGCCAGAGGGAAGATTTTTAGGAACTCCGGTTTCAGTGTTGTCGTGTAGATGGTGAAATTTGGTGGCATTTTGAATGCGCTTTATAGCGTGTTTTTGCGGTTTCGTGTGGATGCAGGGTTTTATAAATTAAGAAAGAAAAACTCATAAAATACCTGTTCACGTGTGCATAAGGCCTCATGAACTCATTTAAATGTGCCGTTTCTTCAGCCAGCAGGTCATGACTGAAGGGCCCTTGAGCAAGGCACCTTACCCCTGATTGCTCTGCAGTAATGTGTCACTGTATAAAAACTACTTGTAAGTCGCTTTGGATAAAAGCGTCTGCCAAATGAATAAATGTATAAATGTAAATGTAAGGGCAGAGGTTGGGGGATCATTTCTTTTGATCTGTTCATTTGTGCCTAGCAGGGATACAGTCTAGGGACACTTCCGGGCTCCTGGACATAGTTCTAAATCTGACCAATTAACACCTGCCGTGGTTGCTCCTGCCAAATCAAATGTCAACTGCGCATTGAGGTAGAGCAGCAGAGAGCTTGTGGACGCATTGCTCAGTCAATTTAAGACACTTAAACTAACTGCTATGTTTTAAAAGGATGCTGCAAGAAACCTAAAACTTCTTCGACTGCACTGTACCATCCAAAGGAAAATACAGTTTCAGTCATGGATCATTTGGGACATTCTTCATTAGGGACATAATTAGAGTCAGCACCACAGGCTCAGAAAGCAAATGATGAGATTCCTGATCCTCCCAATGTGGTGCTTTGAAACATTGTTATGTAAATCCAATGGCAAACATTTCAGCGACAGGAACAGAAAACTACAGCACGAACGTCGCCCCGAATATATTCTCCAGTGTCTGAGCAAGATTCTATGCTACACAGTCTCATGAAATGTTCCATGACTCATTGAGTATATAGGCTCCAGAATCCTGAATAGATTGCCAAACAGCTCGGGCCTAATTCCAGTTTTCTGTGTTTGCGTGGGATTGACTTCTTTTTGCAGCTGAGATATTGAGAAAGCTTTTTGCGAACAAAGAATTAGGTCTCGGTAAAGCTGCATTTTGTGTGTCATTGACCTTTACAAGGTCGTAGTTTAAGGCGGGGCACTTTATGTCAATAATACATGACAATTGTGGTTCTGTGTCAAACAAGTTCGTTTTGATTGTGGTTAATGTAACCTTCACTTTTGTTTTGCTCCGTGGCTTCATGTTAAAGTGTTCATTTACCCCAGATTGTAACACGGCACTCTAGAACACTTCATTCTGATTGGCCAGTCGTAACAATCCAGGGTCTGTTATACACAATCACTTCGCGGTATGTAGATAGAAATAGCACATTCTTATATTATAAAAACATAACACTTCATTATGTTTTTATACACCACTGAAAACATATATATTATATTGCACTTCAACATTTTGTTTTAATTAACAGGCAGAGCGGCTTTCTATTAGTTTATACGCATGGTGTGAATTAAACTGTGCCGAGGTGTCTTTGTAGTATGTTAAACAAGCCAGTTTCTCTCACACCTACTAATGTATCAAACGTTAATTACTGCTAGTATAAAAAAGTCTGACAAGAAAAGAATCGGAAGTCTTGTAAAGACGAGCTGGTGTATATTTACGGGCTAAGACTTGTTTGGGAAAATGATAACGCTGTTAAATATTATTTCCTGTTTAAAAATCGCAATTGTTTAAAAGATGTAGATTTGTGTATCATCAGCAGAAAACAGAAGCTGGGGCCACTTGTCCACTAGCAAACATGCTCATTTAATAATAAAAGGGATGAAAATGAATCCCTTAAATACACCTACAGATCATGAGCATTGGAGGATTTGTATTTCTGAAGAAGAAGAATAGAGGAGGTATGTAAGGCAGACGGTATGAAACGTTGAGCTATCGGCCAGAAGAGGAACAATATCAAGAGCCTGTGAGTAAGAAGAGAAGATCTGGTCATGAACTACTTCTGAAAGAGCTGTCTCAATGCTTGTACTGCATGATGTCACGTCTGCTTAAGATGAATCACTCATGTCGTAATATTCCACACTCCTGAGTGTCACTTTGGATAAAAGCTGCTTAATGAATAAATGTACATGTAAAGAGGACACCTACACTGGAAAGAGATTATTGTGGAAGCGACCAATCTCGCCCCACAGTCTGAGCTGGGCCTATTATCATTGATCAACGTCCAATGGAGAGAAGGATTCTTTAGTCTTTAATCTCAGCAGCTTTCTGATGAATTCAAATGCCTGCCGTCTCTCTTGTTATTTAATAATGGAGGTGATGTAATGATCATTTTAGCTACCATTAGGATCGTGATGTATCTGTTCCTCAGCTTTTCCTCTAAAGTCAGCCCAGACGGTGTGAATAAGGCAAAGATCCTGTCAGTTGTTTGAAACAATGCGAGAAACAAGACATTTGCGTGGTGATGTGATGGTAGACAATTGTGGTGATGGTAGACAATAAAGGTGATAACCTGTATACAACAGAAAGACAGCAGATGATGGACTGAAACAACTGAAAATACAAGTGTTTTGGTGTAAGATTTGCAGAAGGGATTTAAGGGGCGAGTATAGTCCGGCTGTCCGCACGCCACCCGCACGACATCATTTTCGCCATTAGGAGGGTTCGCGGTCGTCCTCTTGCAGCCCATTTTTTGAGACCGCACGGACGGGATGCGTACAACAGCGAGAGAAAAGTGCACTAGTCCACTCTAGGGGTTAAAACACACACACAGAAAGTGTGCAGCGCGCCGTTGTCGAAGAAGAACGATACAAAACCAACACCCTGAAGCATATCCTTCAATAGGATATGAAGTAAAGATCACGTTCCATGAAGATATTTAGAAAAAATATGGTTCTTCAAAGGTTCTTTGATGATGGTGAAGGTTCTGAAGAATCCTTTTTCTGCTGAAATGGTTCTCTGCATTGGGAAGGGTTCTTTATTCCCGCCTTTTTTGGTTTAAATTCAATCGGTTATTTAGAAGCTGCCTGCTGATTGGTTGTATGTCCTGATTTAACAGTCTGCAGACCGACACATCATACAGATAAGCTGTTTTTAATCATATATTTGATGTTTTTTGAATGATTAAGGATATTCTATGGTTATGTTATTTATTGGAATCTTCTTTACCAATTATTTAGGCTAGTTTAAACGTGTATATACTCTACTTAACATTTAAAAAAGTGATTATATTAACAATATTATCCTAGCATCACTCATTATTTACTTCTACTGGCTGAGAAGCTTTTTTTTTATTATTTTCATGCACATTATCTTGATGTTTTTTCAACAGTATGTGGTACGACATGTATTTAGGTTTATTTATTAATATTACAGAGTTTTGTATGTGACCTTGTGCTGGGAGTGACCTTGGGAGAGACGGGTATTTCTCACAGTGCTAACCTAGCATTAGTTCAGCTCATACGTCTGACAACTGTGTCATACTTAATGTTATAAAGGTGATATATTCATGTTTCTTTTAAAGTTGATATCCATTCCACATTTAAATGTTAGCAATTTACAGTTCAAATTATTTAGGAAATAGACGTTGTGTGTGTTCTTATATATGGAAATGTCTCTGTTTCAGGTGAATCATAAGCCAAACAGCTCTAAACCACTGCAGGTCTGACTTTGACTTAATGGTTGAGGCAAATTCAGTGACACGCTCAAAGGTAAGTCATCAAAATTTATGAATGAATCTTTAGCCAAACATTATCTTTATTACCTGCAAAAACATGTTTTACTGCAGGAGTCAGCTCAACTGAACGTTGGGCAATTGTTTTGTATTTGTCACATTTGTGACAAACACTGGGAAGTAAATTATCACTTGTACCTCTAATCAGAAATCCTAGGATTTATTTATATATAATTTTATGCCAGGTCAGGGTTACACACACATTTTCTGTCATGGTCTGTGGATGGTCCCGATATATAAAACTCGAACTACTCCACTGCTTTGCGGGGCTTCTTGCCGATAACTTGGCTTCACATGGGCGTCTTCTAATTGTAACAGTACTCACAGGTAACATCAGACTTTCTTTGATCACCCTGGTGCTGATCATTGCCTGAGTGTTTGCCATTTTGGTTATTCTTTGGTTATTCTATAAATCGTAGTTTTCCGTTTTCTTCCACGTCTTTCTGGATTTGGTTGCCATTTTTAAGCATTTGATATAATTTTAGCTCAGCATTTTCTGCAATTCTTTACATGTTTTTCCCTCTCTACATTTTTTTTAATCAAAGTACGCTGTTTTTCTGAACAATGTCTGGAACGACTCCGATTTTCAGAGAGAAATGCACAGTACAACATTTGCTGCCTCAGTCCTTAAATAAGGGCCTCTTTTTTGACAGTTTTTCACAGAATGATTGACCTCTCTATTTGAACTCCACACTGCTATTTTGAACACGCCTGTAAAAAGGTTCAATAAAAGGAAGGAAGGAGGCATAAAGTCCAGGCCTGGTCATCGTACCCTCCAGTCGCTCGTCCTTTTATGCTCCCGGAGCTCCTCTGTGAGAGATGCGAGACCGATGCAACGCGGAGCTGACAGTATCACTCGCATCACCGGCCTCGGCCGTTCCCTCCCGGCTCTCTCCCGCCTTTCTCGTTACCACGCCCTTTTCAATTAATGATTCAATTACACAGAACTAGAAGCATCTATGTCATGACTGTTGGGTCTGTTGGTTTTACTCTACTACACCTACTAGTAAAATATTTGTCATATAGAAATATAATTTCTACCAAAAACAGTGACTGATCTGGTTAGTGATGTTGGACTGCTATTATTTTGAACATGTCAGTATATATACTTTTATTTCTATACATTTAGCTTTTGTGCTAAAATGGAATTTTCTATGTCTGTTTTTAGGCCGGGCAAATTTTTTTATCTTTCTGTAAAGTAAGCAAAATTGTGAAAGGTTTCAATATATAGGTACAAATATATATTCAATATACAGGTACAAATATATTGAATGTTGCATGACATTTAATTACGTGACCAGAAGGAAATAAACGTACTACTTGATTTACAGATAGAATCTGATCAAATATATACAAAATGAATCAAATAAATGAATGAAAATACCTCAATTAAAACCCCTCCTGTCTTCTGATAAAGAAGGGTTCTTTATTGCACCACTGAGGTTCTCTATAGCACTTTTCAAAGAAGGCAAGGCAAGGCAAGGCAAGTTTATTTGTATAGCACATTTCATACACAATGGCAATTCAAAGTGCTTTACATAGAAGAAATTAAAAATATCCATTTGATAAAACAGTTAAGAAATAAGAAAAAAAAAGTAACCAGTTAAGAATAAAAAATAAAATAACATAGTTTAGAAGAAATAAGAAAAATAAAAATTAACCAGTTAAGAATAAAAATAAAATAAAATATAGTTTAGAATAGATAATAAATAAAATAAAGTACAAACAGTCGGAGGCACAGTGGCACATTAATCAAATGCAAAGTTAAACAGATGTGTTTTGAGTCTGGATTTGAATGTGGCTACTGTGGGAGCACATCTGATCTTTTCTGGAAGCTGGTTCCAGCTGCGACTGGCATAATAGCTAAATGCAGACTCTCCTTGCTCGGAGAGAACCCTTGGTATTTCTAGCTGATGTGATCCTAATGACCTGAGTGTTCTTTTGGGTCTGTATTCAATGAGCATGTCTGCAATGTATTGAGGTCCTAGGCCATTGAACGATTTATATACCAGTAATAAAACTTTAAAATCTATCCTATATGTAACTGGTAGCCAGTGTAAAGACCTGAGGACTGGTGTGATATGATCATATTTTCTGGTTCTGCTCAGAATCCTTGCCGCAGCGTTCTGTATGAGCTGCATCTGTCTTATGGTCTTTTTGGGGAGGCCAGTAAGGAGTCCATTACAATAATCCACCCTGCTGGTGATGAAAGCATGCACAAGTTTCTCTAAGTCTTACCTGGAAACAAAGCATCTAATTCTTGCAATATTTTTCAGATGATAGTATGCTGATTTAGTTATTGCTTTGACATGACTACTGAAGCTAAGGTCTGACTCTAGAGACACACCGAGATTCCTGACTTGATTTTTTGTTGTTTGACCTTTAGAGTGAAGGTACGCGTTCACCTTGAGAACTTCATCTTTATTTCCAAACGCAATGACTTCAGTTTTGTCTTTGTTTAACTGAAGAAAGTTTTGGCACATCCAACTATTTATTTCATCAATGCATTTGAGCAGGGAGTCAATGGGGCTGTAATCGCGATAGGGCTAAGTATATCTGTGTGTCGTCTGCATAGCTGTGGTAAGCAATTTGGTTATTTCTCATTATTTGGCTCATTGGGAGCATGTACATGTTGAATAGGAATCGCAAGAATTGAGCCTTGGGGGACTCCGCATGTCATGGATGTCCACTCAGACTTATGGTCACCTATACTCACATAATAACCTCTTGCTTCTAGGTATGACCTGAACCATTTTAGGACTATCCCAGAAAGCCCCACCCAGTTTTCCAGCCTGTCTATAAGTATGTTGTGATCGACCGTGTCAAATGCAGCACTGAGGTCGAGTAGGACCAGCACGGATAATTTGCCTGAATCAGTACTTAAGCGAATGTCGTTTACTATCTTAATGAGCGCTGTCTCTGTGCTGTGATGCGGGCGGAACCCAGATTGAAAATTGTCAATGAATCCGTTTGAGCTTAAGAATTTGTTCAGCTGGTTGAAGACAACTTTTTCAATTATCTTACCTATGAAGGGAAGATTTGAGATCGGTCTATAGTTGTTTAATATGGTCTTATCCAGATTGCTCTTTTTCAGGAGGGGTTTGACAACAGCAGTTTTCAGAAGGGTTCTTTATGGAACCTTATAAAAATGGTTCTATATAGCACCAAAAAGGGTTCTGCTATTGTTACAAGCCGAAGAACCCTTTTTGGTACTATTAGAACCAGTGTAAATATATCAAAGCTCAATTTTTGTGAGTGGATGGCCTGCTACAGCGACTCTCATTAACAACTCCAGAGGAGATTTTCTCAATATTTAGATTTTTTGCACCCTCAGATTCCATAGTTTTAAACTGTTGTATCTCGACCAGATACTGTATTGTCCAACTTAACCAACATACATCAATAGAAAGCTTAATTATTCATCTTTCAGATGATGTAAAAATCTTAATTTCGAAAAATGGACCCGATCTCGTCCGTATAGATTAGTGCGATCTGCCTTCACCCCAGTGATGTTAGGTTTAAAGGTGGGCTTTATTTTCTGCTTATTTCTAAATAATTTTACTTTTACAATGCAAGAATTCATGTGAATTTGCCACTTTGTTAAACAGTTGATCATGAGATCAGGCTGTTATAACTGTGTGCTGAGCATGTTTGTACTGTAGTTAAAGGGTCAGTTCACCTAAAAATGTAATTCTGTCATAATTTAGTCTCCCTTTGTCATGCTGTGGCCTAGTGGTTAGAGCATTGGGCTTGTGATCAGGAGGATGCCGGTTGGAATCTCAGTGCCAGCAGGTCATGACTGAAGTGCCCTTGAGCAAGTCACGTTACCCCTGATTGCTCTGCAGTAATTTGTATAAAAGCGTCTACTAAATGTAAATGTAATAGTACTGGGGCACCATTGACTACCATAGCAGTTTTTTCCTACTATTGAAAGTACCCCACAACTATTTGGATACAAACGTTCATACAGGCTTGGAACAACTTGAGAGTAAATGATGACAGAATTGTCTATTTTAGGTGAACTGTCCCTTTAAGAACTACAAGTGTTCTCAGTTAGAGTTGTTGATGCTTGAGAGGTAGATGAAGCCATCTGTATTTAGGGCAGAATTATATTGTATAACATATAAAGGAAGCATCTTTATAACCAGACTTTCTGGAAGAAACACTCGATGAAGTTTGGCTTGCATGTCCAAGAGTTCAGTGGTCAATCTAGAGCTGGAAATACCAGAGATCCTAACCAATAAAAGATCAACAAAAGCTATGGTCAGCAGTCATGCCATTCCACTGGTTCTCCAGTCAGAGCTTTGTCAGATAACTGTATCGAAATTGTGTCATCCACTTAAGATCCATAAAGGCAGCAGATATTGGCTTATTTCCATGTCTTTATACATTTTTTCTTTTCGCTTCCATTCATATGAATGTGGAAGAGTATGTATGTAAACATATGTAGGAAGTTTCCTTAAACAATCTGCTGATGAACGTATGTATTACATGTAAATGTATTTAAGTAAAACAGAAATCATGGAGTGTGACATCATCATCATTATCATCATCAGTGTATTTTTAATGCAACAATGAAAGCACATTTTGAATACACTACATAAATGAATCTACTGCATGATGATAAAAACTGAGAACCAAACATGAAAACAGAAACCAAGAAACCAGAAACCAAAACTCAAGTAAGTCTTCAACCACTAGATTTCTAAGTCCTAGAGGACTTTGCAAGTTTGTTATCAAGCACGCAAACTTCATATCAGCCCATGCAGATTTTCTGAGTTTTCCTAAAATGTAGAAATACCCTGAAGAAACTTCACTCCTACAGACCATGTTCTGCATGTACATTATCATTCACACCCCCCATTAGATTGAAACTTCTGAGTCAGATCTACTGTACGATCAAGAAGCTGCCTGGGAGATTAGATATCTCTGTTTGATTTTCATTTTGAGCCTGATGATCCTGCACAAAAATATCTATTCCTGAAAAGAAATTACTCACCTGTTCCTCTCATCCATTGGTGGGCAAATTTAGAAGGAATTCAACTTTGCAGAGAACCCTAGAGACCCAGTTACCCCTCATCTTTAATTTGGTTTGTTTTTTGCCAACAAATCGCATTTAAGTGTAGGGATTAGAGAGACCATTGTGGCCCTAGTCGAAACTTTAAACAGCTCCCATATTATCATGTGTAATGATTGATCTCTTTATACCATTATTATATAGCTTAGTTTTTGGATATGTGTGTGCACAACGGTATTAAAATATCTAGAAAAATATATTTATAGGCCTATAGAAAAAAATATCTATCATCTAGATCTGTGACTACCTTTGAAAACCAAAAGATCAAACGGGTCTATGATCTTAGACAGCGTTGCAAATCGACCTTAAGAACCGGAGCGAAACCTTTACTCATTCTCAAAAACAAAAAAACAGAGCACATGGGTTAAGAGAGAGGAAGCCGAGCAGTGATAGTTTGAGCAATCGGATGCGGTGCCATCACATGCTTCAGAAACCATCTGTATCTCAAATTAACCACAAGGCAACAGGAAGCGGGTGGGGGAGGAGGTCTCACCTCGGTTAGACTCATGTTGCAAAAAAAACCCTGAAGAGAAGCAAACCTGAGATCTACACAAAAACCAACAATAGATTCTCATCTTACGCTGGTTTTCAGTTAAAAAAAACATCCTAATGCCAACCATTGGGCCAGTTTGTAGATATTTATATCTTTTTATAGCACACAGAAAAGTGGAATAGAGTTTACGGATTGATGGGTGGTGTATGGAGAGGCTCGAATATGGTGTATTTTCGTTGAGCACGTTGGTTCCCTCGACAGAAAGCCTATGCATTTTTGCCACAGCCTTTTGGAAGATCGCAAAAAATAAGATCGATGACAGACAAAATGTATAGATCAAGATAATATTTACAGATTAACACAATATTTTCTATTTTTGAAGCTGAAATTCAATCGGCAGAAGTTAAAAGCTAACACGATGCTATAAACAAGACTACACCATGATATATCAACGTCACCTCCACCAACTTTCTCAAACTGTATTAAAAAATCCCCAACAATGGTTTTAGATATTTGTTCCCATTTTGCATTATTTGTGAACTTTACGCGATGGGGTCTAACGTCCCTGCTTTTAGCATCTTGTTAGCAAATTAATGGTATTAAAAATCACAAGCGGGTTATTGCTGGTGTGTTTATGTCATAAAATAAACGGTGAAAATATTAACGAGGTTTTATTAGCCAGACCTTACTTAAGGCGTTTTACCAAAAACCCAATAGAAAAAACATAAGACTCTGGGGCGGTGGAACCGCAAGTCTTAAAATGCTAACTCGCTTCCGGGGTTTGCATACAAAGATGTATCATCTCTGCGGTACTCAATAGTTATATAGTGTGAAACAAGGACACAAATACTTGAATCAATACCCAAAGTAGACAAGATAACCAAAAAATAATTCAATATTTATTTGCAGTACAAAGTCTTGTATTGGTTTTCATATACTATACAATACATAGGGACAATTTTATATCCTTCATAAACCAGAGAATTTAACTGCCCGGTTACCAAGCCCAGTATTATACACATATATAGATTGTATCTTTAAAAAAATGTATACAGCACATATAAAACAGCTCTTTGACATTTGAAGCTGTAACACGATGCCGTCGCATTGTCAAATAAAAATCCCTGAAAAATTCCTCAGTGAGGTAAGATATACATTTCATTATTCACTCTGTCCTTTACTGTCGCGTAGCTACGAGAAAAATCCACAGAAAAACATGTTCCTGTGTTCTGGCAAATATACAAACAGAGAAAAACATAAAAAATGTTAGATACACAAACATTCCTCCACAAGAAGCAGCTTGAAATCAAGGTTTACATTTAAACGAACCGAAAAGCTCCGAAACGAAGTGCCTTTTCATACCGGGGTGTGAGAGTTGAAAGGTGACTTGAGAACATCGTGCCGTGTTATTGAGACTGGGTGATGCATTCGTTTCAAGCGAGAAATATTCAGATGGCTGTTGCATATCTGCGAAAAATATATATTCAGACACACGAAAAGGCCACAGGAGTCGGCATATAGAGCGCTTTGTGGAATATCGAATCCGAAAGTGCTACGTGACCAAAAGAAAGTACGTACGTGCGATGCCAAGCCCTGTACTTTAGACACCCCGGGTGTAAAGCCACTTCAGTTTCAAAGCGAACAAAGCCTTATTCCTGTGGATTTCTAGTATAAAAAAAATGAGGAATCAAAAACCCGAGCCCGTTGTCTAGAAAATACTGCAAGGGGTTGTTGAGTATATTGCAGAGTAACAAATACAACCTCGACTGACCCGTTAAAGACCATTAGTCGTCTATTATTACTACATATCGGTTTCGTTCAAAATGAACAAATGCCTTTGAATACAACGACTTGTAAAGTGAGATACAAATAGTATTGAACAGTCAGAGTTGGAAAGAATTAAAAAGGTTATATAAGGCCAGCTTAAAGCAACCCTGTTAACTCAAGCACTTGTCCGCTCGGGTCCGATCGCTCGTTTCAACAGAAACGCCTTCGCTACACACTGTTAACCACCCCGCCGGCAACGCCACACGGGAGCAGCAATAGTAGTTAAAAAAACAGTTCTCAACATTCGATGCTCATCTGCCGACAACTGGAGAGGAACACATGCCCAAATACATAGAGTGAATAGATACTCTTATTTAGAGATGAATACAATATATTCATACTGTAATCAGAAACACAAAGGCCAGAAGGTGAATGATCCCTACCGAACACTTTTTAGTAAGGAAATTGGGACTCCTAGTGAGGATCTGGCGTTTACTGTTAAGGAACAATGAGTGACTACAAAATGAACAATTTGAGTAAGTGCGTTGTTCCTCACCGGAACGCAGCTGCGTGGCCTCGTCGCAGCCTAGAACTGGCAGCTCCGGGGGACCTCTGAATGTCTCTTTATGTGTGTTGGAGTACCGGTTTTAAGTGCCAAGAAGTGAAAGGCTTCACTACTGTGCAAAACGCATTAGGTCATTGCAAATGTAGGAAAAAAACCAAGAGGTTCCTGCCGAGGGGGGAGGGGTCACAATGTTTGTTTTTGTTTCAAAGGAACTACACGACGCTTGTACAATTGTGTTTTTGCGAGCTTTGTGAGGAAATATACAAATATATAGAAACGGACAGTATTGAATGTATTGTGCACCTCTTTGATGGTGTGTTTTTGTCTTTGCTTTGAGAAAACAAAAACTCCACAGAGACAGATCTTCTCCGAATACGAAACAAAAAATCCCAGTCAGTACATTGGCACCCTTCAAAAACGGGATGTTGTAGGCATCCATGCCACAAGATAGCAGTTCTGCTCTACTCTCTTTGTATCAAGCGCTGTGCAAAAGTCTCTCTTTTATCAAACCAGAACAAAAATAGAACAGTCAGTTCCATAAAGGCAAGAAAAGCTGCATTAAAATCCACCGAAATAGCTGCAGGGCTTCAAAGGGTTCGCCTTCGAGAGCGACACCCGCGTGAAAAGCTATCCCGTGTCCATTCCACACTTCGCCATTGCTGCTGGCCTGCTCCTCCAGGTGAAAAACTCCCATGGAGATAAGAGATAAACATTCAAAGGGTGGCGGATCCCACCCGGCTTCCTCTGCTGGCCTTCATGTGGACTCCAGCGTGTCTAGCTGAAACATGTTGTGATTGGTTGGCGTAGTGAAGAAGAGCTGGTCGTTGGGCGAGCGGTTGTCGCAGGGGCTGTTAAGCCCTAGTGTCCTCTCGAAGTCCAAGAGTTGCCCCATGAAGTTGAAGTTGGGTGAGATGTTGGACTTCTTGCGCTTGACAAAGTCGTAGGCGTCGTTCAGCGACAGGTTGAGCTTCTGCATCAGGTACGCCACCGTGACTGTGACCGAGCGACTGATGCCTGCTAGGCAGTGCACCAAGATGCCACAATTTTTGGAACGAGCTTCATCTGAGGAACGAAAGAACAACAAATATAAACACTGTGGCCACACCAGCTAATTCACAATTCGTAAACATACGACGGTTATGAGGATATGAGGTAAAGGAATTCATGTTATCTTCTCATAGACCACTTTGCAAGTTGTAAACAGTGGTCTTTTTGATCTAACAAATATCATTAAATCTTTAAGACATTCGTTCAACATTTCGCTACAGAAAAACTGAAACAGGTATTTCTTCTGGACCAGCATTGTTTTTCCCGGAAGTGCTCTATATGGGGTCAACATAGCTAAATGCATCCATCCATCACTAAAGTAATCCAAATGAACAAACGAAATGTTTATAAAGAGCAAAAATACATTTGTGACAAATATAATTACTATTTAAGCGTATTTAGCGACTGAAAAAAAAACTCACCGATCAGTGCAGTAAATTTTGAATGACCAGAAAAAATGTAACTTCATACTAAAGCCAGTTCGTGAGCTTATCTAGCTTTCGCAATTTATTTTATTCATGACGAGATGCCACTTTAACATGTTACGCTTTTGAAAACCAACAGTAAGAGCGGACTGTCAGTATGCTTCAACTATGTTGTGAGTTTGTTGTTGGGAGTTGATGCATCTGGCGTTTTAAGGAAAATGTGAAAAATGTCTTGATACTCCTGGTTTTTGAGCTCAAGAATGGACTCTCCAAAAATGAGTGTGTTCTGTGATCAGTAGACATGACCCTTAACCCGTAGTTACGTAGGGATTCCTAAAGACCGGCCAATGGTTTTTTGACATTGCTCCTCTGTTAAAAACGGATTTAAAAGTAAAACTTTCTTGCACTCACAAAACCCACGACCCGACATAAAAATGATCGCTGTGAAATAAGGCTTTCTTTAATACAGTAACGTTTAAATCTCTGCATTCATTCCCTTCTATTCATTCAATGAGATTAAACCAGACTCTTCAGATGGAACCACTGCAGTATGTTTTAAGATACCGCTTTAGTCAAAGAGCAGTTTAACTATAAACTGAACAACCACATCGCGCAGGACAACCTCTAACAAGCGAGAAACGCCCACTTTAAACTTGTTTTATTATGCCCAATCCGCGAATGTGAAAGATCAGCTTTATACATTATTTACAGAGAAAATGCATCTGGTTTTGTGGAGCATGACGTACTACAGAGCCATTAGTGCCAGGCAAGGCAAAGTAAAGTGGCTATTTCCTTTTCTCCTCCCGTGAATGGACGATGAACAACGCTTTCAGCCAAGTTGAACCCTGCAACAATGAGGTCACTTCCCCCAGAATCGTCGACTCCAACAGTGAGCCTCTTATCTTCCATGTACAAAGCGCAAGGAAGGTTTTTCAAGCTGCATAAAACTTAAAAATAAGACTAGTTTCATTACACCCTTGTAAACTCTGTCATCTAAACAGGAAGTGTCTTTCATCCACCGAGACGTCCTAATGTTCCAGGCTCTTCATTTTACAGTGTGATTTGCATGAATGGATCACATGAAACGTCTTTTGTATGTTAGCAAAAGCGAAACTGTTCAAGGAACAGAACAATAACGTCCAGCCACATAACAGGATGTTTTGATGGAGGTTGGTGTGCGCCGGTTCGCCCTTCCACTGTTTGAGTCACGTGTCTTTTAGTAATCGACAACCTGACCAAAGAAAGAGTTTTATTTAGAACTTATTTACAGGTGTGCAAATGACTAGCTGCACCACAGAAAGGAAAGGTTCTTTCATTATTGTGTGTTGCAAACCCATAAGAAGATTTCCAGAGACCAGAAAACGAGATTTTCATTCTTTTTTCCACACAGAGCCATCACACGAGTCTTCAGAAGATGTTGAGACATATGGAGTAATTCTGACGCGATTCTACTGTATTTCTGACAAAATTCTCATTCTTTTGTTAAAAACATCACCACATATTATACGATGAGGACAAATAAATAATGACAGAATTTTGACTTCACCCTTTTCACCTCATAAGACCGATTTCCCACAAAACTCGATGAAACACAACTGTCAGAATGAGATTCACACCATGACCTCGTAAAAACTAAAGATAAACAAACAACTCAAACCAGAACGACAGGATTTAGTCATAGATAACATGCAGTCCCAGACTACGGTGACACGACAACTTTCCAACCTCAGATGGGAAATCCAATTCAATTCTAAATACCTGTGGTCTCAAACCTGTAAATCCGCATACATATCATTTCCACACTCCAAAGGGCAGGGCTTGACATCGTCTCGTACAAATATTACTTTTTTTCTGTGTATTTCCTTTTTTTTGCTATACAATAGAGGTTAACTTTTCCACATAAATTACTGTGGTATACTATAGTTTTATTTACTATAGTAAACTACAGTAAAATTCCTAGTTTTTGAACCTTACAATAGTATAGGCTACTACAGTGTTTACTACAGTTTATCAATTTACTACAAGGTTAGTACAATTTACTTTACTAAATGCTTGTGTTTTTTCCTCCAAGTTTTCAAGTAAACAACAGGGCTTTATTTTAGCGGGTCGTCGGGAAGATACTCGAGTTTTAATGTGTTTGACGATAGCAAAGCCACTAGAAGGCAAGCCTGCAACCTTTAGCCAGAAAAGGCTAATGCTAACACTCTGGCTTCAGCAGAACGCAGGAAAGGAGACCAGATGCTAGGTTTTTGAATGTATGTCAATGGGTTTTGTTAGCCGTTACAGGTTTTCCAATTGGAAGTATTACAGACCCTCCTATCTCCCTATAATAAGAGTATCTCTGACGATAGCTGTCCTCATACAGTAAAATGCTAAAATAAACTCTCAGAGCAACTCTGGAGATGACGTTCATGTGTTTATATCCTCAAATGCAGACGCAGACAATTCCTTAACCATCACTTGTGTAGTATGTTAATCTGTGCACCTCATTCACTAATACAAGCAGAACAGCCAGATGACATACTTAAATAACAGGATTCTGCGTCTGCATCTAGTTATATGGTGCGCTGCACCATTGATTAGTCACACACAAACAAGCACACCCACGACAAACGCAATTCACACAAACACGCAGCTCTGTCGAATGCACATATTCTTATTATTCTTAGCACAGACCGATTTTGGTTATTATTATTATTCAAGTTAGTTGTCCGGTAAATTTCTCTCTCACTTGTCCATACAAAACATTCACTTGTCCCGGACAAGCAGACAAGCGGTAATTTTGAGCCCTGCCAAAGGGCATGTAACCGATGAGTTCACAGAAGCTCCAAAAACATGGAAACATTCTTTTATTCTACTCTTCAGTTATCAAACCCTACACACACGACTCGAAAAAAAGGTCTGTTCACACCTAGGATTATAACTATTGAAAGATGGCATCACTTTCAAATTGATTTGTTCCCAGCGGATGAACGATATAACACCTTGAAATAACAATAATGTTATCCTCTGTTGATGTTGACGCCATTACAGTTCTTATTATCATCCTTAAGCCACTGATCTGACCTTTAAGCCATCCCAATTTTGCTCAACACGGCCATTATGTGATAAACACTGAACTGAACATTGACTTGATGATGATATCAAGATCAGATAAGTTGACTATTTGACTTAAAAGTTAGCAAAGAGCTCTGACGCGCTATGTAAGTAAACATGTAGCTTAAAAATGTGGTCTCTTTAAGGTACAGTTCATCCGAAAATTCTGTCATCATTTACTCACCCTCGAGTTGTTCCAAACCTGCATACATTTCATTGCTCTGGTGAACACTGCTTGTAACCAAACAGTTCTTGGCCACCTTTGGTAGTTGACTTACAATGGCAGTCAAAAGTGTCCCAGAACTGTTGGTGGTCCTACTTTCTTCAAAATATATTTTTTATCATTTATTATAGAATTTCTCCTCCTATGGTAGTCAATGGTGGACAAGAAATGTTTGGTTTCAAGCATTCTTCCAAATATCTTTATCTGTGACAAAGACATTTATACAGATTTGGAACAACTTGAGAAAATGACAATTCTGTCTTCATTTCAGTGTGAACTGTTCCTTTAAATGTTCTTTACAGGAAAGAAACTTGCAACTCTCTCTTTCTTCCGTTTGCTATTGTGTTTTGATTGTATTAGCTGTGTTTTGATTGTAATAAGTTAAGTTACCTGTCAAATACCTCAATTTCTAGCTGAAGTATTACATTTTCACTTTATTTCAAAAGAATTACGAGAACATTGGTGTTAAAAATTAACAATCTAATGTCTGTAAAAGGCTGCTAATTCACTATCAAACGATTTTAGTCACTATCAGCTGTTCACAGGACTTAATACCAAAACTGGATAACAAGTTTTAATAAAAGCAACAATAACTGAACAGAATCTGCATAGTTGAACACATGAACTCCCTTTATCATGCAAATATGACCCCGTACAGGATGTTTTTAGAAAGTGGCTAGAGAACGTGTTAACCAAGATCTACCACAGACAGCAAATGTGCCACTTACTGAAAAGCCCTCAAAAACTACAAAGAAAAAGCTAAACTGCTCCACCACCTGTATTCTTTTGAAGAACTAGTTGTGTCACATAACAGAATCCACGACATATTAAACATGCTCCAAACATGACAAAAAACAAACCATGATGGATTTTCTTGACATAATTGAAGGGATGGTATAATATTTGATTTTCGTTCGCAGTTATTTGAAAAATCGCACCCCTCCACGCATGTATAGAACACACACACATAAGCAGAGAGGGAGAGAGACCATTCAACGCTTTCCATCTCAATGGTGAGAAAACTGTTTAATTCATTAGGGAAAAAGCTATTTTAAATCTCAAGCCACATAGTTATTTTTGAATAACGTGCTGAAACATGAATATCATAAACATAACCAAATGATGGAGCATATTACGAACCGTCTGAATGATGATATCAGCTGGTTGGAAGCATATCTTTAGCGATCATCCTAGTGATGAGTTCCGTTGTTTGCTCTGCCCGTCTAGCATTCAACTTGGTTGATCCGATCATGAAACTAGCCGATTTCCACTGACCTGTGGATGCGTCGCCCTCAAATGAATGCTCATCCTAGTGCTTGACCTATGATACGCAATCTTCGCATGGCAGAGTCTGTACTGCACTTCATTTTATAAAGGACCCCACACCGAACTCGTATTTAACACAGTCCAAAGTTACCGTATATGCCACGCAAGTCTACAGTGTGCGTAGCCTACGTGATGTTATCGAGTGCTAGACTTCTTCAGTTGTCTGTTGACACAGGGAATTGTTTTTATTGTTTTTTTATGTTTAGATGACAACCGCACACACGATTCGATGTTCTAGAATTATATCAACTAATCAAATACTCGAAAATCGTGACTCATCTCTAGTTCATGCTAACTAAAGTGGGCTAGTTTGCATCGATTCATGGCTCAGTTAACCATTAACAATGCAGCTCTGTGTTCTATGGGTCAGATTGATTCCTTGTGTACAAGTTACTGAATCAATCATATCTGCTTCCTGTGTTTCACTATTCCTGTCCTTTTGTGCTCTTGTTGTACTGTCTGCAAACCACTTTTGACCTGAGATTGAGCAATAAGAGGTTATTATCTGTTAGTCATAGTGTGCCATGGTGTTTTATTTAATCTCAGGTAAAATGAAAACCTCTGGAGGAATGAATTCATGAAAGCTCAAGATTTAAGAATTCTAACCACATACTTCTGCGGCTACTCCTGATGTCTGGAGTGGGATGAATTACCAGCTTCATGATTTCATGTTGTGAATGCAAACACATCCCAAAATGAGACGCACTTAAAACGATAAACACAAGTAAAAGTACATAAGGATTAGAACTCCAAAAGGCTGGCCTCTTACCTATAAAAGAAATGGCTTCAGGGAAAAACTGAGACAGGTTTTGGCTCCAGTGATCGGAGATGGGAATTTGCTTGTACTTGAATTCTCCGTCGTGTTCAAACATGTTAGGCAGGTTGGGAGTTACGTTCAGGATGTACTTGATGTTGTACTTCCCCAGAACGTCTAAGTTGGCGGAGTCTTTGGCACAGCCCAGGTAAAGGTAGGGTAAAATTTCGACAGGGAAGGCTGGTTGGTTGCTGGGCAAGGGGCTGCCCTCCGACTCTGTGGCACTACCTGGTTCCCGATCGGATTCTCCATCAGAACAATCTGAACTGATCCGGAGTCCTCCGAGGCCCAAGACCGATGAGGGAGGAGAGCTGCTTGGACACGAGCAGTCCAAGTTAGTCTCGCAGTGCTCTGGGAATTCGGTTTGAAACTTGTTGAATCCTCCTAAAACAGGCCAGAAGACACGGGAACATTATTATTATTATTAGAGAGAAATAGGGGTGACACTAAATATGAATCCAAGAGTAACATTTTTCAAACACACACACACACACACACTCAAACAGGGATGTGTGAACGGGTCAAAGACGTTAAGATGTCACCATCAAAAGAAATGTAGAAAAGTTATTTTATGCCCGTTGAAAGCACATTAAATGCAAGTAAATGGTCTACTTTAGGGTTTAAACTATGTTCCTAAAGAATTAAACGTACAAATTTGGTTGAAATAATTAAATTGTCAGTCAGTGTAACACAATATTTATGTACAAACAACATGCTTATTCTGACTTGTACAAATTATAATGTATAAATAATAAGGGAGCTTATTACATGTTATTGTGCTTTAGGTTTGGAAACGATACCGTTTGTATGCGGTGTGTAACTGGACCGAATCAAAACGCAGATTTCGGTACCACTAACATGCGGGACATTGCCCTCAGATAATACACATCTCATGTTAAACTGATCCGCACATGACCCGTGGATTCATCACAGTGAAAGTCACTTTAACTCTCTCTCATCACGGGCGCAGTCTTTAACTCCAAAAGTTTTAAAGTGAAACTGTTAACTCGAAACGCACACGACGCGTCTGCGATCTCGTTCTTAACACAGTTACGCATTTGACAAGAAAGACAATCGTGACACAGCAGTGAAAGTCTAAAGCATCCGTCAGTCTGATCTCTGGACATCAGATCGGTCAAGCGTTTTACTCTGACTGTCTGTTTTAAAACAATGCACATCTAGTGTAGCCTCTCTGTAATCTGTTGACATATTTAACGCAACTATGCTGAGCATTGTAACTCGGTAAACACTTCGAGATCTTTCTAGCAATGTTAGTGTCCGTGCTCATTTAACATTCACTTAAAGCTTGAATTGTGAATGTGTTTTGCATGTTTGCATTACTAAATACACATCTTTTTTAATTGAACATTTTGTTCTTTAATGTCAACCAGCGGTGGGTTTTTTTAAGTATCGATTTGGCACCAGCATCGAAAAAACCCAAACTATACCCAGCCCTAGCTTTTAACATTATCATAATGAACAATAAGCATTTGGTGTGAAAGCAATCGGTCTTTTAATGCGTCACATATAGATTATTGTTGTAAATATGGCTGGCAAGATTGTCACACTGAATGAAATGTTAGCGGCGTCTCCTGTAAACTCACTGACTCGCTTTATTTTGTGAATGGTGGCAACGCAGAGAACTACACGATCACGCGGCTTTTCACAGACGAACGACAAAACGCCACACAAACGCGCCCATTCACGATAAACGTCGGAGAAAATCTGTTAATGTATCTTAAAGCGTCAAACTGCGTCGTCATTCAGCCCCTGCGGAGCTTCATTCATGAATCGCTCGCTGTACCTCCGCGAGACAACATGGCGGAGCCATTTTAGGAAATTAATTGAAAACATCTTTGTAGCCGAAGTGTCGTTGTCAAACTTTGGCGTCTGGCACGTCGAAAAGAAGCAGGACACGTTTGGTTAAAAAGTCACGATTTCGCATACAACAATCCGAAATATTTCCACGTAGGACGAACATGTGAAGTTCATGGCTGTTCTACACAAGCGAGTGATTGACCGACCGCATTTCGTCATGTTAAATCAAGTTAACCTTTCAACTTTCACATCGTGACCATAGAACGTCATGTCCAACCGTCAGGTGTGTAGTGTGGGGGGGGGTTTACACGCACGAAACGACCACTTGAAACGTTGAAAGTTTGCGAGAATGAATTAAAAGCACGAAAAGCAAACGTGTAGCCGACATTTCCCCGAGATCCGCGGGTTTTACCTTCCAAATAAAACGCTTTGCAGCCATCATCCCGAAGCTTCTGCATGAGGAGCCCCAGGACGGAGCCCGAAGCTCCGCTCTCCTGCCAGTCCGTCGTCGCCTCGTCGTACAGCACCACCGTATCCGTCTTGCAGCGCTTCACGAACTTTTCCTTGTCCTCGTTGTTGGGGATGATGGAGCGGATGGGCAGGTGGCCCTTCTTCAGCCTCCTGAGCATGAGCCCCGGGATGACCAGGTTGATGGCGGACTCGACGTGCGAGGACTCGAAGAGTTCGTGCGACCTGCAGTCGAGCAGCAGCAGCGAGCCGCCGCCGCCGCTCTCCAGTTCATCCTGCAGCCATTCCGCGCTTTTGCTCGACATCATCGCGCCGCTCCAGAGAGTATTTTTCATGGGGGAGACGGGGCGAGGCTTTTGCGTGCGATAAAATGAGAGGGAACGAAAGATCAGGCGATGAAAAGTTTCCCCGTGGGCACATCCACACTCGTGGGTCTCCTGTTTCAGTGTGATGGCGCTGAGACTGCGTGCGCGCTCACCGACGCATCGCGGCTTTCCTCCTGCGGTCTACGGAAACGGGAGAACTCGGGCTCGGCGTCCATAAGACACCGCGGTGCGCTTCGGTTCCGTCAGATGATGATGATGATGGCGATGGCGGAACGCGTTGGTTGTTTTGAGGATGTCGGGTGAACAGAGCAGCTCATGATCGCCGTGCGTCTGTTTGTCATTTTCGGATGGCAGTTTGACAGGCTGTAATCAAATAAAGACGTCACCAAGTGGGAGGAGTCGGCCGTGTAGCATTTAAAGACGCAGTGCGTATTATTGTTCCATCTGAAAATAATGAATGAAGCCTTAATTAAAAGCGTCGTTTTGTGACTTTTACCTATTTGTACAGTTTGTAGCAGTGTTATTAACCAGGGACGTTGTTTTTAATAAGATGAGCATCAAATAACTAAGATTCTTACCGTTGTTTTATAAACAAATATAAATCGTTTTAGTTATGCCAAACTCTAGAATATGTCAATGGATAGAAATTGTGATTGTATGGTATAATGCCGTATACGCATTTTCATATGACTGAATCAACAGCGTTAAAAAGCTATAGAAGTTCACATTTATAAATGTTTCTATTCCCGAACAACAGACCACACGATTATTTCTGTTGTTCCGAGGGGTCTATAGATTTTTTTGTCCAGTAAAATGTCTACAATGGGAACATTTCCTCCTTTAAACCCAGTACAATTGAATTTGTAGTTTTGTGCTACTAGTATTTATACAGGACAGTTGTTTTTTAACACTAAAAATATGTTACGGGTTTGTTTGCTTCCAGTAAAGCGGGATGTTTTCTCAGAAAATGTGTGCTTGGATGACAGTCAATTCAGGTGTGCTTGGAAATAACAGAGTACACTGGCCCTTTAAGGATTACAGATGGGCATCACCCATTATTTCTATGAATGTCGATTGTGAATGAAACGCTGAGATTAACTATTACTTCCCAACATTATACACAGTGTTTTATGCACATAAACATTATTGTTTACTGTTTTGTACACTTGATGATTTAAAAGTATGATCTAAAAAATACGATTTTTTCTTCATTCATTCATTTCTCCAGGACTGCGGCCAAAGTCAAAACCGATGAGAATCAAGACGTTCCTGTAAACAGAAAAGTCTTATTACCTGTAGCTCAGTCTAAATGCTCAAGATGGAGAATACGCCTTTAGATTGAGGGGTAAGAGAGGGAACTTTTCATTCCAGCACAGATGCATGATGGGAAGTGTGAGATGCCTAGGCAAGACACAATGGCCTTTTATATTTCCAGATGAGTCGTAGTTACTCCAAACTGTCAGCCTCTTGTGTCTCCATCCTCTCATCCAAAAGGCCTCTCCACAGAAACGAGACAAGCCTCTTGCGGAAAACAGATCAGGCTGTTTATAATCTACCCCCATTTTGAAAATTAGACTTATTGACGAATCAACATACAAAAATAACAAAAAGATGACACAGTTTATAAAGGGGCTTTATGTGTTTACATAATTTAGTACTGAAAGATGTTTCAAATCGTTTGCAACATTTGCAAAATGAAAGCAATGTTTCACAAAGAATGATCATATCTCTGGTTTATTTCAACTATAATGCATCGGCACAAGGTTTAGTATTTCTATCTGTCAGTGTGCTCAAACACGTAATAGCAAAAGATGATGTGGAGGAAACCACACTAAACTTTCATTTCCTGCTGGCATCGAGTCCCTGCCGACTGTTCCAAAGTAAACATCACAAATACTTGTTGTGTGGGCTAAACATCATTCCTGCTTGTCTATACATTTAAAAGTGCCAGTACGAATAATACATTTCATCACAAATGAAATCTTCCGTATTTCACAGCAGAAACGCCAATTTCCAGCACTTGTTCTGTTTGGAGTCACCGTATGTACACTTCAGACAAGTGGTCTTCCATCGAGAGTCCTGGATGAATGTTAATGTCATCAGTGAAGGTGATCACTATAACTGATGCTCTGGATGAAGTGGTGTTTAGTGATCCGGCAGCAGTGAATGACATCGGCCGTGTCTACAGTTTCCATACGGCCCACTCCAGTGTTAATCCACCCTTGTAGTGTCAACTCCCACATCGTGATTGGCATTTCCTCCACTCACATTCAGACTGGGAAATCCATTAATACTGTACGATCCCACCCCTCCTTCGCCAGGAAACCAAGGCCATTTTTGCCATGTCAGTTCCATGTATTAATCGAGTTATCTTGATCCACCTGGCTATCTTTCACTATTAAGAGATGGGCACCTTCCTACGGCCATGAAGCTGAAATGGTTAATTAGAGCTTTGTTGTCCTAAATCAATTGTTGCGATAAATTACAAGCAGTATGACGGGTACTTCAGCGACGGTTTGCTTACAGTCTTGGAGCGGGTGTGACGTGTTATTAAAATCATCGGTTGAGGCATTGATCAGGCAAACAGGGTTGCAAGCTTTTGTTTTCCATGATTATGGGACATTCAGGCACATCGAGTTATTAGTTTTGAATATTTTGAATAACATTTAAAAAACTGTTTGATTTGCATCCATTCATGCTTCACAGATGCCCACAGTACAGGGAGAAAGCGATCCATCAACATCATTTCTGTCCTCATAATGGTGTAGTGACAGCATCTATCAGCTCGGGGTTATTACCTGAGCTTAAAAAAACAAACCTTGAAGTAAAAATATGTTTTTCTCTTAGTTCATGTAAACACAATATTTTATCATGAAGTTAATGTAAACAAATTTATGACATAGCAAGTTTACACAGTAGCTTTAGATTAATGCACATTTAGCTATTTGCTAAAATGTAACATAGGTAGTTGACAAATGTACCGCACGTGTGCGTTTGTTTAGAAAACAAATTGTTCATAACAAATTATTTTATTTTATTGATATTTAGAACATAAAATAGCATAACGGTACATTTACACAGGGCATCAGTGTTAACGCTCCTCATTTAGGTGACATCATGCATTGCTGAACTGAAATGTGGGTCCGTCGGTATCATGTCACTGGGTTTCCTTGCGGCAGAAGTTGAAAATTTCTCAACTTTTAAAGTGAATGGAGGCATCGGTTCACCCAAGAGCAGAGAACAATGTGATTGGCTGTTGTCTCTATGCAGTTTGATTTTGCCGTCTCACCGAAGGACACATTTACGGTTTACTACCCATATGGTCAAAGATATGACAAATTATACAAAATGATATGCTTTATTATCAATGCTGTCCTTCTGAAACAATATTGGCCATTTGTTTTTTGTGCCATAAATCAATATTATTACCAAATATCTGCTTGTCAACTTTGACAACACAGTATTTAATTATTGAAAAAATAGCGGGGGGTTTTAAGCAGCAGCAGCAGTGAGTGGAAACATCATTGTGCAGTGCTGCGTGGGCTGCTGTGTGCAGTGAGCTCACGAGGGGAAAGGCATGGCCTGAATTCCCAGACAAACATAAACCCAATACTCAGGGAGAGGAAACAGGAAATGAAGCACTGCTTTGTCCAGCCAAGCCGGAGCAGTACGAGTGGTCAGAAGCTATAGTGCTTCTGTTCTCTTTATCTTTAAACAGTCTGATGTTTATGCTTCTTGATAAATAACTGATTTAAACAGTTTGTAAGCGTCGCACAATATAGGACATCGCATTTGGCAGGGATAAAAATCACAGTTGCAGTTCTACCATTCTGTACTTTGCATCTGTCACCATTATGTCAATCATTTGGGTCAACAAGGTCCATCAAACTGTAATTTACCATTGTCAATGGATTTTCCTGAATAGCCTTACCAGTTTTCTCCCCAACGGTAATCCAAATTTATATTCCACTCACATTCATTTGGTAGGCATGTAACAAAAAATAAGATAATGATGTAAAGAATAAATCTGCTGACTGTACACTTTCCCTTATTTAATGTTAAAATGGAACGCTGCAATAAATTAGAACTGCTAACATAGATCATTCTTTTCCTTTAAAACCCATATTTGTTAAAGAGGAAAAAGACACACATTTCCTAGAATGACCCTCATAACTCCTATATCCTCAAGAACAGGAAATGGTTTTCCTTTTCAAATCCTATAAATGTTACAGCTGCAATCCTTCATTTTGTCATCTCTGTTTGAAACATCAAAATTGAAAGTAACTTGTGGAGTACTTCATAAGGTGTCTGGCTTCATGTGCCATAGGACTGTTCAACGATCGATCACAATTAATCGCATATATATTTCTTACTATATATACATGTGTGTATAAATACAAAATAAATATGCACCATGCACAGACATATATTATTATTATTATTATGTAAGCACAAACTTTTATTCTGGATGCGATTAATTGTAACCAGTCATCCACGATTAATCCGGATGCGAAAGTATCGCGAAAGCGAGTCAAGTTGAGTTTGTGAAATCAGACCCGAAAGCTCAATCTAGAAATCATTATATAAATTTACCGTTGGGAATTGGAGTTTTGTCATTTTAAACAGTTTTTTTTGGAAATTTTTGTACACAGCGTAAATCCAAAAATATGGGTCAGGCAAATTTTAGGTCATGAATACTGAGATTGTTGCAGCGTCACACTGAACTATAACGTAGCGCTCCTATGAAAGCTGCAGTGGCACACAGCAGATTGGGGGTAAACGTATCCAGATGTTATCTTCATAAAGATTACAGAAAAAAACAAGGCTGACTAATTCTTCCCTCAGCCCCGTGGGCCACACATGTGCAGCATGAGGAGGATTATTACTCCTCTTTTCTTTTCCTTAATTATTTTCTTCCTGAAAACAAATGCATAGAAGCACCGACTCGATGAGAAACTAACTGTAGTTTGTAACAGATTTGTTGTTAATCATGTTGGCAGCCTGATGAACGAGGTGACTCCGGCCAAATCTCTCATTATCTGGATGTGCTGTATAAAGCAAGACACTGTCCGATAGAGACCCAAGCCCCCAGACAGGAAGGAAAAGAGTAGGCTGTCTTGAGAATTCCGGCTTTGTTTTTCTTTTTCCACAAGTGTTAAGCGCTGTGCAAACTTGAGCACACTCCACGGTTGAGGCGAGCGTATTTTGTGGCCAACAGGAATCTCAAGAGAACAATCAGAAGAGAATAATCTCACCTGAACTGCATTGAGGTCATTTGTCTTGGCAAACTACATGACAACTAACCTTAAGGTAGGCCTTCGGTGGTCTATATGGTGTTCCTATAAAATGCTGGCTTGGGACTTTCTGGAAGCTTTTAAAATACAGCGCAAAGCTTTTAATTCAAACAAACCAAGAATATACTGAATACGTGGAATTCTTTTTTTATAGACCACTTTGCAAGATGTAAACACTGGTCTGAAAGTACTTCCGCTTTCAGTTTTTATTTCAGTATTTTTTAAATCTTATGTCATTAAATCTTGAAGATCGTTGTTAAAATTGGTTATAAATATTCTGTTGTTTGCATTTAGTTCAAACCCAAAACTGAAACAGGAAGCATTGTTTACATCTTCCGAAAGGGTCTATACACGCTTACAACTCAATTTCTTCAGGGACCATACCTACAGCGGGATGATGGTCCTTACACAATTGTTTTTATAAACATGTATTTAAATTAAATTAATTTATTAAAGAGAATAATAAGCAAAACAGAACTCACACATAAGCACACAATGTTAAATACACATTTTATTAAAATTTATTTTTCTTTGAAAAACATAATATACAACTCTGTGCTTAAACTATGCACAGTGCGAGAACTCCTACAGCACTTGAAGGCTAAACCTAAAAAAGCATTCACTGCAGCTACATAAAGAAAATGTAAACGACACAACGTCCATTAACAATCCAAGCTAATTTAGTTCAATATGAGAAAACTGCACACAGCTTAGCTATCACGAAGAACAGAAAGGTTGGCATTTAGATGTTTCTCACATCAGAACAGAGGACTAAACTCCAGTGTGTGGTTTTTAGCATGGATTGTATTACAGTAAAGTAGATGCCTTCCTTGGCTTTCTACTGCCTGCTACATGGGACACCAGCAGGATGACCGTACTCAGCAGAAACCAATCCACCCTCAGCACAATTCTCCAGATAAACACTGCTACACAATGCAAAAATCTGCATATCGTAGAAAAAAAATCTGCCGCAACATAATAATAACAATAAACTATTGTGTGTTTTATTTACTGGTGTCAACATATTTATGAAGTTCTGTGCGCACCACATTGTTGATATGGGATACGGTTGAATGGTAGACTTGGGTTTGAAGAGGGACAGGTGAGAGGTAGACTGCTGGGTCAGTTGTTAGAGTTGGACCGCTGTTGATAGCTGATCTTGTGTTGGTTCTCGACACACTCCTTTAGTTTATCTTCTGTGAGTGTCAGACGCTGCTCCAAAATGGCCACCGTCTGCCAAACAAGTCATAATAAAGTGGATGAGTCACAATTCACATAATATTCAGTCTGCTGCTTCAAGGTAGCTCCCCCCAACGCTTAGCTAGAGAGAGAAGGATTATGAAAGAGAATGGAAAAGCCCTACGACAAAATCTAAAAAGTGAGCTTTGGGGAAAATGAAGGAGACAGAGGGAGATTTAGCCGTGTGAGGGAGTCATAATCTGTCGTCACAAGAATGCATGAATGCATCTATTTTGGACGGCCCCAAACAGATGTGCCGTTCTCCTCGCAGACAAACCCTCTGATTATGCGGGGCGGAATAGGAGCCCCCTGGTTCGTGGCATGAGACAGAAACCAAACACCACATCCTCTATGTGGTCCGGAAGCGAGGACAGACCTCTCAAGAAAGCGTCCTTCTCTGAGAGACGCTGGAGATGAGACGGAGGAATGGAGGCAGTGTGTCTCGTGCCCGGGTCAGCGTGGCGGGCCCATCATGAGGGCACACGCAGAGAACACCCTGACCGTAAAGTACTGTGGGGGCTCGGTAGAAGCTTTGCCATTCACTACCGCACATCTGTTGTGGGAGCACTAACAGCATGAAAACAAGCTCCCTGGAGAAATATGCAGTAATCGTTTTTGGGTTTCCTCGTTGTACTCCACCAAAGCTGGAAGGTCGGTAGCTCATAAGAGGATATTACATAATATCACAGAGCCTATTGTTGGCCTCGAGTTGTTATGAAAATGTATTTTCAGACTTGTGTAATTGTAGGGATGAGCAAAACGACATACTTTTTACCAGTCTGTGTAAGAGAAGCCCTGTGTAATTACGTCGGTTCATGTCTACCAGGCATATATAAGACGTGATGTGCAATAATAAGAACAGTTCAGATTTAAGTATCGACAATAAAAAGTAAATTTGCCTTAAAAAAAACCCTCTGGTAATACTTTCCACTAGATTCTCAGTACGGGATAATGTACAAGCAGCCGGTTGTTATCGCAAAAATCAGCCCAGTAAGTGTGTTCATCGTGCATCACACCGAAGGGGCTTATTTCGCGACAACAGCTGGCTGCTTGTACATTATCCCGCTTATTAAATTTCGTCATTTATTACACGGCTACTTGCCACATGAGACAAAACTGGACATGAAATGTGAATTTGAAATATTTGATTAGCTCATTTTTACCAAATGCAGACCTTCTACGAGCAAAAGCAGTTTACTTTTCGGTTTTAAGGTAAGAAACAGCGTTCAAATGTCACGAACAGGCAATTTGGTTTAATCTTATATAATGTCATATTTTGTGTAATATAAAACTGTACCTGTCAAAATGATTTGCAGCATCAGGGTTACTGTGTGATCTTAGTCATGAGGGGTTGCTATCTGGAAATAACAAACCTGCTAATTTCGCAGCTGGCCAATCAGAATCAAGCATTCCAACGAGCCACAATAACACATTTGGTGTTGAGTACTGATGTAAGTTTACTATCATCATCAGGTCACAATCTGAATGGATGGCGTTAGTTGGCGCTGAGGTCAGGACTCGGGTCACTCAAGTTCCCTCACACCCGCCTTGACAAACCATTGCTGTATGGATTTCCTGTTGTGCCAGGGAGGATTGTTATAATGAGGCAGGAAAGGGCCCTCCTTAAACTGTCGCCACACGTTCGAAAGCACAGAGTTGTCTTGAATGTCCTAAAAACATTATTATCCTTCCACGAAACACTGGCACGATGCATTCCGGTAGGTAGCGTTCTGCTTGGCACGCACCAAACTCAGATTTGTCCGTCAGACAGGCAGATGGTGCGATTAATTACTCCACAGAACGTCAGAGCGCGTTCCCACTGTTTCTGCAGCTTTGCAGCACTCCAGCCAACGATCCGCACACCACACAGTGATCCTTCGCTTGTGTCTGCTGCTCGACCATGGACACGATTTCCATGAAGCTCCAGACAAACAGTTTGTGTTGACGTTACAGAGACGTGTGAATCTTGTTGTTGAGCGATCGAGAACAGCCGATGTTTTGGTGATATACGGTTCAGCGAATGTTCTGTACGCTTGTGTGACATGCAGTACTAGGGCTGTGCTGTTGTTCCTCATTTTGAGAACAGCCATATGTTGACCAATATGACTCTGATCAAAGCAGAAGTTTGATGTTCTGACTGGTAGAAGTGGTGGCATCGAACTATTCACAGTATGAAGTTGAAAGTAACTAAGCTCTTTAGTATGGGCCATTACAGTAGAATTGCCTACAAAAAACTCTCACGTCAACCTAAAGATCAGGCATCAGGGTTCAAAAAAGTGACCCAAGGAAGTTTGATAAAAGCAAAATAAAAGCACACTTTAGATTAGGAAAAGGGTACAAATTCTTATCCAATGGTTTGGGTGTCAGTTGGTTCAATTATGAAATAAAGGAAGCTACATCAAACCAGACAGACACCGTCCAAAAAAAAATCAACCCTTAAAACTCTCTGCATGAACAAAGAAGCCTTGTTAGCGAAGCCCGGAAAGGCCAGTGATCACTTTGAATGAGGTGAAGAGTTCAGTGGCTGAGAACAGAGTGAAGGTAAATCAGTCAACCACATCAAGAGATCTGAAGAACACTGCTCTATGTACGTGAGGTACAAAACAAGCCATTACTCAAGAGTCTCAGTCTTTCACACAAACTGTGTGTTGAGATGAAAGGCAGTGTTTGAAATCCAAAAGGTAAAATAGCATTGGCGAATAAAAAACACTGAAATGTCAAATCGAGAGATGTTTTAACACCATATTAATGGGATCACTTAAACTGGGTGAATTGTGATTAAGGCCAGACAGTTTAAAATCCTTGTGAGCCGGAAGTTGCGATCATGTTTACTTCCGTATTGTAACACATTTTTGAGTGAAACGGTACTTTGAATGAGACAATTTTGGGCGTGACTTCTGTTTTTCCCTGTTATTTGATTGGATGTATAAAATCAGACGTTGCATTGTGCACAATGGAACTGGGAGCAGACTGACAGTTGAAGAGGAGGAGTTAACGGATGCTCCACCCAAGCCACCTAACTTACGTCATTTAAGATGGATAGTCACTACAGGGCAGAAGAGCATTTGATATTAATAACTTATAAAACATAAAAATGAGTGAATTAGTAAACAGCAATATATTAGATTCAGTACATGATGTCAGAACCTGTTTTGGGTAGTTCATTGCAATGTATGTGTAATTGTTTCAACAATCGTTTAAATTCTCTTTGTATCGTGGGTCTAGTGCTGTTAACTTTTACACTCAACACCCAATACTTCTGTGTCGTGTTCAATAGCAGTTAAAAGTGTGTGTACAAAAAGATCCTCAGACACCTTTCAATTTCGTTCTGATCCGGTTTCGAGAGACAATCCTCTATCGAAAAGATCCCTTTGAACCTTCCTAGCATAGAACCATATCCAATAAACACACGCTCCATGTTCTTTCTGACCATGTCTTTTTCAAGACGTCAAACACAGACTACAAATCATCCTT
This sequence comes from Barbatula barbatula, assembly GCF_947034865.1. NCBI lineage: Eukaryota > Metazoa > Chordata > Actinopteri > Cypriniformes > Nemacheilidae > Barbatula > Barbatula barbatula. Next base: position 3,492,808 of record NC_136783.1, on the reverse strand, counting down.
CAAACGCTCTAACTACAAACTAGTTTTTTCTGTCTTGGGCCAGTTTTGATACAGTATAAAGTTTGCAATCAGCAAGAGGAATGACAATGATAGCCGTCATTTTCTATATTTCTTAGTCTTCCCTCTATCCGCATTCGAGCTTTCCTTCCACAAGGACGTACTGGACGCGCAACCCGAGGGTGACCCCCGGAGTGCACGCGGTTCAGAATGTGGGCGAGACTGGACTGATGCTCAGTAAACAGGCTTCCTGAGCCAGCCCCTCGGGGCCTGAAAGGCAGAGCTCGATAACATCTGCTGGTATTTCATGCTAGAGGGAATGGGTTTTGCATTTCCTTCCTCTGCAAGTGTGCTTTTCCAATCAATACGAGCATGAGCTTATCGGGCCTATCGGAAAAAGCTGGGCAGCGCTAGACTCCGGCACAACATGCCGCTGAAGGTCACCGGGGTTGTGTACCACGGTGCGCTGCATGTTGTGTACAGAAGCAGCGTTCAAGTGTGCGCGCTCCGAGCGAAAAATACTGCTTTGATTTTGGCGCCTGATGGCTCTTGTTAACTAAGACAAGTATTTCACTTTAAAGAGTGGAAAACCACATCTAAAGCCATTTGTCTAAAAGAAAGTGAATGTAGCCAAGGAAGCAGAACCAAAAAAAGTTTGGTTTTCAAGACCACATTTAAAAATAATCTTTTCTAAATATAGGACTCAAATTTTCAGTTTTCCATTATTAAGAAAGCAGTTTTCATGGATACACCAATGAAAAGCCATACTGATGTAGTGCAGATGGAAATCATTTGTAAATGAGGTTAACTGGATCTGTTCGCCGGCAATGCAAGAATTCAAATCAGTCAAATAAAGTCAGTTAGATCTAAAATAGATGCATCTATACTAAGCAAAACGGCAGGTAAAAGTTGTGTTATGGGTCCATTAAACCCTGTGCAGGTTTGATCCCGTTTTATTTTTGTTTCAGTGGTGGTTTCTATTACCCACATACCCCAGCTGTGGTTATGAGTCCTCCACTTCAAATCTGGTGGCGTGCACACCCGTCGAGTGATGGTAATGACGTTTGGGCCCAGTTTAATAAGTGAAGGTATTAAAACTGTTCTGTGACCATAATAACATTTTGGATCTGCAGTTGGGGTGTAAGGCTGATACGGGCTAAGAGTGTGTGAAAGTGTGCAGCTTTGCACATTCCCCCGTTTCAGGTTCTAATGTAAATTATTCATCAGGTCCTTCCAGCAACTGGATACAGTGTTTTCTTTAAAGAGCGTAACACCCGGCGCTCACAGTGTACATTAGATATGAAATACACCGAGGCAGTCCATTCACGGATAGATTACATTACAACGATAAAAAACACGGAGGGGTTCAAAGGAAACTTGAAATAAATGAAAATTCAGTCCCAATAACCTTAACAAAGTTAATTTAAGGGGACAAGATTTCAGAGGACAACAACGGACATTTGAAGAATCGTGCTGGCTGATTTATTCAATGCATTTCACACTTAATGAAGACCTGGGGCTTTGATGCCTCAAAAAGGACAATAAAAGTTTAAAAGGGTGCATACGAGTTGTGTGTGTCCTGAAGTCATACAATAGCTCAGACTGAACAGCAACAGACATTATAGAAATGAAAATCTTTTCCAGAAAATCTGGTTGTGTAACCTTTTATGCAAACATCTATAGGTGGGTTTTATAGATCCAGTGTGTCATTTTTGGGAGAATCTTTTGACAGAGAATGCAATATGCATAACATAATGTCTTCAGAGGTGTATAAAGCGTGTTGTTTTTATTAACTTAAAATGAGCTATTACCATGTACATGCACCGCGGGTCCACTTACATGGAGTTCACCATGTTGTTTCTACAGTAGCCCCAAACAGACAAAGCGCTCTAAAGAATGTCCTCCTTCAGCAAAGAGACAAAAATGTGATGACATCTTAGTTCTCTATCAGTCTCCGTAGTGCTTTGAAAGGGATGGGTTAGCCATTGGTTGCAATTCACAAACCCGACCGTTGGATGACGCTAAATTTCCTACACTGGACCTTTAACAAGGTGAAAAGGAAATGTAAATGTTATGTTTCTTAAAACAATGTATCCGAAAACACAGCATTTAGTCTTTAGTTCGCACAGGGTTTCTCCACCTTGTCCACCATTTAGAAAAGTTTAATGTATTCCATCACTGGACCGAGTTTCAACAAACACAAACGGTACAGATTACAGATCAGGAGTTTTGAAATGGCTCATTCACAGACTGTTTACAGTCAGCACAGTAACTATGAGATATATTGCTTTCTAAAATGGTTTAGTTCAAGCCATCATAGAAATGAGGATAATGAAACAATAAAAAATACTTATTTTCTTTTTTTGCAGCACTAAGCATAATCACACCAATTTTCTCAATGCCTCAGTATATATACAGCTATCTTTTTGTACTGTATAGGACATTCAATAAATGCACACTTCACTTTCAAGGTTGCTTGAATCAGAGCTTTGCTCTTCTAACTAAATTGAATTAAGTGTTTGCATTAAAAGTGAATAAGGACCAACCTCCCTGTAGGAGAACAGACAGGTAAAGGTTTGCGTTCCCAGCATGGAGAATGTGAATCTGGAATATGGATAAATGCTGCCAGATGATGAAAAGCCCCCTTTGAGGCCCGAGTGTTTTCTGCATGCCAGAGGAACAGCGCAGAGGCAGAAGGTGGTGTTCTTCAGTGATGGAAAGCAGCTGTTACGTGCTAATAGCTGCAGCGTAAAGACTTATAATCCCTTTGCAAGATAGCGGCGGTAAGAGGCGAAATCTCACGGAACAGATCAGAATGAGGTCACGTCGGGTGAAACTGCTGACCTGAGACGCTCAGAAACATTAACCTGTGCTTTCCCCGTCAATGCCGGGTCAGAAAACATTTCATGATATGTGAATTCATAATGAAGATCTCAACAGATCTCATGTGGTCAGAACTCATTGGCCTTCCTCATTATGTCATAAAAGTCTTTTGAAATGAGGTCACATTCAACTAAATAACAAAGTGTTTATAGATATTTATCCCGTGGTCGATTTGAATACTTCATTCTGATTGGCTGGAGGGAGTGCATTAAAACCCTGAAACGCACGGGTAGCTCCTGTCAGTTTGGTTACATTTGAAATTAACTAAATATATAATAAAACGAATAAGTTATTTTCACCTGTTTGATCTAAAATTACACCGTAAACATCAATAACAGCTTTAACTTGGCATGGTATAATCCACGGCTAGCTTCACGTCAGGTGGTTCCAGGCCTCCATTAAAACCCTTTAACCCATGGCTAGCTGTGGATAATCTCTTACGAGTATATCTAGAGAGTGGCGAATTTAGTTGAACTATTCCTATAAACAACACTAAAAAGATTATGTGACGAATTGTCTGCGCTATACGCGATATACACTAAAACTATCACTCGCATTTAAAATAAAATAACACAACAACACATTGAAGGAAGAGCAACGGCAGTAAAGGCAAAACAAGTGGGTTAATATAGCAAAAATCACATCATATATTCGCTCTTCAATGAAAATGTTTGGTGATTTTATCAGACGAAGTTTAGCAGCAGTTAAAGTAACAATAACAGATGTTATTGGGTCGTGTTCAGTCACATTTTATACTCTTCATGTCTGACAACAGAACAGAAAATATGTGAAAATAGCATTTCGTTGTGTTAAAAATAGGGACGTCAAAGCACTCGATATATTTTTTTCAGATTAACGCGTTAAATTGTATAATTATATAATATAATATTTAACTCAATTAACGCAGAATCCTTTGTCTTATGTTACATTATATATCCACGCTCTTATTCATGTACAGGCTTTTAAACCACTCGAGCGCTGAAACAGTTGCTTTGCCGCGTTCAGTGAAGATGCTTCTAGCTCTGGGATGCGGCACAATGGTCCCGTCTGGTGTATACAGTCACGAGCTAAAGCCTGCGTCAGTGAATCTCTGACAGATTAGCGCAGCAGTATTACCATTTTTTCAAATATGTTTATAAATGGTAATCGATAATTCAAATACACGTGAAAATCACATCTCTATTATGTGCAGTTTGTTTGTAGTGACCCGGAAGCGGAAGCTATCGAGTAGTATGATTAACTGTTCTGTTGACGTCTTTGGAATATGTCGTTGCACGAATATGCTGATTTTATTACGGAACAAAGAAAATTTGGCTGCCTTTGAGTATTATGTCTGAGTTCTGCCAGGTTTTCCTAAACTCTATAATATAAATGATAAAACTCTTTTCCACAGTCAACTCTGACCTGGTCCCATAATCCATAGGAAAGCACAGCAGGTCTGAGGATACATCACAGATAAACAAAGCAAAGAAAAACTTAAAACATTAACAGCAAGAGTCTCCAACCCTGCTCCTGGAGGCCTGCGGACTGCAGCTCCAACTCCAATCAAGCACGCTGAAGCAGCTGGAAGTACTGCAGACATTTTCCCACTGAATGAAAGCTAAAGTAAATCCCAAAGGTTATAGATTTGTCGCTATGCGCTTCTTCTGAACAAAAGTTGCTAAAGGGGTTGGAGTCAAGGTAAATAAACAATGTTCCGCATCTATACCACAGCCAGTAACCAGAGGGTGATTAAGTTGCCCTGGATTCAATTTTCAGGATGTGCATGGCACACTGATGCCAACTTCTTAACAAAAGTTATCACGAATTAGCCACGAGACCGTATGATCCAAAACTGCTCAAAGTTCTGCTCCCTCAAGTTCTACTCCCCCCGAACCAGTCCATCAAAAACCCCAGTTTTGCAAACTAATTCATCACTATACAGCATCCATGTCTTTCTGTGACCTTCAGAGTTAATATTCCCAGCCACATTACATTCAGTAAGCAGTGGTACATAACGAATGCGGTCATTTAGCATGGCCTTCACTGGACTCACAGCTTACAATTCTGTGATCCTGTTGAGGTCTCAGTGGCCTATGGAAATGAACAGTCATGAATAATGCAAAATGGTCTGGGCAATTCTCATAGCTGTGACCAAACTTTCACAAAGGTCATTATAAACAGACACAAGGAATAACATCACGCGAGCGCACGTGATTAACAGAACTGAGGCTGGAGATTTGGTACTGTATTAACATTAGTGTGTCATTAATGGACAGCAGAGAGGGGACATTAATAGTAATATTGTTCATTGCTAGTTCTACATAAAACATTATAGATGGAAATGCTCAAAGTCATAGATCAAAAGATCACAGAACACTTAGATGACAACCTACAACAGAGTATTTTAGGTCAAATCTCTACCTGTGTGAGCACATCCAGTTGTCCTACGATGTGCTGGAGGGTGTTAGCCAGCACAGCAGGGACGCTCTCTGTTTCAGTCTGCTTCGGCTGCTGCTGATGTTGTTGGGTATTTGATGGAGATGGAGACTCCATACGAGGTTCAGAGAAGATCTGGCTGGGCTCATCGAGGCTTCTGCTGCCACTCTCGTGCGAGTCAAAGTCATGAGATCTCCCAATACCATCTGACACCTGCAGAAGTGATAGAAATAATAACACAGGCATTGATTCATGTGATCATATGGCCACAGTCACAAGCAGTTTTTATTCAAGGATCAAGGGTTTGTAGAGGGGGCAGATGTCCAGGGAAGGTAGGGATGGCTGGTTACAATATTATGTCATGCATACTATATAATGGCCACAAATGAGACTAAGATTATATTTGACGAGAGAAAGTCGGAATACTTATAATAGCTCTCGATTAAAGGACATTACACCTATAAAGACAGATGTTAAACCCTAGAGAGAATTGATTCAACCGGAATTTGAGCTAAAGTTGATTCAATTGAAATTCACATGAAAGCGGATTCAAATGAAATTCATGAGTAAAATCACTTTATTCTTCCTTGTTAATGACTGCACACTACAACATATGTCTTCATGGGGCTGGAGCAGAATATTCCATTATTTGAATATTCATACTTTTTTTGAATCTCTGAAAAGTGCATCCATCGATCACAGAACTGCTCGACACGCCTCCGTGGTCTTAACAAAGGTTTTCTGAAGCGAATCGATGCATCTGTTTAAGAGAATTATCCATATTATCCGTATTATTAACGTCGCTGTCTAGCTTCCGTCATCTCTCGCATGAACCAGAAGCTTGTTTTTCCGGCAAATGAAGCAGCTCCCGCCAGAGTAGATGCTATCCTATTGGAATAAAATGAAAAATGCTGTGTTCCTCATCGGAACTTACAGCATCATCAGCCGAAAAAAACAAGCCTCTGGTTCACGCGGCGCAGTGTGTACGTGTATCAGTTTACTTCAGAGTGCAACAAAAAGGAGTGACAGGCAACTGACAGCGGAGTGAGTGACTGCGCTGAATGGTCCAGACAGCATGCACCGCGCCGTCTGCACAACGTGGCAGTTGAACACACCTATGGTCTACACGCTTTGTGTCATTTGGATCTTTTGATCGCCCGTAATAGGCGACCGATCCATCGGAGCACCCTTACCAACTACAAGTCTAAAATCTTGAATAAAGAGATGCAATATACAGTATAACGCAACAGATAATCTGGTCAGGACTATTCTGCTATAAACGCCTCTAAAAACATCTGGTGAGCAGGTGGCATTCGAGTACCAATTCCTGGTCCAAGCAAAGTAAATATTTGCCTCTGTGACCCTGGTGATTTCAAGGCTGTTCAACACACACTAATGTGATGGTTGAACAAAGACCGCCCCACTAAAAACACGCACAGGCTTTTTGTACGGTAAATAGAGATGCCCTACAGTAAAGCTGTCCCAAACTCACTTTTTACAAGTGAGTGTAATTTGACAAAACATATCATTTTATTCTTACGACAAAAATTCTTAAGAACTTAAGAAACGTTTGAGAATCTCACTTACGAACATTCTCACGAACCTATCATTTATCTTAAGAACAATCTTATATTTTATCTTAAGAACAGTTTTATGACTCCAGACCCAGGTCATCACATAAAAATAATATTTTTGAACTTTTCCTAAATACATGTAGAAATATGACTGTTGTTTTGCTTAAAATTGAATATAAACGTAATTTCTTTGCCGTATTTGAGGTCTGAAAAAATACACAGCATCTTTTCTGTTATTTTGACCAGTTTCTCCAGATTTTCATTTTCCAAACAATATTTTTATTTGACATGTTTAGTACTTCACAGAATGAAACAAAAATGCAAATTTTAGCTAAACACATACCGATAAATAGTCCATTTTAAAATCAGATCATATTTCCGCGGCTGTAGATGCTCATGTAAATTTTCCATACACTGCTCTATAAACTGCATAAAAGACATTTGTTACCAGACCATAAATTACATTTGAGTGTAAAATAAGCACAATTCAGTGTGATACATTTTTTAAATCATCATAAAGTGTGAATGATAGAGCATTTGCATTGCATTTTTGTCTAGAATAAAAAATCTAAATGGAATAAAACATGGCTAATAAAAATTGGACGATACAACAAAATTTGTATCTGTTTAAAATCAAACATGGCCCCCATCATTCGCTAAGGTCTATTCTTCCATTTTCTGCGACACTTACACAGCTGTCACATTCATAGTTTAATGTCTCAGCAGGTATGTATAGCATTTAAGAAAAAAGAAAACAAAATCTTGGCCAGTGTGGTAGCTCCACCTGTCAGACATCAGCGCTGCCTTCCAGTCACCGTGGAAAACTACTCAGCCTTGCCAACAGAAGTCAGTGATACAGCATGAAGTGGAACTGTTTAATCACCCACCTAACGCCAGCTCGTCTTTAATGACTAAACCCTGCTGCTTCTGACCCAAATTTATTACCACGGCAAACATGGGATTTTCTTCCTCATCACCCCTGATTTACTCGCAGGTAACGGAAAAAGGTGCATTCGGCAGTGTGTGAGTTCTGATGAAACTCGGCGACGGTGCGACTCAAGGACGCCGCAAGTTGCAAATCTGCAGTGCAACATTTACTTGCAGTGAAGTAAACCTTTATATAAACTACGTGTGGCTGGCCGAGCACACTGCAGCTCTATATTTAACCAGGTTGGGCTAAACAAGTAACCCTGACTAATGGTTTCTTAGCTCATGTGGGATACCAAGGAATCCACAATTGTCCAAGTCAGATTCGAATCAGACCCCAAAGTACGTCCTCCACTTATTGGACGTAAGAAAAGATGTATATTCAAACACAAGGCAAGTCATATTAATTCACGACAGTCGATTTATAGTAAGGATGAACAGAGATATGGTAACATAAGGCTGCGGATCTCTGGAATAGTGTGCAAGCAGTGGCAAGTGAAGCTGAAGTGCTAAGAAAGCAGAAACAAACACAAAAACGTGAAAGCCGACGCTTATGCCGTGCCAAAAAGCTGGATTAACTCTTGTTGAGAGGTGGACTTATTCACAGCTCAGCAGTAGCCCAGCTGCTCAAACACGCACACACAAACAGTGATGCACACACTCATGCACCCTTTAACACCCTCGCCATGAATCACCTGGCCTGGAAAAACCAAACAGTGGAAAATTTCCTGAGGCCCCAACGAAACTCTGAATTGCACTGGACTGACGGATCCATCAATAGCTGCTTCCTCATACGCAGTCATTCATCATGAGCCGCTCGCGCATCCACGGAGAGGAGGGGCGCTTTATCATGTTGCCGTGCTGTAAAAGTGGGAATGCACGTGTAATTAAAAGGTGCCGTGTTGAAATGAAAAGTTCGTACAGGACGAATGATTATGACGGCTGGAGATTTACGCATATATAGCTCAGACTATATAATTAAATGGAAAAAAAAACACTTGCCGCTGGTACAAAGTCAAGCAAGCCCACCCACATGTCTCTATAATACTCCTTTCCCCAGATATGGCAGGATAACTCAGCAGTTCACATACAGGTATATAATAAATATGCAATTGTAATGTGCATCCATGTTGTTAAATAGCATCAACTTGCACGCTTTTATATGTTTGGTGAAAATTACAATGCTGAAACGCTCTTGTGGTTTTTCATCCAACTGTCATCTATCTATTTACAGCAAGAACACGTACATTTACGCATGTGGCAGACGCGTTCATCCAAAGAGACTGACATTGCATTGCAGTATAGATTTGTTTCTGAATATGTGCAATCCCCTGCGATCTAACCCATGACCTTGGCGTTGCTAGCGCCATGCTGTAACCACCGAGCCACAGGAAAGCTAAGCTTAACATAAAAATACTCAAGTTGTTTCTGAATAACCCTTTCTGTTCTCTGCTCTTCATCTAAAGTGACCCTTACGAACGTGAGCCACGATTTCACTTTATAAACATTTCACTGTGGTATTTGCAAACCAAATGTACCTTTATCTCACTACAGGAACCACAGTTGAACCATGATATTTGTTATAAATTCATATTAATACAAATCAATATGCCATAAAAACAGACGTGTGCGTCTGGCCCGAAGTTAACATCCGGTCTGTTTCGTTATCTGGCTAGTGGCTAATCATTTTTTATTTATATTAATTTATAATATATTTTAAATGAATTAAATGAAAACTACGATTTTTGGCGGATGTCTCCCAGTTTGGGCCACATAACGTTTGTTTACATTGTTGCCACTGAAACGTCTATAACAAAACAATGTTTTTTTTAACATTTTTATTGCACTTCATATCGCGCAAACTGAAAGTGCGCAATAGAAACACATAAATTTCTTAAGCACTCCCATGTATAACAAAAAAGTTGTATGCTCGAGTAATCCCCACGTCTTTTTATAGGCAAAGCATACAAGCTTAATTTTAAATATTTCATTTATAAGGCCGACGATATCGTGCGTCCCTAACAAGCACCTTTTGCATTGGTGTAGAATATATGCCTCTCGTAAACTTTCAGCGTTCAAACAGGTGTTTCTGTTTAACAGACAGATGTTCTTGTTAGTAGATGGTTTGTATGGCTTTGACTCGACTCAGATTATCATTCCTACAGTTTAATTACGACATGTCACATTTCCACGGAAGCCTCAGTTCGGTGTTTGGCACTTCAGCTTTTCTTATGGACCCTGAATGCAGAAATATACGTTGGAGATTCAAATCAGGTGCACTGAGATTTGTACAATTGACGTTATTTTCCTAACATACCGTATGAAAGCATTATTTCATATTTTGCTTCGTTATTCACAGTACTAAGTGCCAATATCTGACAAGAAAGAGAAGCGCTGAATTAGATTAAAAAATCTTGCATAATGTGCTGTTGCAATAATCAGACATACAGTCAGGGGACACAATAACTACAAGCAGATGTGAGAAATACAACATAACTTCATTTTGATCTGGCAAATTAGTGTGATGTTTTAAAAGTGTGCTCTTGCAAAAAGATGCCATCACGAATTGTGATGTAAAATCAGGATTATATAGGATGAGAGGGAAAGAGACAAGAAATACAGACAGAGAAAGAGAGAGAGAGAGAGAGAGAGAGAGAGAGAGAGAGAGAATGAGTATCAGTGGGATATGTCTCTGCCCTTTGACACTTCCTTCTGTCTTTGTTTCTCAGTACTGTTATTCCTGGAGGTTCAGGCATTAGACAGTGAGATAAAGAGAACATGCTGAAGAAAGACCATCCAAACCTGTCAGAGGCGATTCTGTGAACTATAGCCAACAAATGCCACGAAGAATTATGGTTTGCACATTGTTTCTGCAATCCCAGTATCCCCGCTGACAAAAATATGATTTGCAGCGATACCCCAGAGCGGCCCGAAGTTGAACTTTGCATTTCCCTTCATTTGATTTACAGATGACATTAAAGTCATTGGAAAGAAAGGGACATATACAGGTTTTGAACAACATGAGGGTGAATTTAAGGCTGTTATAAGAATTGATCATTATTATAACAACATAATATAATGGAGATGTGGTAGCTCAATGTTATTGTTTGAGAGTGTGATTGGATGGAGGCTGATGTCGACAGGAGTGTTCCCGATCTCAGGCAGTAGCTGTTGACTGCTGTGCTCCTCGTATGCCTGTGCACGTGAGGCCAGCCGGTGGGGGTGGGACACGCAGATGTGCAGCGGGGGAGATTACATGCAGGTTGTATGCGCGGAAGTGATCCCAGCCCACTGTCACAACTGGACATCTGTCCATCACTGGACCTATAACCTCTCTCTACGGATTTGACATGACAATCTTGTTTAAATCCCCAAACTCGTGACACATACTGAGGTGACGAGAGCATCAGCTGTTATGTCTTACTAAACATCAAAGAACAAGCAAGCTGTGGATGGGGTGGCCACCAAACAATATATTAAAGGGAGGCTTCACCCAAAAATTATAATTCTGTCATCATTTACTCACATTTGAGTTGTTCCAAATCTGTAAAAATGTGTTTGTTCTGATGAACACAGATAAAGATATTTGGAAGAATGCTTATAACCAAACAGATCTTGCCCCCCTAAAGCTTATTCAGGCCCCGTTGTCTCCCATAGTAGGAAAATTTACATTATAATTTTTTTGTTCTGTTGAAAGCAGAAAAACAGTGCGGGGGCACTTTTGACTACCAATGTATTTTTCCTACTATGGGAGTCAATATGGCCAAAATCTGTTTGGTTAGAAGCATTCTTCCCAATATCTTTCTCTGTGTTCATCCATACAAAGAGATTTTTACAGATTTGGCGAGCAAATGATGACAGAATTAAAATTTTTTGGTGAAGTAGCCTGATTTTTATAATTTATTAAAAGGATTGTGGGTAATGCAGACTATGCAAAACAAGCATCTATCCTCTTAGACAGTACTTGAATTGAGAACGCAATGTCCAGACCCTGTTCTCTTCATATAAAACTAATTCAAGCCCATGTTCCAGACACATTCTAATGAATTAAAGCCGTTTTCAATGAGGACACAGACAATGGATGAGTATTAGTGTTATTTAACATTTTTAAGGGTACGAGGACCGAACGTTTCCGAAGACGTGCGTTCCTGTTTCAGTGTCCCTATAATTACATCTGACAAAAGTAATGAGGCTATCAAAGGCCATTAAGAAGCCATGGAAAAGCACTTCTGTGAATAACAGCGTACTTAAGTTTGACATTTACAGAACACACAGGCTGATCGTTTCAAAGGGTCAAGTCAAACCCGCTGTCAAGTAAAAAAAAAAGCTGGCCTCAAGCCCCACCAAAAGCTACACGTATTGTTAGCAATAAGCCAGAAATGCACCAAGTAAATATTTGTGCTTCGCACCATTAGTTGAAGCATAACTAAGTATATATTAATCTAGCACAAGCACCCATTCACTTCGATTGTATGGATACAAAAACAATGCAAGTGGGTGCCAGTTAACAACATTCTTCAAAATATCTTCTTTTGTGTTCTGCAGAAGAGAGAAATTCAGGTTTGAAAATATAGCTGAAAGCAGCAATTACAGGGTCGAGCCCTACAAGGGCACAAAAGGAAATACATGCGGACATTTTTGATGATTCGTGTCTGCACAGCAGATATGTAAAAGAGCACAATATAATTGCGTATAACTTTTGACGCTCGCCTTGATTTCGGTGGGGTTGTATATGAGAACCTTTTGTTGAATCTAAAAGCTTATTTAGGGGGTGTCTCTGGAAGCTATATACAAATTTCAGTGCAAACCAGAAAGCTTTTTAATAATAAAATGTATGTTTTTTATATATATTTCTATATAAATGCCAATAACTTTACAAGTTTTTAGCGGTTAGCAATGTGTTTCTAAAATACTGCCAATTTCCAAAAAGGCGACCCCCACAACGTCGGACTGAGGAAATATTTTGGACATGTCAGATTATCACATTTTGAAAAACAATTTTAAAAACATTACAATGTTCGGCCACTTACCATGGGAAATTGACATTTGGTCTTTGACATATAGTTAACCACTAAATGTTTCCTATGCTGGTTCATACGCAATAGTTTTTTGAGCTAAATCACACTACAGGCCAAAACATGTTTGGTATCGTTGGACTCGGCAAGGATTCTGAAATCTAAGGAGATGACTCCCATGAACATCCCTCAACTGCAGACAAAGTCATAGGCCTGTAAATATATTTACGAAACTTTACTGGCTCTCTCAGTGCATGTTGTTGATGGCCCATACCAAATTTCGTAACAATATGCTAATGCATTCGTAAAATACAGCATTATGCTACATTATTCAATATGGCATACACACAAAATGGCCGACATGGGAAAAACTTAAAATCATTCAACTTGGCATGACACCACCGCATCTAATGAGACCAACTTTGAGAATTTTGGACAAACTGTTGAGAATTTTTAAGAAAACATAGCCATTTTTCGTAACTTCAGACCACAAGTTGGCGCTGCGCCAAAACGCAGCAGGTTATCCCAGGTCGGGCTTGTGATGACAGCATCAAATCAAATCAAATCTGCTGTGCTGTACGAGAACGGATTGATCAACCAAAAATATTTTTTCTCTAGATGCTACATACATAATTTCATACAAACAGTCAAAAGCTCTAGGACGAGTTAGAAAAACAATGTTTGTTGAATGATTGGCGTGCCAATTTCCATAACGGCAAATGCCAACATATCGGCATATTGATGATTATTCGTATCATCATGAGCTCAGGATTCAGATAAAAATATTATTTGTTTTCTATGGTGTACTGTTCAGAAGTTATGATCAAAATGTATGTTAAACTTTGGACTGTTGGTGGCGCTAGAGGGATTGAGTTAACGACTCTAAATTTGCATATAAACATGTCAGCTGAAGATGATGAGGAAATTAAGTCACTTCCTTTGCCAAGTGCATTCCAAACATCCAGATAATGGCACCTAAATAACCTATTCTCTCCAAAGTCAAAACTCCAAGGGTACTACCCTTCAAAGGAGTAGGGCATAGGAATGATGTATATACAGTCAGGTCCAGAAAGATTGGGACATCGACACAATTCTAATATTTTTGGCTCTATAGACCACCACAATAGATTTGAAATGAAACGAACAAGATGTGCTTTAACTGCAGACTTTTAGCTTTAATTTGAGGGTATTTACATCCAAATAAGGTGAACGGTGTAGGAATTACAACAGTTTGTATATGTGCCTCCCACTTTTTAAGGGACCCCTCCTACATAAGCCAAATATCATTGCAATATGATGCAAAACATTTTGCAATAACAGAAAGAAACAAGTTCCTCGAACCTATGATGGTGGTATTTGTAACCTAGTAACGAACAGATCAGACCCAGACAGACATCATCAGCTGAACAGCCCTTAGTCACATGTATTTAATGTTTTCTAGTCAGAATTTATTTTGCAAATGTGTTACAATGTCACATTATTCACATTAATTCGAATTAAGGGATTCCTATTTTATAATTTCTGTTTCTACCTATTGTTTCTGGTGCGAAAATGTGCATAAAAGCAGGGTAACAGAAACAATTCTCTTAATCTGAAGGGTACAACTCAGCTACCCAGCATACCCCCAAACATTTGACTCCATTCAACAATGTTAAGTTGGTGAACATTAAAAACACCTTAATGAGCTGTTAGTGCCAATTTTTGTGCAACCATAAGGAAAAGAATGGGAAAAAATAACTACAATTCTGAGCAATTTCTTTCATTTGTTCAATAACAATGCAGATCATACACACACATAAATGAAGGGGTGAGCCTATACAACATCCTCAATGTGACCAACATTCACACAAATGCACACATACACCATCACACGCATTTTCCCAAATGCTTATCTCTCATACAGACAAAACCCAAATGACTCTTTATCAATCTCACACAAAAAATCCAGCACAGAATGATCGAAGCTCAGTATGTGAAAGGCATGTTCGCATTGTTATTTTACTATTGCGAGAGATAGAGATCCTAACAGAATTTAAAGTTATAAACTAAGTTCAGCGCGTGAGGTACCCACAATGGCATCGACACTGAACCCATCCCCCAATAAAAATGTTTAAAAATGAAAAGGTCATAAAGGACTCAAGAGTTACATTTCATTCAGAATAAAGAGAGCAATGTAAAAACATATCTTAAACATTAATGCGACAACCACCATTTTTATAGTTATGCTATAGCTCATATGTATACTGATATGAGCAAGAATTTGGATTCCGTTTATAGAATCGCTTAAGCTCGGTGCCATTAATATGTGTAGAATCAGACTCCGGTGGACACGCAGACATACGCTGGTCAAAGGCAGCTCCTAGAACCTTGGCCATGCCCTTGTCGGTGTAAGTCACTGCTGGCTTCAAAACAAAAAGAACTTTACACGTGCTTCCACTTCCCCCACTCCACTGGAGACCGCTGTCCTATCCACAACACCTCCACCCAATCATAGCTTTACATATTCAACTGCTGTAATGGCATGTTTTTCCATTTGCCAGCCTCATTTCAAAGGAACTGGTAAAAATAGAGAATCGATGGAGGTCTGGAAGCTATTATCTAAACACGAGAGTCAGATTTTGCGAAAGACAAGCTTCACTTTTGGCTTTCTCTGAACACCATTAACCCCATGTCTCAAATGGATGGGGTTAAGGTCAAAGATAACCATCTGGAGCATTAGATTCCACATCTAAACCATCATGGATAAAAATTCACTCAATCAAACCCAAATTGTCTATACAAGGTGGTCTCGGCCTGCTTAACAAACTGGAATGACTGCTTGTGGTCTTAAACCAACCCGACCCAACCAGGGTGTATTGATGGATAATGTACCTTGTGTAAAAAGCAGCAGTGTGGGATTTCACAAACGGCTCTAAATCATGCATCAAACTAAAGCAGACACTATGTAAACATTTCAGAATAACTGTCCAAAACACAAGATTTAAAAAATATGGGCTTGAAGCTCACTGTGGAAAAGTGCAGTGTCCAAAATGAGAAAATAATGTACCAACAGCTACTAGGAAAGCTAAAATAATAGAGATATTGCACAAGAAAGCTCAGAGTAATATCTGACTGCTCTGTCAGGTTCACTACCGTCAAAAATGATTGACAATTTGCATACAATTTAGATTGGTGGTCTGTTCTGGGCAAAACTCCCTCCCCTACCATGCAGCCAGCATGAATAAGAGCAGGGAGCGCAGGGTTCGCTGGGTTTCGTTATAGCTAGAATTCACCGTAAAAAATGATTCAACAGTTTAGTTGTTTCTACTTAATTTTCTTTAGTTGACTCAACTTCTGAATTTGTTCATTCGACTTAACATCTTATGTTTTTACTGTCTCAACGAGTTTTGAGTAGACTGGGGAAGAGTAGGCCTATTTGTCCCCTCAACTTAAAAACACAGGTTGAGTAAATTCAGCATGATGGAAACTTCTCGACACAAGATTAAAACTTAGACTGACATCACTTTTGGTAAGTAAATGTTTGTTTATATTCAAGCAATAACTTGACATAACAATGACATATCATCTTGTAGTCTATCATTTCCAGCATAATGATATAGTCAGCGCGTATTATCTCCTTATGAGTTGCACGTTGGCAGGTTTGTCAGAATGACTTAATAAGCAATGAATGAAAATTATGTATCTTAATATGTAAATGTATGTGGAAATATCTGCAACGCATTCACTTTTTTTACGATACGAAAATTTTGTGAAAAAAGCGGGAAATCCCCCAAAACATAACGTAGTCCCAGTCAAAGCTCCGCTTTTTAGCATCGATTTTCCAAACTATTTACAGCCATTATGCAAACAATTATGCATTTGTCATGTTGCTCCTTTTCGGTAGCAATTGTCTTGCACCAAATTTTGTATGTGCGCTATTGGTATCGAAATGTGGTGTCTTTTTTTGATGGTATCCATGTAATTTGGACTCGATACCCAGCCCTAGCGATGACCCTCCTCGGGTTAAACAGAATAGAACAAGCAGATGTCATTAGACATTTAAGTGTAACATAATTAAAATGTAGTCGAGTCACGATTGTAAATGTGAAGTGCAGCTGGGGATGGAGGAGGGTAATTTGCTTCAGAGCAACGTGATAAGCTGCTATTAGCTGAATGAATTTAAAACGGAAGGTGTGATTGCATCATATTTCTATAGGTAGAGGAGTTTCAGCTGATGCAAGCTTGACTTACATGACCCGGCAGAACGAACGCTATACGCTTGTTTAACAGTACTTCCTCAGGTCTGTTCAGAAGTTCACGCACAGCTCTGATCTATACTCGAGTGTGATATCAGTGTAATAAACAAACAGGAAACACAAATCAATGGCACATGCAGTGTGGTACACCTGCCCTCATGAGTGGTCATCTTACAGACAGGATAGATATTATAGATTTAGCTACAGTACATCTGTCTGTAATAAGGATAAAGACATAATCTCAGAAGGTTCTCTGGTCTTGTATTTAAAGGGTCACCCGAACCTGAAAATTCCATGAAGTGTTAAGCTGAGGATGCGACATACGTCACTAAAAGTGCACAATTGAATTTCTGCACTACTAGTGTCACTAAATGGAACTGCAGCCTGACGCATGAAGACAAACCACACTATTTAACTGATAACACATCACCAAAACAGATTTTGTTCACGCTGAGAAAAGCTTTCACACCTGCTGTTATGATCATCTGTCTGTGAATGTGATCATCTATAGCATTCATCACAAATGCAAAGACTATGCTATAGCTACATTGGCATGGATAAGGAATATATTAGCGGTTAAAACAACCTGTTAAAGACAGATGGTTACCGCATCTAGTGGGCCAAATGTTCTTCATCTTTGAGCATCACGACAGCTCAAGACGACAATATCACCTCACCCAATGTAAAGTGAGCCATCATTTTGAACTGACCAATGGGAGATGAGGGGAGACCCCATCTAAACACAATCTAATTTTATGACTCTGTGGCACAGAACCAGTAATGTGCGTCATGAACTATTTCTATTTTTTGCTAAATTAAAAAAGAGCCTCACACTATGAGTTTCAAAAACTTTTTTAAAGAAAATGAATAGTTCAAACTGTGACCCAAGAAGAAACATGATAGTTATGCACATCCCTAAAAAGGTTTGAATCAGATGAAGGTCTGAACTTGTTCATGATAAGAATCTCTAGGGTCAGGCAGTTAGCCCCATTCATCTCGAGCCTTTGTGCTCTTGGGTAAAAGGAGAAAGCCCATGTCCGTTTGGTCGCTCCACACTGATGCGTGAGAGTGGTGCACACCGTCATTGTGCAGGGATTTGCCTTCAATCTGTTAACAGCACGATAGCGTGATGAGGCAAAATAAACAGTAGCATTATCTGATGCCGCCCGACCGTGCAGAATGGCGTGACAACGTATTTGACGGCGATGCAAGGAGAAAATGTTTGACAAAGCCAATGCACTGGTATTGCACAAATCGTACATATTGGTTAACAAAAATACCAATATAATAACGTTTTTAAAGCCTAACCTGTGAACAAAATCTACACAGATCCTTCAACTTGAAATTAATTGGCATTTGATAATTGTATTATTTTGCAATAGCCTGGGTGGGTGTAGCCAGAATCCTATTGGTTCTTTGCAGATACACAAATGTGCAATGAGAGTTTGCATATCGCTGAAGGAGATAAATGGAATGTGTCCAAAAAACTAAAACTGACCTCGAATATCATGATTTCAACAACTGATGGATATTGTAACACTGTAAACATGTATAAGAAGTTGCGCTGAATCTTAAATGTAAGTACAGTCATTTCACACAATTGAAAGTATTTGAAGTCTTTCTTATTGCTGTCAAGCTGTGCCGTGAGATGTGTGTCAGTTAATTCCACCCCATGAGTTATTGTTCTGCATGACTGTCTAATGCTTTTACTACACAGGTAGGTGTCAACACTACAGTTCGTCAGAATTCCCCTTCTGAAAAAATTATGGGGTGTTTTCTTTACTGTACAGACAGGTTTACACTATACTTATGTGCCTACGGGAAAAGTGCCTGATGGCATTTGAGAATAGACATGCTGCTTTAGACCTAATATTTATTAGAGGAATGAGTTTTTAAATATGGAATAACTTATTTACTGAGCTTTACATCAGAAAGTATCGAACGATGCCTGTAAAACTGCTAATTTTAATTTGTCACATGTATAACCACACATAGTATGACATGAAGTGAAATGCCCAACAAAAATGAATAGTAAATGTAATAAATAGAAGAACTTACAATACAACACAAATATAGACAGTATACACTAAGAAAGAAATATAGAAAAACATGAGAAAATAAGAAATACATGAAGATATACAGTGTACACTTAAAAGAAAAGGGAAAGAAGCAGACAAGAGTAAGACACGAAGAGCAGGGTAGAAATAGAAGAATGTATAAAAAAGTAGAACAAAATAAGTAAAGTGGAAATATAAACAATACATTGCAGCTGTAGATGTACAAACTGAATGTGATAAACGTACAAAGTCAGGAGGTTAAACATGTGAGTGTAATTCTTAGTGCAGCTGATGTGGTGGGTGTTATGTCATAATCTCATGTCATGTCGTGGCATAAATTATGGAAATATTAACAACTACTACCAGTTTTGATAAATGCAAACTAGTTTCCATTTAAATGATATTCCCACCAGATAAAAAGTCAAATAAAGGACTTCTTTGTATCTCCGAGAAGCACTGGCCAGCAAAGGCAAAATACAGTAACTCAACATAAGGTTTGGTTTACCTACTACAGTATTGCCAGATGTTGAGAAAACAAAGTGAGACTACATTGAAGTCAGTAGCCTCAGTGACGGTGTTGGTGACTGTATTATAGCTTTGTAAAACAGAACAGATCAAGCTATATTTGATCACAGCCACTTTTTTTTACTTTTGATGCTGCACATCGGAAATGCAACTTTGTGTTTGGTGAACTCTGACCTGTGAATTTGTGTGACCTGTGAAGACTGCTATACCATGACCTTTTAAAAACAAATGTAACACGGATAATAGTGATGTCACACAACCCTATAAAAGCAGGGGTCTGCAAGAAAACTAGCATGCTTGAAGTCTAGTGCTACTGTGGCATTACACTTGCGTCTTTTAATACTGTGTGTCTTTTTGTTCATTCCAACCCTCCAGTATTTGTGTGACATGAAGGAAGACCTTTTAAAGTTGGTGTGTGTAGCTGACAAAATGGTTTCATCATATTTATCATATCTCTCTGTTAATACCTTCACAATAGATTTGTAAGGATGTGAACAAAGCAAGAAAAACAACATAACTTAACAAAGCAAACAGCATGTGTAACAATCTCACCATGTCTACCTTTACTTGTGTCGTTTGGTTTCTGGAGTTGTCAACTGAAGTTTTGGTGTCACGACTGAGAGGCTCTGAGCGAGCGCATTTCCGCTCCAGCACTTCACTGTAATCCACACAGTCAAAATTGGTCCTCCACACCATCACCTGCAAACATGACCAGAGCCACATGATGAATGTTCCTCACAAAACATACATCAAACCATAAAATCCCCACTACTGGAGATTATTTCCGTGTGAAGAAATATACATCACCTGCTCATCTGAACCACCAGAGGCAAAGTAGTCTCCAGTCCTTGAGAAAGCAACACCGGTGGCAGGACCCTAAAAACAAGTACAAGGAATCGAATCAATATGAGATACCATAAGAATGTATTTAACACATAATGCACAACTTTGTGACGTCCCAACTCAAAGTTTGATGCCAAACAGCATTAGTTGACTGGCATGTCTTATGACTTGTTAAACATTTCTTAAATGTGGCCATGTTCTTTGAAGAATCTTCTAATGGAGTACTTCTATGATATTTTTGGACAGCTCATCAAACATCTTCCTTTGTTTTCTACAGACGAACGTAAGTCATTCAATTATGGAGACCCATTGAAAAAATAATGAAAAGTGGAAAGACCTTTTTTATAGCCTTCCTTCAAAACATGTTAGATTGCACTTTAATAATCCATTTGGTGTAAAAAAAAAAGGTTAAAACGCCACCCCTTTATACACACCATTATCAATGAAAGAAGAGAACAGAAAAGAGCTTTTGGCCAGCCCGTAGGAGGAAAATTATAACAGCATGATGCCATATTGACTTTGGTGGAAGAGAGAAGGTTAAATTTAGGCAGTACATGGTGCTGAACACACACCAGACACATTTACACAGACACGGCTTTGGCGAAGCCAAAAGACATGTCGACACACTCCACCCACACTGCTGGCACAGTGGATAAAACAAACTATTATAAAGACCTAGCATTACATTTGGTCTGTGTGTGTGCGTATACAGTACATACAAGCACGCACGCACACACACACACACACACACACACAAGGCACCTGCACAAAAAAAGAGTATATACCTATGAGGATGTGTGACAGGTCATTTAAATGTGCCGTAATTGCATTTGTCCTTCACTTGAAATATTCCATCAATTGACGCAACATGACGTTAATAATATGTCTAAGAGTGCAGGTGTAAATAAATACACAGAAAATCTTACATTTTGTAATTTCAGCTCATGAAGTGTGATGTAGAACATGGGAAGTACCCACTCATTGGATTAGTTTGGATTTATAAGTGAATGAGTGTGTGTGTGGTACTGGGTGACTCACAGTGAGTCACAGAACAGAAGCGACTCCTCAGATGCTCCTCATCTAGCTGGGGTACATGTGCATGAGCCCACCCGATCACACGAGGATAACATCTTCATCCAATACTAAAATAATCAGGTCAAAACCCTTTCCACTTTAAGGAGCCTGGCTCAAAATCACCCATAATCCTTAGTGTCACTACACCATGCATCTATTATTTTAAACCTGCATGTTATATTCTGAGAAACGCTATTGAACGTGAAAATAGCGAGAACCATTTACAGCTTTCTTGTTTATCAACTAGCGTATACATGTATGTATTCATTATAGGGATTGACCCAGCACAGGATGCGATGCGATTCACGATACTGATCTCACAACACGATTTCATTTTACAAAATGAGTTGAGACGAATTAGAAATTAACAACTGCCCTTTCATCATTTCTCAAATGCTGCTCATTTCTTTGTAAATTAAAAATACATTTTTAAATGCAAATAAAAAACAGCATATCCACGTTTTCCAAGCTTGCAGTAAACACAGTGCCCCCCCCCTGTTCAAAATGTGTATTGCGATTCATATAACATCTCAACCGACTTGAATTGTCGCATATTATAAGCGATTTTCAACTGCTTTCGGTGCATCGTTACATCCCCAAATGTATTACCCAAAATGCTTTACAGCAGTATATTATGTTTTATCTTCAGAGCTGCTATGTCCGTCAGCAAAATACCACCATCTCAGGGTAGTGTGCCATCGTCACTCCACGTCGAAAAAGAATGCGAAGAACACGCTCTCCTTATAAAGCATACCAAACTGTACTTGTTCCAACCTGAAACGTGTATAGCCCACCTTCCTCTGCCATCAAAAAGGAATAGTAGAGAAAGAGAGGTCACAGAGGAAGAGGCAGGTGACGGCAGATGAAAATGAGGAATGTAAACTTGGCAAAGTGTGGAGAAGGATCCGGGCATTCCAGACACCTTCTGCTCAACAGGTCTGTAACACGTACGTTCACACACACGTGCATGCACATGCTCAGAAGAGCTTAACCCCCATTGCCCTCGCAGGAACCATAAAAGGATGTGATATGCTCACACCAGATGTGATATGACTCGAGGCAAAAACTAAATTTTACTAACTATTTTATTAAAATAATTCCCAGAAAAATCACATCCTTTAAATCCACTCAACAGAAAAGCACAGGGCGTTCTCAGGACCAGAGCTAACGTTCAGTGTCTAAATGTAGCCATTAACATTTCAGTGTTATAACTGCTATATCAAGTGCTTTCATTTGCATGAAACATTAGTAAACAAGCATAGATAGAGAGCGAACATGCTGCTGACTAACAGGCTGTCCCAGCCACAGTCTCACGAGTGGATGAACTTCACAGACGGGCTTGCGAGTGCAGACACCCTGTGTTTGGAGGGTTAGCATGTACTGAAGCATCAGCAACACCTGCTAATCTTTTCAGAGCCAAGTCTGGCTCAGCGCATCACAGCTTCCAGCAGAAAAGAACCGGGTGAACCCTTCATGCCATACACCAGATCGACTGAAATTGTTTGCAGACTAGCAAAACATGGCTTATAATGTTAAACTGGAAAGAAAAACAGAAGTTATTGACTTATTAGCGGTGTTGGGTAAGTTCCTTAAGAAAGTCATGAATTATGTCATCAACAACATATTTCAATCACTGAGTAATTACTCTCAAGTCATTGCAATCGTAAGCATTTCAACAAAACCAATTTCAACACACACATTTCGAACGCAATTCAACGCAAACTCAACTAAATTTACATTCGATTATACGTTGATTATTGTATTATATGTCTGGGTAAAAAAGATTGACTCATAATCGAATCGATTCTTAATCTAACGAAACTATTCCCGAATCGATTCTTGTGCATGGTTCATAGGGTGTGTGAATATTACATAAGTGTTTGCTTTACTTAAAAAAGAGAGAGGCTCATGAAAGGTCCAGACACAGGCTTTATGGGCCTGTTTAAAATGTTTTGAATTACGTTCTATTTTTACAGTAGCGTGCATTTTGCAGTTTGTGCTTACCCTGTGTGCATTGTCTGTGTAGGTTTATAATTTCTTGCTCCAATGTTTGCGGTCTTATCCTCAGACGTGCCCACAGACTGTTGGCTGAACTTCTGATGCATAAGGCCATGTTCACATTTGACTTTTTTTTAAAGCTGCTAGCGTCTGTTTTACATTATAATCCTATGGAGTAAACCGTGTTTTCAAAAAAGACCCAAGTGCGTTTTTAAACGCCAGTATCAGCGTCTTTTTCTGCAATTCAGAGCGTCTTTTGAAGTCGAAACAAGTTGGCCTTTTTCACAGCCAACCAATGACAGCGAGCTATAGTTTCCAATAACAACATGCGATGAAGGTGATTGGTCGAGAAGGAAAAAATTATAATAAGCATTAAATATTTTTTGTATTGATAAATATGTTACTTATGTGTTAATGTAAACACCAGTCCGACACAAATTTAAATTAAATTACTTAAATAAAATTAATTAAAATAAGGGATTACTCTTTATTTAAAGGAACAGTTCACCCAAAAATGAAAAATCTGCCATCGTATCCTTTCAAACCTGTATGACTTTACTTCTTCCGCAGAACACAAAAGAAGATATTTTGAAGAAAGTTGGCAACCGAACAGCACCAGCACCCATTCACTTCTATTGTAAGGACACAAAACCAATGCAAGTGAATGGGGGCCAGTTACAAACATTGAATTTAGTAAATGATGGCGTGCATATTTGTCATTTTTGAGTGAACCATCACTTTATTTACAGCAATAATTTACTGTACTGTACTGTAGTAGCCCACTACACCCAAAAAGCTACAGGTGATGCAGCAAAAGATTTCCTGCAAAAATCTATATAAACGGAATTCAAAACCCACTAAGTGGCCTAATGTGACACTTTTTTCAGAGAGAAACGGGATATTCAATGATCAAAACAGGAGAGACCCTTGACAATAACTCAACACTTCACATTTATCAAATTGCCGTAGGTCACAGTGATCCCTAACAGTCTCCTCATTGGACTCATCATTGGCAGACAGCACAGTACTGAAATCCTGCTGACTAGAAAGGTACACATATAGAACCAATGTCTGGGTGTTGCGTAAAGTCACTTTAAGATGCGAGACCCAAAAGGATACGCTGACATACAACTTCTGGCAGAAATAACCTCCTTTTCTGCCAATGCAGTTAATGGATCTGCTGGTGCACCTTCCGTTTAAAGGCCAAACATACTGCTGAGAAAATACCACCAATCGTGTTAAGCATGCAGCTCTGCGCCATGCCGTGTGTGGTTGTTAAAAAAAGAGCCATTCAGTGGGAAGTTACGCAACAGGCATGTAGGAAGATGAGGTCAGTGCAGCAGAGGCCGACATTTCACACAAGCCTTTCATAGTGCATAAGCAGATGTCAAACAGCAGAAGGGATGAGAGACCTCCCATACGTGTGATGGACCCTGAAATTAGGATATTGGTCTTCTTTTGGGCCATAAATACATGTTGGGGACAAATCCACGTAAAAAGTCAGTAAAGCCTCTCAGGAAGGAGCTTTATGAGATTAGATCGGTTAGATCATATTCCGGCACACGAGATATAAACTTGAGGTATTTGAGAGCTCTTAACATTCCACTTCAAGCAACTGTGAGTGACTACACAACAGCTCAAATAATGTAAGAGCACTATAGATTTGCATGTGCATCTAAACATGTATGTGTGCATCTTCAAGGATGCTAAGGACGGCCACAAGCATATTAGTAAAGTGAAAGAAAATGATATGCATCAATGAACCAGCAAAGTGTATTAAGAAACAAAACAAGGTCAATTTTGATTTCATGTTGACTGTAAAACTTGTAAAAGCACTCAATAAAACACTGATCCACAGCCTATATCTTACAAGTCTAGCTCACAGATTGTATTTATAAGGGACGAGACCGAGCCACCAGCCGTGACCTGCGTTCATTAAAAGCTTCATGCAATGTTTTCTCCGTTCAGTTTCTCTTTCTGTTGAAGGCTTACAGAGGTTATTCACAACTCATCCCACACCTACAGATGACAGCAGGCGTTTGGTACGCTCTGCAATACCACTATAACACAAACCGGGAGGCTTTAGGTTTACAATACACATGACTCATCATCAATGGGTGGGCGGTCCGTTTTTAATACACTTAGCACAGGACTGATTTAGGCGATGTTCCATTAAAAGGAAAATAAAACATTTATTTAGCTGGCAAGAACTCGTAAGTGTGTCCACTCCTATGAGGACATAAAGCTTTGATCCATTTTGGATGTTTTACCCATGCTTATTAAACAATATGAAATATCAAAAGAGTAAATATGCCTTGATTTTAAAAGGAACAATACAGGGATTTTAGGAGGATCCATGCACAGAAATGCAATATATTATACAAAACGACTTCTTCAGAGGTGTATAAAGACTTTATGTAATGAACCGTTATGTTTGTAACACCTTAGAATAAGATATTTATATCTACATAAAGAGCGGGCCTACATGCATCGAATTAGCCGTCCTGTTTTGTACAGCAGGCCTAAACGGACAAACAACTCTACAATGCGCGTTTCCTCTCCCCTGTGGTATAGTGGTGAAACGGATCACGGATGATCCGTATGGATCGTGCTCCACGGTTCGGATCTTTTACTCATCATTGAGTAAAAGAGTAAATCTCACTCTCTCCCCAGTTATAGCACCAACACGTTCTCGCTCTCTCTCCAGTATCTGGACTAGTACAATATTAAAAGAGTGAAGTTTTCTCTGGCAATGTAGCAGGGCCCATATGTAGTGACGTAAATCTGCGGCGGTTCGCTAGGGCACAACTCATTTGCGTGATTCAGAGTCGACTCCCTTTTTTTTTCGAGCCAATATATTTGTTATTTATTCACCTACAGCTTTACAACTTGGCAGACTGCTTACAATCACACAAGGCAACATTACACACTGCATGAAATGTAATTTACATAATCTCGTAATATGTACTCTTTAATCCTACATAAATGGAATTGGCTTTGTGTATAAGACTTGCATGACTTAATGTCCTAATGTGAACATATCTGGCCACTGCAGGTCACTGTAAGGCAGAGGTAATACAAATGCAATATATTACCCCAGTCCATAGTACAATAACACTGCATTTTTACATTAGTCTGTGTAGGAGTGTTTGAAAAAAAGCTCTGTTTTCGCTGATAAAAACCCAGCGTGGATGGATTATCCAGATTAATGCGGATGTAGCTCTAGTTATTACACAAAGCCGACATCCAGCTACACCGGACACTATTTTTCTTGACAACCTGACACCGAGCCAATCTATGATGTCGAGATGAAGTGTGAAGCTGGACATGTGACGTGTTACCTGATGACCGTGTAACGTGTAAAGCAGTCGGCCCTCCAGCAGGTCCAGAATCTTGAGCGTGGAGTCGTTGGAGGCCGTGATGAGGTAATTTCCAGACGGATGGAAGGAGAGTACGTTCACCCCGCCGCTGTGCACTGAAACAACAGGAGCAAAAACTTCACACACTATGAATACACAAACACACAGCTCGCAATCTGGCTACCTGCAGCGCTGGTTTCTAATAAGTGTTGCTTCAAGTGAATATATCGGTGGAACTAATATGTGCAGAGCACATTGAACATGACCTGGAATGGTTGCACAAGTAAAATTGACAGGATTGTATATGCTCAAATGAACGAATAAAATATGTTTTCATGCTTTCATCATAGCTGCACACTCCAGTCTAGATATTCTATGAAGTCTTAAGTTATGTTTCCATTCCAAAAGTCGATTGTCTTTTCTGCTTTGCTTTTCAGGCCCTGCACACATGTGGGCATCACGAAACGACCCTCAGCAGAGCTTTAAAATGTCTACTAGACCGAGTAAAGCACGGGCCTACTCTCGGTCCCTCTGAACAAATACAGTTTGCACCACATGACGTCACCCTTATGAATTGACACTGAACTGCAAGAGTAGACTGGGACGCCCCCAGCAGGCATTTGTAGGAATTACAAACCAAAGCATGCACGTTCAAATGTAAATAGCAAGTATTGGAAATATATATGCAATGTTCATTTGAATAGCATGTATACTTTAAGAAGCACTTGTCCTGTGAACCTAAAATGAAATATTTAATTATTTTAATATTAATGTTTCACATTACGTTTTATTATTTATTAGTTACTATTGGTACAAGCCCATTTTATAGCGACAGTCCGGAACACGTTTGCAGCTTCACAGCAACTACTGGCAATAATATCCTAGTAAAATGAGAAGCATCCTTTACTTATTCAGTAAACATAACTATGAATTTGAACATTTACTTGGGTCAGCCAGTTAGCAAATAGTGTTATGAAAAAACACGTTTTAGAGTTATGATGTCACTGATGCTGAGGGTAAATAAAGACACCGGAGCATCGGGTGCAGGAGTCAAGCTCTCCAATACCAAAGATCTGATCTTCACCTACTGCACTGGCTGTGTCCCGGGACGCACGCCAGCCAATGACAGCACACTGTGGTCCTGTGTTTGACCCGTCGCCAAATGTAAAATCTATTTATATATCATGAAAGCTGTATCACCACTTAGTCCTTATTGATCCTCAGAGTAAACTGCTTTCCAAGCCAAAACATCCATGAAGTCAAGCACTACATTTGGCATGTCACTGACTGTATTGAATATCAGACACGTTTCCACTGTAATCCTGATGTGATGTGATGTCATACGTATCGATTAGCTAAAAAACATTATTTCAGAAAATCAATACATGCGTTTTAGATAGAATTTAATACAAATAGGAGTCATCCTACTATAATGTATTTTCATGTCCCCTTCATATATATTTACATCATGTAAATAATAGAACAATATTTATAAGACCGATGACAATAAGTAGGGCTGCACAATTCATCGAAAAACTAATCTAGATTACAATCGGCGAAAGCCTCAATTACAGCTGTCCATTTGCACTCATTTCTGTGCGTTTCGGCAGTGTGTTTAGGCACAGAATACAATGGCAAATCAGAGAATAAATATGTTAACGTGTCATATAGACCTTCATTTGAGATTTTTTACTAAGAACATAACTCCCATAATTATTTGTTATTTAAATGATTTAGTTTTGGATGTTTATAGAAAGAATATAGCATGCAGCTGTTTCACAGATCAAAGCTTCAAAGTTAAATCTATAAAGCGACAATAAGAGCAAGAGCTGCAAGCAGCACCACCAGAGCAAAGTCCACGCTTTACCCAGTGTACCCACCACACCCCGCCCACACTTCCCCCAGTGTGCCCATGACATGAAATCAGACAGTAGAGCAAAAGCAGCGGAAATACGGCGTACTGAAGGAACAGATATCAGAGGTGACAACGAAAGCATGTCATTTTGTACTTACCTCGTGTCTGTTTGTAGCCTATATATTTACGCAATACACACGTTGCACTTCAATTAATTTCATTACGAAAATGACATTACATTTCGTTTGTTTACATACTTGCACTATTTGTGCCCAACCTTGCAAATTGATGTATAGATGCACAACACGATGTTCGAGCCACCACCTGACACTGGCGAGTTTATCAGGTGTGCCACTCAGTTGGCTTGCTTCACGGAGCCGCGTTCAATGGTTCAAAAGAAATATAAAAGAGTAATATCTCACGGACGCTAGGTGGCGCTGTCTTGAAACCAGGGTACGTTTGGGACTATAAATCGGTGAAGCGTGTGAAATGTGGTGCCGATATAACATACGGTTCAAAAGATATCCAGATTGATGACAAATTTCAAAATGGCGGACAGGCCGATCATCAAATCGTGACCGAATCGTACTCGTACTATCCGGCATGACACGAGAATTTTTTTTCTAACAAACATTACAAGAGTTACAGCCTCCAATACATTTTTGGGTCAACGTTGAAATGTTTGCGCCACCGAAACTTCTCAATTCCTATTTTGGAGCATCACTTCCATGCGACACAGGTCAAAGATCAGGGGAGCCAATTTTCAAGACAATTGACACAAATTGTTATTAGGAGTAGCAAATAAATAGCAATACTGTACTTTTCAAGATGGCAGCTACTGTAATGGGTGGAGTTTTAATGTAACGTTTGGAATGCGATGAGCGTGAGGAGTGCATGACATGTGCTGCATCCATTTCTATGGATCATTGGGTTCAAAAGTTACAGCAGTTGGAAAAGTGCATTTTTGAACTGCTTGTGGCACTTTAGAATGAGTGCTAGAGACCCCATAATTGGTCACATGACTACTGGTGACCACCACTACGAGTGTGTCAAGTTTCAACATTTTAATATGTACGGTTCATAGGACTGCCATAGACACCGATTGGTTAAGAAGAAGAAAAATACCAACAGAAGTAGTAGAGGCCAAATAGTAAGTATTTTTTTCCTATCACTATAAGTGAGCAATATTTTTCACGTGTTTTAACAGAAGTTTACACACATTTACAATGTTGCACAAACTTTCACACATAAAAACGTTATAATTCACTGTTTATTTCTTCTTTCCTGTTTGTCAAACATGATAACCAGAGGTCGAGCTGCAGAATCCAGTGTTTCAGGTTCCAGACACTTACCTTGATAGTGCTGCAGGAGTTTGTGGGTGCGAATGTCCCAGACTTTCACCGTGTTGTCTGTGCCAGCGGCCGCGATGCAGGTGCCGCTCGGGTGAAAGTCAGCGTAGTTCACGTATCTGAAAACAACAGCAGTGATGATTGGTCGTGTGTCATACAGGCGTAGCTGAGCACTAGATTCAGACAGCATGTGACGCCACTCACCCGCCATGCTCACAGAATGAATGGATGCATTCTCTGCTGTTCTTATCCCAAAGTTTCACTGTTTTATCATCACTGGCAGAAATGATCAGCCGGCCATCAGGTGAGAACCTAAAAGACAGTAAACTAGTTAAAGCAATAGTTCACCCAAAATTTTATCATATTACGTAATAAGAATAATTACTAAATAATTGTATATTCAAAAGAAAATTATTTCCACTGGAAATCTGCATCATTTCATGATTATTCCACATTTGCCCTGACCACGGGAATCCGGATATGTTAGCGCAGTGTTAAATCTACAAGTTGTATTTTGGGAGTTACTTACTTGGCACAGCGAACCCAGTTGATGTGTTGGTTTAGGGAGAAGAGAAACTTCTGCCGATGAACAGTCCAGACTTTGATGGTTTTGTCATCAGATGAGGTGACAAGGGTCTGGCCGTCATTTGAAAAGTTTACGCTTCGTACCGTTCCAGTATGGGCTCGGAATAATGTGGATTCCCCTTTCCTTAAACCATTGGGAACATCGTATTCAGATATAACATGGATCAGTTCTTAGATGCACCCTATTTCCTTATTAAGCTGTTGAGATCAGGTTTCTGCGTGACCATCTGTTTGATCTTTTCACTGTAGTCCTTTGTGACTTAGAAAATAACGATTTCTCCTGACACAGATGATTTACTGTAACTGCCTTGCTTGGAACATCTAGTGTGTCTTATGCTTTTACACATTATATACTGTACATTGAGGAGTCCTTGCCTACGCATTTACACATTATATACTGTACATTGAGGAGTCCTTGCCTACGCATTTACACATTATATACTGTACATTGAGGAGTCCTTGCCTACACAGTCACAGTCTTCTCTCCAACAATGCAGTCAGGGTTAACAGGCCTTACTGAAGTAGCTTTTGTATCAACACCTACATCCAGCATCCCACTGACCAAAGAAAACACATACAGGAGAAGTCCTTTTTTCATTTTAAACAAACAAAGAACTGCTTGGCTACAGACTGTGTTTTTCAAATAAATTAGTATTTACTGCCACCTACTGCCTACTTTAGACATTGAATCAAATAAAGCCATTTAAAAAAATAGTTCCCCAAATTATGAATTATAAATTCTATACTATAATATACTCAGCCACTAATGTCTTTCTAAACCCAGTGGGACACAAAATAAAGCAAGAAGCCCCGCGAAGCAGTGGCACGACACGAAGCGTCCATATGCGTAGCGAGGTATCATAAAATCAAGTAAATAAAGTTATATTTAGGCTTTTTAATGCGGTCAGCAGTTATAAATGGGGTATTTCACCAATCCGAATCAAGGACCAGAACTGAACATTTTTTCAGTTTAAGACGAAAGAAAAGTTTAATACTCACACACTGGGAACCCAGAGCCGGACCGTTTTGTCTCTGGATGCAGAAGCCACAAGATGACCAGATGGTGAGAACTGAACGGACATCACAGCATCTTTATGTCCCACAAACCTATACGCCCTCATCTGAGGCTTCATGTTCCAGATCATGATGCATGAATCCAAAGAGCCAGTGGCTGGAATAGACAAAATATTTGTTTCAATGTTTTTTCTAAAATAAAGTTTAAAAAAGTCAAAAATAGGAGTTTTAATGTTGACCGACAGCCTTGACCACCCTGTTATCAGTTCAAGGAAAGTTACCCAGCTGTCTTTCAGTGAACTATTTATGTGTTAGCTTTTATTTCCTTTAGAAATTGTGTCATATTTTGATGCAACTTCATCATTTATTTTGTAATGTTTAACATGAAGTGCAAATGTAAATCAGTGTCAATCACAGAGATGAATAAATCGCATATAGTCTTACCTATTTGTTTCATATTGGAGTTAAAATCCACACTTGTGATGACATCTCTGTGACCCTTAAAATGTCTCTCTAGGGTCGGATCGTCCTAATATAATGGTATTCATCACACGACATACAATACATTTACATACTTAACAACACTAGTAATAAAGACCAAGTATCAAATGTATGTGATATGACTGTAATGTTATTGTTTTGTAGCACTCACCAGGACAGAGCTCATTGTCAGATCTCTCTCTAAATACAGAACCGCTGCGAATACGAAAGCTTTAGAAAGTTTGCGTAAACGTAACTCAGTCAATGAACACTTCACGTTAATTTATCAAGAAAACCGTTGAGAATGATGATTAATACAACAACAGGTCAGTCAGAGTCTGCTGTTTGTTTACAAGACAAGCTAGCTTAACTTCAAATGTGTCAAGTTAGCATTTCCGGGGCCAAATGTCCGTCAACCAAGACAAAATAATTGTTAAAGATCAGTTTGCATCTTTGTTCGTCCGTTTATTCCGGTGTTTAGAAGCGGATCGGTTGCTAAGGACTGTAGACCGGTCGTTAACGGCATTCATTTTACCCGCCTCGGTCAGCGCATGCGCGTCTTCATTGCACGGTCTTAAAGGGGACGCGTCACTCGGTGTTGCGAGAGTAGACCAAAAGAGTAAAGTTGCAAGTCATGATGAACATTCAGATCAATCATAAATCAGTTCAAAGAGTTGGCAGAAGAGATACATATGGGATGAATTTCGACTCAAAATGATTAACAAATGCACGCACAGTCATCCGTGAACGTGATACACGTTTCATTTGTATTTTACGATTCACAAACCAATGCCTTATGATTTGATTCTGTGACATTTAGATTTGAATAAACACGAAGCGATTTGTACAAATAGAGGCAGATTTGTGATCGCAATGTTTTATTTTGTGTTCATGTATATTGATTTTGCGCATACCAATGAGAAGTTGTGCATTTGTGGATCCTGTGACGCGCGTTCATACATCCTGTTCGGTTCATTTGGATTTTGAGACTTTATGTGGTTTTGCATTGGACAATCCACACACACGCAACTGCAGATCCATGCGCAACCGTGCAGAAAATAACAACTACCACTAGATGGCAGGCTTACGGAAACCATAGGTGCTGGTTAAATCATTAGAATATCATCAAAAAGTTGATGCATTTCACTATTTCCATTAAAAAAGTGAAACTTGTAAATTATATTAATTCATTACACGCAGACTGATATATTTCAAATGTTTATTTATTTTAATTGTGATGATTATAACTGACAACTAATTAAAATACCAAATTGATAAGGCATTTTAATCTCAAAGACAAAGCATTTTCTCATAAAGTTAATAGATGCAGTTATTACAATTACAGTGAAGTAGATGAGTTAGTGCAGTTATTAAAGTTACAGTGCAGTAGATGAGTTAATGCAGTTATTAAAGTTACAGTGAAGTAGATGAGTTAATGCAGTTATTACAGTTACAGTGCAATAGATGAGTTAATGCAGTTATTAAAGTTACAGTGCAATAGATAAGTTAGTGCAGTTATTAAAGTTACAGTGCAGTAGATGAGTTAATGCAGTTATTAAAGTTACAGTGCAGTAGATGAGTTATTTTTAAAAGATCTGCTTCTAAACAGTTAAACACTTTTTTGAAAAAGGACGTGGCGAGTGTGTCCAGGTTGCATGTTGAGGACTTAAGATGCCAAAGTTTTCTGATCAAACTTTACTAATTTCTTAGATTGTTGTAATAAAGTCAGACTGACCTGAGTGCCATGTAGGGCTTTGCTGACTGCCATTCTGAAATTATTTATCTTCTCAAGGAAAAAAGTTGCAAACTTGTCATCAGAAAGCATTTAGTAGGGGACTTGACTTGGGGGTTTGTTAGTCTCTCTACAGTAGCAAAAAGCATATGACTGATGTTGCAGTTAATAGAAATAATGTCTAGCTTTGCCTAATTCGATATTAAAGGCATGCAGGCTGTCTTTATAGATATTATAGTGAACTTCAAGTTTTGTTTTTCGCCAAATATGTTCAGCATAAGTTTTTTTCAGTTTGGACAGTTATTTTATTTATTTTAGTAAATAATTTTTTTGTTTGTGTTTGTTCATACAATAGACACTATTTTTAAATAAAACATTGAATAAAACTATCAAATTGATTGAATTAACAAAATAAATATAATTTGCATGATAATTTATTTTTACTTTTACTGTGACGTCATCTATTGAATCGGGTAAGGTCATGTAACTGAACCGGAACTGTCATCTGCTGATATTTATCAGATTTATACTGTCATTATAAATAACACATTGTACAAATAAGCACAATGTATTGAGATTTAAGTTTTATGGTTGAAACTAAGGTAAAAAAGAGAGCACAGATTGTTCAAGTAAATGTTGCTTACTGAATACGAAGTGAGTATTAAACTATGGGCTACATATTTAATTATGAATTTGATCTTGAAAGACTTCATTTTGTTTTTCTACATTATTTTATAAGCGGTCTTCATAATAACCGCTAGATGGCAGGAGTGACAAACATAGGCAGCGGCAGTGAGTTTCCGGTGTTGTGCCGAATATGGTCAGATTATTATTATCAGATTACTAACTGCTCCTATTCCCCACTGCATGTGCATTGTTTGTCAACATTGTTTATTTAATTGTGATGTTGACACATGCTTTACTAAAATAACCCAGAACGTTTCCTTAACTATAAATAGATTTTTTGATCTTTTGAGGAACAAGGAGGTGATTATACTGACATTAAATTAATAAACCAGATGTTTCCTTACAACCACATATTGTAATTAATGTTTAATTTGGTTGAAGACCCAAACATTTCCTGTTACTGTCAATGAGAGCTAACAGTGAGGAGTGACTGTATGAGGAAACGGTACTTATAGTTATATTTAGATTTGTTTCAACTTGATTATCCGTTCCTTGAAATGGAAATGTACAATTGCCACTGATATCAAAAGATGACATGACAGATAAACAAATCTGCAAGTGAGGCAGGCCTACAATACAGTATACAAAAATAAAAATAAACAAGCAAAAAAACATTTCACCGCTTCTGAAAACAGTCCCATTTAAACCCTGGTTTATTGTCCTGGTTCTAAACGTCCATACATTACTGTTGATAAGGTTCAGTTGTCGTGTAGGTGTTGCCGCTCCGGGTGAAGTGTTACTCAAACACCTCATCTGTACTTTGATTCATGCAGAGCCTTGAACTCTCTAAGAATGAAGATGTTTTAAGAGTTACAGTTTTTCTCGATTGTTTACACACAAATATTGGTACTTGAGACACAATGACCACAACATGTAACTCATTCACCAACCCCCTGAACCAATTCTGTTAAACTACAAGTACAATTCCAAAGACACTTTTTTCAAAACACTACACACAATTCTCTGCATTTTTTGCACATTTTTTCTCAAGGAACACACTGCCATTCAAATATGCACACTGACTCATCACATGGGCAAACACCTGTCACAAATGTGTAAACCCCTTCTCCAAGCTATGGAAGACACATGTGGAGATATAGCAGCTGATGCTTTTCATGGCTGGACTGAAAAACATTGCTTGTGATGTGGATGAGGTGCTGTGGTCAGACCCAAACCGAAGAAAAGATGCAGCACAGTTTTGTTACTGTAACTGTATACAGTAAATTCTTCTGTTGTTTTGTATGTACACCTCTGTATGCGCAACTTTGCGTTGGTTGGGATGTACACAGTACATTCTCTTTGTTGGAAAAATAAAATATATTTGTTATCGTGTATTTGTGTGTTCTGACTATAAAAACTATTTTATATATATATATACTAAAAATATTTTACTACACACTTATATATGTACTGTCTGTAGTAAGTGTAACACTGAACCAAATAAAGACCAAAGTCATTATGATGAATGGAGAAGTGTTTTCCATTCATCATAGTGTTTTATAAAGAGCACATCAGTGTTCAACTGGTTCTTATAAATGTCTATTCATATGATGGTTTGTGTGTGTCATTTGAAAACAAAATACCATTTTGAGAAGAAAGAACATTGTTTTGAATGTAAAGTTTCATTTTGCAGGAGAATTGAGGAGTTTTGCTCATTGTGTTTGTGTTTTTTGATTTGTGTGTAGAGTTCTGAGAATATGAGGCATGCTTTCAGAAAATGTGTGTAAACAATTGAGAAAAACTGTAATAGTAAACCTGTATCACCTGTAAGTTTATGTCATTTGACATTGATGTATTGATAAAGTAAAGGCAAATGTTAGACATTAACTAGAGGAACCTATTTTTTTCTTTGGGGAATGATGACACTTTGTTACAAGGAAGTCAAGTTCATTTTTTGTGTGTAGCATGTCATTGATGTAATACACATTCTGATACCTAACGGGACAATAATGAGGAGAAATGTTGTTTACCTGAACAAACCTCTCACTCTCTGGCGTTCTTTTGGCATGCTTGACCTATTTTTCTTCCCAAGCCAAACAAGCAGCTTCCTCTGCTGCATTAACCCTGCACATTAGCGCGATATACACGACAACAGCTATAGTCTGTTATATCCTTAAAGAATGTCTCGCACAAGGCCTTGGGCTCCGATTGTACACGCATAACGGAAACAGTCATAAGATTCTGCGTTTTCGGAGCGATTGCTTGGACGACTGACCATCTGGTCAATGCGTCTCTGTTAGATGCTTTGATGGAGGTCCTTAATGAACCATTTACTGTACATTTGACAGCATCTCTTAAAGCTGTGCATTTTGCACAAAATCTGATTAAGCCTTTGCCAAAGAAGTAAATTAATAAAGGCAACGCTTTTGATGTCAAACACTAATGAAGTTACCATATTACATTAATGATGAACTTTATTTAATGACGAAGTTTCTTCGAGGGTTAGGTTTCGTCCATATTTTGACCCAACCATGGGCAAAAACAACCTAGTATTTTTCAAAGTGCAGGCTGGCTTAAGATGGTCTTTTTCCCAAATAACTCAAGTTTAGAATCATGAGTGTGATTTAAACTTTAATCTGTTTGTTATAATCCAACTAAATAAATCTGTTAAGACCTGTGTGTCCAGTCCGCTGTGTACGTGTATTGTTTCACGAAGGTCTGAAGCGATCACTTGAACTTCTATTTAAAATGTTGGCAACAACCCAGGTAAAGCTGTACAGCTCCTGTCTATTTATTAAACACAATTCACCATTCTTGCCTGAAAACTTCTTTTACGTTTAGTACAGTATCAGTCAGTATGTAAGCAGATAACAGAATGAGCTCAGTCCACGCTGAGAACACTGCTTGCTTTTGTTTGCTGCTTAAAGAAAAGGAAAAAGGTTTCCTATGTTCGCGTGACAAAACACTGTTTACAATCCCCCGTGAGTGAAGAGATCCCTGCCCACTTCTGACATCTGAGAGAGGAGAAAAACAAATCTCACTCACAAACTGTAGTTTGGATTTAGTCAATTATTTTTTTCTTTTTATACCAGCTTCTTGGATCTGATTCGGATGAAATTTTGTTTGTTTCATAAAGTGTTTTAGTCGGCCTATTGCTTGGTGGGAAGCACGTTTGGTCATAGCATTGCAAATTCTGGAATGCACAAAGTGTCCACATCCTTGTTCCTGGGTGTGTGCTTGAAGGAGGTTGTCTGCCAAAGGCAAAAGCATGACCATAAACCCACTCAACCCGCACAAACGGCTATTAAGAAATGAAGGGTACAATGTGAAGATGATCTTCCACAAATGTGTATGTTAAATTTGTAATGATAATATACCAGGTGTGGCCCTATAGCCTCAATAATCAAATCTATTTTATATTTTTGAAGCATTTCAGTTTGAGATCGACCAGGATTGTCACCTACTTTTATCTGTCGTATTTATTTTCTTTTTGATATAATATTCATTTATTGATGTATGAAAAGCAGGGAGTTCATTTGCAGTTCAGTTGTCACCATGACTTTCTCTATTCTGCCTGTCTGTCACTCACACACACACACACACACGCACGCACAAACACACAAACACACACACACACACACACACACACACACACACAAAGACACAAAGACACAAAGACACACAGAGAGAGACTGATTCTGTTTTAACACGTAAAAAATTATGTGGAAACAATAATCAGTTTCTGGCTCAATTTTTTTGTTTGTTAGAGATAGTGTGTTCTAGTTCTACCTGTTTTGACCTGTAAGTACAAGTAAACGGCCGATGGGGATTTAGCAGGTGTTTGAAGTGAACGTCCTCTGAGAGTGGAATGAGACAGCCGAGCAAACGCCTTATGCTCGCTCCAACTCGTTGTCTTCACATTTTATTCACACACATTATTAAAGATTTAATAAAAACGTGTTGAAACGTTGTATAAACTGAAAACAATCTAACAACACATGAACAAATCTTTGAGTCAAGACCCAGAAGAATGAGAGCAGAAAGTTTTTATGAAATACTGTTGAAAATGCTTGTGAGCTTTTTCTTATTGTTTGTTTTGAATAATACCCATAGTATTCCTTCACATGCTGTAGTTGCTTTTCTTGGTTTCTTGGCAAACAATTTAGTTTTGTCCATTTTTACCATACACCTCATACAGTACATAGATGGTTTAAGCGAACCTGAGGAATTAAAAGCACATACTGTACAAATATGACACACGGACGTCACTTGGCATCTATCTGCACTGTATTTCACGAATCCGTTTCTTAATGATATATTTTTAGAATACGATAGTGATGGAGCGGATAAGGAGATAAGCGATAAGGAGAAAGAGTTCTGTCATTGTCATTTTATAATACGTATCAGGAAAACATAAACATGCTTGACCACGTATTTTTCTGCATTTAACACATTTGTGAAATATTTGCCGTATTGAGACGAAGAATTTCAACTTTAGAGAAAACACCGAACACCGAAAACAAAAACTGTTCCATTACCTAATTCAGAAGTAAAAGTATCTAAAGCATGACCATAAACACCTTCCTCTTTTATAGAGTTTCCCTGCCCACAGAGGGCTGCAGGAGTTCGGCTTTAATCTGATGTGACATACGTTTTATAGCCTGTCTGAATCACATGACTGAATACCAGTCCAGGGCGTCTAACCTCAGTACAGTTTTCCTGAGAAAGTTGCTTAATGCCGGCAGCTCATACATGCTCTGACAGATATAATGGATAAATTCCATCTTAATAAGTCGGTCTAATAAAGACAGAAAGGAGTTTTGTTCCAAGAGCTCAGGTGTGCAGATTCAAAACTGAAAACTTGCCCTGAAATGACATTAGATGTGATTCTGCATTACTGTGTCTGCCTTGTTTTCCACCTGTGGATGAAGGAAGTGTAAATCAGATAAATAAACCAAAGTGTTTCCTGTCACAGCGCTCATTGTGGGCTATTGACAGATGCAGAGATTTCATTATGAGTGTGTTGAGCGGTTGCGCCAGGGCAGGTTCTCAAAGATACTTTGGGTTTTTTTTCTGTGATGATTCAGACATTGAGCCGTGACGGTCCTTGCACAAATCCTGCCAAACATGTTTGGATCATATTCACAGCGAAACACAAGCAAAAAGCTTGCTTGCCTTATATTTTCATGATAGGAAAGTTAGGTACTTGAAAGTCGTTCAGTAAAGCACGGTAAACATATCAAATCAAAGTAAAATTCTGTTTTAATATCTATTTTCACTATTGGTTCTATCACGTTATATTAAATGATTTGTCATACGTATGACGGATCCGTATGCTTTTCATTTGGAAGTTACCCCAGCAGGTTTAAAATCAGATGACATGAAGTAGGTTTGGCGTTCACAAACACGAGGCCATTTCCAATCCTCAAGAGAGTATGTCTGTGAAAGATCTGAGTGCTTTAAATTGACACATCATATGTTTAGCCGAACACTAAAAAGTACAGTGTTACATAATGACAGTTTATTAAATAATAAATGGGGAAATGTGACAAAGCTTTACAGTAAAAAGTACCGCATGCTTTCTGTTAGGAAATAATAACATAAGACTTTACAGTTTTTTTGGATTGCTAAACGACAGTGGGCACAACTAGAGTCACTATATATATATATATACAAGGTAGAGCTCAGAAAGACTAACTTTGAAAATGGAACAAGGAAGACGGGTTCGTGGAGTTAGAGGGGTGGCGGGGAGAGGGCGGATGCGTGGAGGAAGACACAGAAGACAAAGAGCTGTTATTTCAGATGAAATAAGGGCTTCACGTATAGACCCTGTGGAATATTTACACAAATATATATTACAGTAAGTTTGACTGTAAAATATATTTTTACAACAGGACCCAAAGGCCGACCCCAACAGGAGGAAGAGGAGAAATAAGACTCTGTATGAAGTCACTGAAATTACATAAATATAAATCAATACATGTAAATATTTCCTAAATGTGTATGCATGTGTGTTTTTAAATACAAAATTAATACGTAGAGTACACAGACATATATAATATAAACAGAAACTTTTATTCTGGATTCGATTGATCGTTTGACAGCTCTAATTTAAAGAGACGTGTCTGACAAGGTTATTATAGTTGACTGAAATTAAAACCTTAAAAACTTTCCTGTTTATTAAAATCAGATCAAATATCAGCGTAAACAGTTTTGCAAAAACTTTAAGTAGATGAAAAACTCAAAATTATAATAAATATAATACTACAATTATATTTATTCAAACAAAAACTACAATAAAAATACATTGTCATCATACATATTACAGAGCAACATAAAAT
The DNA here is from genome assembly GCF_947034865.1 of Barbatula barbatula. NCBI lineage: Eukaryota > Metazoa > Chordata > Actinopteri > Cypriniformes > Nemacheilidae > Barbatula > Barbatula barbatula. The sequence goes on along the minus strand of NC_136783.1, from coordinate 3,451,920 downwards.
ATACAGATAAATATAAATTAAGAATATAAATTAGCAAAAAAATAAAGGCTAATTTATAATTTGTATAAAACCACAATGTATATGTTAAGACTGTATAATAGAAATTGTGCTCTATCACACATTGACTAAATAAATTAGATACAATTATAGAGTTTACAACATATTGTAATCTCAAATGTCTTTAAAAATGTGATTTTTAACACTTTTTATAGGATTTACATGTAATATACTTCATATAGATTTTGTGTCACAGTAGGCAGCACTGCTCCATTTATAACCAAAAGTGAGAAGTTAATGGTTAAACGCTGTTGGGGTTTGCTAGTGATGAAATTCCCTAAAACAACAGAGAATTCAGAGAATGCAGAGGAGTCAGTCTGTCTGAGGTCGAAGCTGAACTAAAACATGAACAAAACTGCTTTTGACTGGTATGTGTCATGAAAACATGGAGTAATTCATCACCCATCATGTGATGGTCACTCGAGATTCATTTAATCACATTACCAAACTGCCCTCCAAAAGACAAAAACTGACACATGTGTTTTACAAGAACTGACCCGTTTATCTGGGATGCTTTTTCTTTAAATCATGTTGTCTACTTCCACGAAAGAGTTCGAATATCAAAGTAGCCGCAACATCATGGCCCATATCTTATTTGACATCCATATTTTTCCAACCAACGCTCGATTTCTTTTATTTGGGTCACCTCATTATGCATGTACAGTTGCAGCCACATATGTGAGCGTCATTGTTAGTAGGACACAGATGGTGATGTCATACACCTGTTTTCTAAGATTGTTGTCATCCGCTCACCCTAAGTGCATCTCATTTTACAGCTGACCTACTACCTGACCGCGTATGTAGGTTAGTTAGCAAGGGACATGTGATCATTGTGATGGTTATATGCGTAGGAAAAAATAACATCATCACTTTACAATATATACAAAAAGGAAGCTTGGAAGTAGGATGTTTCTGCTCCTCTAAACATGACTGTTACTCATTTAGCTATCATTCAATTATGCTTCTATTATATTTCCAAACTATTGTAGGTGATTGTACTGTACAGCCTTTCTACGAGACAAAGATAGCATTTAATTTTTTTTTAAGTATTTCTGAATTATAGGTGTGTTTAGGTAAAATTATCATTTTGGTTTCATTCTGTGAACTACAGACAATATTTCAAATAAAAATATTGTTTCTATTTGCAAGTTATGTATGTGAAGTGCGAGACAAAATGCAATGTGCCGTTTCAGAAAATACCTCAGACTTTATATGCATCGCACACACACACGGACACAATAGTGTGGAGAACTTCCAATGATTTCTCACACTGTAAATTGTATCTCCAAACCATCACACAAGCCTTTCTGCAGTTTTGCAAACAATATTCAGTTTGATAAATAATTACTTGACAATTGACCCTCCTTGTGGGGTCATTTAGTCACCACAATGTATAGAAACCTGTACACAAGCAGCTAAAAAAACACAAAGAAATCAAGTTATGTTCGTGTTCAAAGGTAGCGTCATGACTTTATTAAAATCCATGAAAAATGCACAGCCTCAATCCAAATCCAAAACAATATTAAAACTTATTTGACAAACTGAGGTTACAATTTTCTGTATTGAATATAAATTGTAATACTAAAATCTCAAATGTATTCTCGGTTAACAAAATACGTAGATACATGATAATTCTTCTATAGATTTATTTTCTCATACTGAATTTGAATACATGGAATAGTGATCTAAATAATTTACGATATTTTAGACGCTAATATATCTGTTTGGAATGTGTTATGCTGGACGAAGGCGGGCGTTAGCCGCAGGCAGAAATAGGTTGGCTGAGCCCACTGAAGTAAGATTTCTCCCACTCGCTCATCACCTCGAAGTGCAGCGGCTGTCGACAGAAGTTACACTCGGCGGATGAGTGTGGCTTCAGCTCAAGACCCACCTCCTTCCAGGTATGAGTTAGCTTATCTGCGATAGACAAAGTCATTGATTATTGTGCCGCACGACACAACTATGCATCAACACTGTACCAAACCTCGTCCAATCAAACTTACCGACAAAGTATTTCATCATCTGCGGCGTGTGATGTGGCGTGGGGGCGATCCGGAGCATCTCCTCCCCGCGTGCCACTGTGGGATAGTTAATGGCCTGGACGTAGATGTTGTAGCGGCTCATCATGATGTCACAGAGCTCAGAGTTTTTCTCTGCGTCCGCGACCTGATTATAAGCATTCGAATTAGCCATGCACACATAAACATACAGTTTCGTAAATAACAGAAGGCACATATACATCATAAAGTGTGACCGTTGCCTATACGTACTCTGACTGGAATGATGTGGCTGGGGCAATGGACTACAGGCAGGCCAGTATCCATCAGCATCTGACGCAGCAGCTTAACATTGCGCTGGTGCTTTCGTCTCAGCGCACAACCTTCTTCGCTCTTCAGGATCTGAATGGACTCGCGGGCACCGGCGAGCAGCATGGGCGGGAGGGAAGTAGTGAAAATGAACCCAGCGGCATAGGAACGGACGGTGTCGACTAAGGCATTGGTACTAGCGATGTAACCTCCGACACACCCGTACGCTTTCCCTGTGAAGATAAAACCGCATTAGAGGAGGCAGCAGTGTGTCCTGTAGCACTACAAAGATTGTACTGCACCAATGGAGAAAAAGAGAGTGTGTATTGACCATTAACAGTCAAACAGTTCCTGTTCGGCTGTATTTACTGACACAAGGTTTAAAAATGTCAACCAATCGGGTGATTTGTTTGTAAATTCATTGGTGACTCACTCTCAATCACATATACAACCATTTCCTCTGAATGAATGACTCACTCGACTCAGACGACTCAAAAATGAGCAAATACGTGATTTGCCTTCGAGGAAATTAAATCTTTAATAATCACGCAACAATATAACCTTTATGAACCTATATTTAAAAATATTAATGATGACCTCAGCTGAAACACTCGAATTGCCTTCTGGGTCATCTCAAGCAGGCTGACAAACAGCCATTCAAGAGCAATTCAATAAGAGCAAAACAGGAGCTCTTGTTGCTAGGCAACAAGACAGCAGCTTCTGTTCAACAAGTATCCACTAGAGCATTGAGTGACAAAACCAGACCTCCGCTGTCACGTCCACAGACCTGGCCTTCATTCAAAACTAACAATGCAGCTACACAAGGAAAGCTTGGTTTAAAATACCCACGTCCCAATTGACCAAAACAGGTCATACTCACCAAGAGTTCCAGAGATGATGTCCATCTTGTGCATTACATTGTCCCGATCTCCGATGCCACCTCCCCTGGCTCCGTACAGTCCGACGGCATGGACCTCATCCACAAAGGTGATGGCACCAAACTTGTGTGCAACATCGCACATCTCCTCCAGAGGACATACAGCACCTAACACAACAAACAAGAGTCACCATTAACTACGGGCGGGAGCGTGCGTCCCCGGAGCGTAACAAAGTGGTCCTTACTGACCATCCATAGAGTGCACGGTCTCAAAAGCCACGATCTTCGGAGTGGCTGGATCTGATTTCAACAGGAGCTCTCGCAAATGGTTGGCGTCATTATGGCGGAAGATAAACTTCTTGGCACCGCTGTTCTTGATGCCCTGTATCATGGAGGCATGGTTGCCTGCGTCCGAATAGATCTCACAGCCTGAAAAGAAAATACAAACAGGTTGGAAATCTGAACGGTTGGCTCGCGTTTCATCTGAAATGCCAGGCAAAATAATTACCAGGTAGTATTTTTGCTAGAGTAAAGAGCGTAGAGTCATTGGCCACGAAACAGGAGGTGAACAACAGGGCGGCGTCTTTTTTGTGGAGATCGGCAAGCTCGTGCTCCAGGTTGACGTGAAACTTACTCGTCCCTGATATATTTCGAGTACCTCCGGCTCCTGAACCATGTTTTTGCAGCGTGTCCCTGTTGAAAGAGAACAAAGGGGGCTGTTAATCCAAAGCGTCTTAAGTTACACAACACACAAACGGGTGAATTTGAAGGCATAACATAACATTTTGCCCCAAAATATATAACTGAATCCTTTTTATTTCCTCAAATGTATACTTTGCATCATGTAATTCTTAAAAACTATTTTATTATATCTGAAATTTTTATTTTACTTGAATACTTTAAGGCAATACAAGACAAATCACACACTTTTTTCACATACATAAGATTTTGCTACATAGTGAGAATATTTTTGTCCCCAACTGTCATGAAAATAACATCACAATGCAGTTTCAAAAAACAGAATTGGTTTTCCTAAAAGTACATTTTTGTATTTACTATCCAGTGAAATATGACATGCACCTCTTCTTGTAGCTTTGCATGATTCACTTACATTATAGATTGCACAACCCGTGGATGGCGGCTCATGCCGAGATAGTCGTTGCTGCACCACACTGAAACGTTCCTCTTGTGGGACAAGGACTCGGTGTAATTGTCCGCCATCGGGAACTCGGTGGCTCTGCGGTTCACCGTTTTAAACACACGGTATGTGTGATCGTTCTTCTTTGCCTCGATTTTCTTCTCAAAGAACTCATCATAGCGAAAGTTGGAGACAGCTGGGGAAGAACACAAGCCATATCAAAACGAGAAGTGGTTTACAGTTTCAGCACTGCGCTTTTGGCACAACCCTTAGCGCAAGACGTAGATGTGTAAAAGCTCTTACTCTTGGGCATGTTCTCCTGCAGCAAGTGAGAGACGCTGGTTGGCCGTTGTTTCATCAGCTTCCTCATGAGGTTCCCTCCAACCTTAGTGTCCTTGACCAAGGGTTTCAGCTCAGATTGAGAGACATCTGAAAAGTGGATCACCTTTAGATGTCAAGCCACTGACAGTTTCACGTTAGCTGTAATTAAAATCGAGACGAAGATCCGAAAGTAGCGAATCACGTCACAAACCTTTGCACACGGTGCGAACTTCAGAAACGTCTTCCTGTAGTTCCATGCGAGCTTGCCGAACCACGCTGCTGTTCTTCTGGCCCATCTCAGCTGCCAGGAAGGGGCATTTGGAGGCCGCAGATTGACCTGTTGAAGGTGCGGGGTGGCCCAGAGGTACTTGGAGGGGACCTTTAGGCTCTAATTCAAAAACGACTTTTTAGTTTAAATAGTAACGGAATGGTGAGAATAACAAAACCGCATACAAAAATAATACATTTGGCTCCCTCACAAGTATATATTGTACTTCCATAATGCAATGCACTCAACATTACCATCCATTTCCAAATACATAGACACATCCATTTTTCAAACACAACTGATCTACAAATGGCAATTTACAAAAATATAACTGCTATTTACGCATTTCTGATTGTGATAATGCATATGCAGTGCAATAACTTCATGTGACACTTCAAAGTGTTTTTCTCAAATAAATAAAAATAGCAAGCAGTATAGTGTAGACTGTAGGTAGCAAGCACATCCTTGAACAGGTGCATAAACAAGCAATGGCTAAACAGACTGACCCTCATTGGCAGGGGTGGTATTCTCGACCTTCTGAAAGCTGGCAGAGGAAGAGCAGACAGAGCGGACCAGTGGCCTCGAGGCAAGGTCCATCATGACTGGACATTTCACTGCGTACGCAACCAAGGACTTTCTAGTCTGCTGCAGGAAAGCTTGGGGGACACGAGACAGGAATGGGCAGCGGATGAAGGCATCCATAATTGATCGTCCAAGCCTGAAAGGAAATAAAGCAGTGTTAATAAAGAGGTGTGATGCCAAAAATAACACGGTCAATTGTTGCAACCTTGATACACATTAACCATGTATAGTCATAAATCTGCCAGAAAAACATGGTTGCTACACTTTGATACGCCATTCATAAAGAAATATATGGTCTAAAGCAGTAACACAAATAAAACATTGATGCGAAATAGTTTGAAAAGATTACTTGGAATGAAAGTGACCATATTTAACGATCAAACTATTCAACTAAAACAAAATCATAAAACAGAAGTCTGTCAAGATAACGTAACATCACGTCATGTCCTTCAAAACCTGAAAGATTACGCCACATCTCACGTTTTGTAAACAAATCAAATGTAAGCCTGCAAATAAACTTCAGGTAACTTGCATTTCATGAGAGAATATCTAGCGTGTGTATACAGATGCACATCTGAGCACATAATAACCCCTCAAAGTGCACTTTACTGCAAGACTTGTGTCGTGTAAGAGGACTCAACCAGTGAACTGTTGAATATATCGTATCGCACGTCAACTCCCATGAGCAAGTCGACTGACGTTACGTGTATGTGCGTGCTAATACGCGTAACGTTAGCATGAATGTGCTACCCTAGTTTAAAATTGAATGACTCACTTCAGTTTGATCCAAGATCACTGTAGTTTAAACGAGGTGCGAGCCTGTGACCGTCCCGGCTGTCACTAGATAATATGGTGGTGTTGTTGTGCGTGATCTGTTCTGCTGTTGAGACGAGCGCGTATCTTCGTTATCCTACACTGAGGACGAACGAGAGGACGAACGGACGCACCGGGGCTTTATGAAAGAGCCGCACCTACAACTATCGCGAGATGTTGCACGCTATGACGTGCCATTCCGAGAACACACCCATTTCCTTCCTCGAAACACGATTGCGTTATTATTAAACTCTCTTGTCCGTCAACCACCACAAAACAATTCATTCATATGAGAAACAGAATGAGGAATACACATCCATTTAGAGTGAAACAAGAAAATAAAACATTATAAACCAGTGCCAGAGCCAGAATAGAGTACACTACAGCAGAACAGCTAATATATTTATATAAAGTTTGTACTCGAGCGCGCTCGCAGTGTTATAAGGTCTTATTGCAGTTTTACTTGTTCTAAACCAGTCAATCTAAAACAGCAGTACAATCAGACATTCTTTTAAAAAGAGACATTTCTTTTGGAGTCAAATAATTCATTTTATTTCTTTATTTTAAATTGTAATTATTTTAATTTATATATATATATATATATATATATATATATAAATTTAAATAATATATCTGTTTTTTTCGATGCCATTACCGTATTCTTCCTGCTTTGGAACGATGCCCATTGTGAAAAGCGCTATATTATAAAACAAGGAAAGGTGCGACATCTAGCGGACACTTAGTCGCATTACTTTATGTTAGTGTCGCGTATATCGTGTATTTGTCTTTAAAATTATGAATATTTAAAGTTGCTTTGGCAATATAAAGCCATTTTACCACTATTTTTGTGCAGGCATTAGAAGCATTTCTATTCATTTATGATTAGTTTATGGTCAATTAATTTTGTAGCCATTCATTCATTTGGTGCATGAAAGGGTTTTCTTCTCTTTCCTTACTACTTTATTGTTATAAATGGAGATTTTAATTACAGATTAAGATATAACATGTTAAGAGCGCTGGTCCCCTCAATACTATTTGTTTATCATACTGGAGTTGTCCTGAAGTTTGGTCTGGCTTGCACCAATTATCCTTTCAGCTGTCCGTTGCAGTCTTCATCTTAGAATGGCTGGCTGACCACAACCAAACAGTTGAGAGCACAGAAGAGCAATGATCAAAGAATTACATCAATTCTGAGGATTTTTTTTCAATGGCAGCTGCTGTTAGCACATTGAAGCAATATTTAAAAATAGATAAATATTCCCATTTTTGTTATTATTTTAGAGATATTATTGTAAACTGGGATCACTGTAAACATTATGCAAACACAGTGTATACACATAACGAATATTGTGTATATGAGTAGGTTACAAATGTATTTTATAAATAATATACAAATCTGTTTAAAAAACTGAACCAACTGTTAAATTAACCCAGAAAATGTTGCTATTGGACACAACCCAGCATGATCATTTATAACCCAACTGTTGGGTTTGTACATTTTTGACCCAACACTGGGTTTAAACCCAACATTTTTTAGAGTGTTAACTAATAAATATAAAAAAGGACCTTTGTTTCTCCAGATGAAAAGTATTTCAGACAATGTCCTCTCTTGAAGCCGAATTGTTGAATGTCTAGTAGGTTGATCTGTGAGAGACATGCTGATAACAGGTTAAATACCACCCATTACAGTGCCTTTGGAAGGAAGGGCAGGAGTGTGATTGGTATTTAGCTGCTGACCACTGAGGGCAGGGTCATATTAAAGGACCTGCATCATCCTTTGTTATGCAAATATGTATAGCATATTTTATCATCCATTTCCTTACTTACAGAAAATATCTCAAATCTCGATCTTGGTTCCTTGTGTTCTCCCTATGCGTCCTCAATAACCGTCAACGACCGGTTCCAATACCCAAGAACACAAGGGCTGTGTCAAAATAGCCCCTATACCCTAGTACACTATTTGAGGGGACATCCATTTTCAGTGGTGTCTGAACTTATAGTGGAAATGATTGAATGCATTCATTCAATTCCATGATGCATCGTTATAATGAGAGCATACATTCACTGTCCAAATTCACACATTTGTTTTCATTCACATCTTTAAGTAATAGTGAATAAGGGTGTAGTAGGGGGCTATATAACTTCTTGATTGCCCCGAGCTGAGTTCGGGACATGAACAATGGGTAGGCAATGGGTATATTTTGCACGGATGATTTTATATCCTTTCATATTGTATTTTTTGTTATTTTGTGTGTGGCGCAGGTGTATCGCCCTCTAATGGCCAGCTCTGTGTATCACTTTGGTATGGATTCCATTTAGCTGTCTCTCCCTTTAAAGTTCACAACCATTCAGGGCCGCTATTTAACATTTGGATGCAGCACCCCCCCCCCATCCCCTCCACCTTTTAGAATAAATAAAGTATTTTCTTACACTGTAAAACATTTCCAATTTAACAAGTAAATGAAATTATTTAAACAATCTGTTTCAATTTGAAATTGCTTTAAAAAATCTTTAGGGCAGTCCAGCAATTTAATGCTTTTGTTATTTATTGCGATAATTTTACAGTAACACATCCATTATTTTTTCCGTTCTTTTGGGTGAGTTTAACCTACTGTATATATTTAAAATGGGAAAAAGCACAGTTTTAATGACTTAAAATCAGTCAGCTGCAGAAAGCTTTTCATTATATTCATATACTTTCAGATACTGGACCAATGGACTATAAGTTATGTTTTTACACATCTTTTATGACTTGGCTGGGTGTCATGATCCTGCCTCTCCTTGTCTTGGTTTTCGAGTCTTGTGGCAGGATCATGTCAGTCCCATGTGTTTTGTGTGGAGAAAGAGCATTGTTTTGGTTTGAGAAGCCATGCTCTCTCTCCGGTGTCACGTCCTTTAGCCCCGCCCCCTTGTTTCCCTGTTAGCAGCCCATTAGTGTTAGTCTTGTCTCCAGCCCTGATCCATCTTTCCCTTAGTGTTTCAGTCCCCTCACCTGCCTCGTGTAATCCTCCTGTTAGCTTTCCCTTAGTGTTTCATCCATGTCACCTGTGGCCACTCTCCCTGTGTCATCTGTCCTTGTTAGTGTTTCCCTTTATCAAGCCCAGTTTCCCTCTGTCCCTTGTCGGTTCATTGTCATTTTGTCATTATCGTACCTCCTCACATCACCTTGTTGGATTATTCATGTCTATGGATTATCGTGTTTGTTCCTGTTCTAAGTTTGTGGATTTTGTTGATTTATTATTCAAAGGACTTTGTTTGTTTTGTTCCCCTTGTGGAAAGTTTTAGTTTACATTTTTGTCTTGTTTTAGATCATGTTCTCCCCATCGAGGGTCTTTTGTTTAAATAAAGTTTTTGTTATTTAACTCTGCTGCCTGCGTTTGGGTTCTGTCCACACACCGTGACAGCTGGGTATGTATATAGGGATACTGGTAGGTGTGTTCCACTTCAAAAGAAAGAAAGACAGACCATTTAGGCCAAAGGTAGGGGTTAACTAAATCTTATTTCACCATTTGATTTTACTATCGGGTCTATTTAACGGTCCAGTAGCATTCGAACAAAGAAACTGAATAATGTAGAAATGAAACACTGCCTCTTCACTGTATGAATTAAATATTTAAAATAAGTATACAAAACGTATTAAGTCAAGAGCAGTTCATGATTTTGTATTTTGTTGTTTCATTTACATTTACATTTAGTCATTTAGCAGACGCTTTTATCCAAAGCGACTTACAGATGAGGAAACATTGGAAGCAATTATAACAACATAGGCAACAAAATACATAAGTTCATCAAACTAGTCCATTAAAGCCTAGCACAGTATAAAAAGCTAAGAATAGTGAGGTTAGTAATTTTTTTTATTTATTTTTTTATAAGAAGGAAAGGGAAGAGAATTAGGAAAAATCAATCAGCGACGTGTTGACGGAAGAGATGCGTTTTAAGGCGTTTTTTAAAGATGGCAACCGAGTCTGCTGATCCGAGTCACACTGTTCACCAATGTGGAACAGATCCAGAGAAGGTACGGGAGAGTGATTTTTGGTTGGTACCACTAGTCGTTGTTCCTTTGCAGACCGCAGTGATCTGGCAGGAAAATAGATCTGCATTAGCGAGTGGAGATACGATGGTGCAGATCCGGTGTTGGTCTAGTAGGCCAGGAGCAAAGCTTTGAACTTTATGCGGGCGGCAACAGGGAGCCAGTATAACCTGATGAAGAGCGGAGTTACATGCGCTCTCTTTGGTTCATTGAAGACCACTCTTGCAGCCACATTCTGGATCATCTGTAGAGGTTTGATTGTGCAAGCAGGAAGTCCAGCCAGAAGCGCATTGCAATAATCCAGTTTGGACAGGACAAGAGCCTGGACTAGGACTTGCGTAGAGTGCTCCGATAGGAAAGGTCTAATTTTCCTAATGTTGTAGAGGATGAATCTACAGGACCGGGGTGGTGCTGGCAACATGACTTGTGAGGTTAAGCCGATCATCGATTACCACTCCCAGGTTTCTGGCTGTGCTGGACGGTGTAATCGTTGATGAGCCTAGTTGAATGGCAAGGTTGTGGTGAATCTTTGGGTTGGCCGGGATCACGAGCAGTTCCGTTTTTGCAAGGTTTAGCTGCAGGTGATGATCCTTCATCCAAAGCGAGATGTCACTCAGGCATGCCGCGATGCGAGCAGCGACCGTCGGATCGTCCGGTTGAAATGACAATTAGAGTTGTGTGTCGTCGGCATAGCAGTGATAGGAGAAGCCATGCTTCTGAATGACCGAGCCGAGGGATGTCATGTAAATGGAGAAGAGTAGCGGTCCAAGCACTGAGCCCTGTGGCACCCCCGTGTTGAGCTGTTGGGACGCGGAGACCTCATCTCTCCAGGATACTCTGAATGACCTACCCGAGAGGTATTGCAACGCCATTCCAGACACCCATAGCACTGAGAGAAGCCAGGAGGATGTGATGATTGACAGTGTCAAAGGCAGCAGACAGATCCAGTAGGATGAGCACAGATGACATGGATGATGCTTTTGCCAGTCTCAGGGCTTCGATGATTGAGGGCAGTGCAGTCTCTGTGGAATGACCGGTCTTGAACCCAGACTGATTGCTGTCCAGGAGGTTGTTTTGCATGAGAAAGGAGGAGAGCTGGTTGAACACACCTCGCTCCAGGGCTTTGGCGATGAAGGGAAGAAGGGAGACAGGCCTGTAGTTTTCTAGCAGTGTAGGGTCCAGGGTGGGTTTCTTTAGAAGCGGTGTGATGCGGGCCTCTTTGAACGCTGTGGGAAATGTCCCAGTGGTGAGCGAAGAGTTGATGATGTGGGTCAGAGCAGGCACAACTGTTGGAGAGATGGCCTGGAGGAGATGGGTGGGGATGGGATCCAGTGGGCAGGTGGTAGGGTGGTTGGAGCCAATGACCTTTGAGACATCAGCTTCAGACAGAGTAGAAAAGGTGGGGAGCACACACGTGTCAGGGATGTGGGCGGGTTCGACAGGTGGTGGCGTAGAGAACTGGCTGCTGATGGCAGTAGTTTTCTTTACGAAGAACGATGCAACGTTTCATTAACATTGTTGACAAAAACAACAGCAGGGTTTTATACGAGGCGCCGTTTAGGGTTTAAATCAAAATGTGCTTATGAATACATATATAAAAGCGTGCATTCATACATATACCTGTATATTGCTCACATATACATGTATAGTACACATCTATAAAACACCCGCACATACATATAAACTCTGCGTACATACACATCTATAAAACACACGCACATACATATAAACTCATACACAACTACATATAAACTCATACACATGTATAAAACACTCTCACATACATATAAACTCTGCGTACATACACATCTATACAACACTCGCACATACATATAAACTCTGCGTACATACACATCTATAAAACACTCGCACATACATATAAACTCTGCGTACATACACATCTATACAACACTCGCACATACATATAAACTCTGCGTACATACACATCTATACAACACTCGCACATACATATAAACTCTGTGTATATACACATCTATAAAACACTCGCACATACATATAAACTCTGCGTACATACACATCTATAAAACACCCGCACATACATATAAACTCTGCGTACATACACATCTATAAAACACCCGCACATACATATAAACTCTGCGTACATACACATCTATAACACACTCTCACATACATATAAACTCTGCGTACATACACATCTATAACACACTCGCACATACATATAAACTCTGCGTACATACACATCTATAAAACACCCGCACATACATATAAACTCTGTGTACATACACATCTATAAAACACTCGCACATACATATAAACTCTGCGTACATACACATCTATAAAACACCCGCACATACATATAAACTCTGCGTACATACACATCTATAAAACACCCGCACATACATATAAACTCTGCGTACATACACATCTATAAAACACCCGCACATACATATAAACTCTGCGTACATACACATCTATACAACACTCGCACATACATATAAACTCTGCGTACATACACATCTATAAAATATTTGTGTCAACAGATGTGCTCGCTCCAGTTGAACGGAAATGGAGACCATGCTGTTGAAACGTGGAGGGCGATATGCAAATTGAACGTTGTAGCCTTTGGCTACAGTCCATTCTACCCATAGAGAGATACCTAGCAGTAGTTTCCAGGCTGCCAGCTTGTCTGAAAGGGGTATCGATGTTGACACCTCATCTACTTGGGGGGATGCCAGATATGCGGGTGTCCTGAGTCGGGGCAGGAGATGACCGAACATTTAGCATTTTTGAGACCGCTTTATCTCTGAAATGCCGGTAGTGGCTGAGATTGCAAAGCGGGCCTGTGAGCGTGCCGAAGAGGAGCCTCCAATTTCTCTTGGAATTTTAAGCACCCCTCCCTGAGGGGGCACACCCCACAGTCCTGGGCACACACGTCTCTGGATCTCTTATTCTTAGAGGACAATTGATGGTAAAAAGACGGTTGACTGGGTTGCGAGAGGAACGCACCGAGGCGGCACTCTCAAAGCCCGCAGAAACAAAGGATGCGGGTGCCGGGGCACGCTTTTGGAAGCGGACAAATGGACGTCGCAGCTCGGCGAGTGCAATTCACGTGAAAGCCTTTTGTCCACTTCCCTATACCACTGAGCTACCCAGATAGCAATCGATAAGATCAATCATCCCGTACAGGCCAGACATGGAGGTTCCAGAGGTCTGGTCTTGGATGCCACAACGCGCCCTTCCCATGCGAAAGAAGATCCTTCATCAGGAGAATCGGCCAGGGGGGAGTTGTTGTCAGAAGCATTAGCAGAAGTCCGGTTGGGCCAGTAAGGCGCAACTAGTAGCACTTGAGGGAGGAGTCCGTCGTCACCACGATGTGCCTCAATACCTGCCCAAGAGGGACCCCTGTCCGGTCGATCCTTCCCTCGTGCAACTCTTTCAACGCCTTGGCCTGTTGGACCTGCAGGATGGCCATAGTGTGAAGAGCCGAGGCCGCTTGAGCCGCAGCATTGTAAGCCTTCGACACCAGCGATGCCGAAAACTTACACGCCTTGGAAGGGAGCCTTGGTCGATCTCTCCAGGTGGCAGCCGTCTGCGGGCACAAGTGCACCGCACGTTCCACCTGGGGCACATCGACATAGCCCTTAGCTGCCCCGTCGTCGAGGGAAGTCAGGGCAACCGAGCTAGTCTGACATGCACGCGACGAAAAGGGACGTTCCAGGTCCGACTAAGCTCATCATGCACTTCCGGGAAAAATGGCACCGGGGCCAACGCGGCTCAGAGTTGCGGCCGGTCCTGAGAAACCACGTTTCACACTGCGAGCGTTGGGGGAGGGGCGGTGCACTGCAGCCCAATACTCGCGGCGGCCCGGGAAAGCATGGTTGACATCTCGACGTCCGCTTCTTCCTGAGCTCGACCCCCCGGGGGAGGGAGCTCCAAGGAATCGTCGGGGTCGGATTGTACACAGAGTTTGTTTGAATGTGCGAGTGTTTTATAGATGTGTATGTACACACAAGTTTATATGTATGCGCGAAAAAGTGTACATGCATGCCTAACATAACATGTATTGGTATGGATTTCACATTAGTGTGCACAAGTTTTTCATATGTGTTTGCTTGAATATCCAATACTATACATTAATATGCGAGCAATGTTTATGTGTGTATGCATGCTTTTATATATGTTTTCATAAGCGCATTTTGATTTAAACCGTAAACGGCGCCTCATAGTTTTAGTCTACGTAGCCTATTCGTAAGGGATAATTTTATACAGCCGGCTGTTATCTGAAAATAGACGATGTAATCAGGACAGGAAGCGAAATACTTCCGACTGTTTATTCTTATTTAAGACACAACAGACTGTTTTCATGTGTTTTGGACATTTTCATGTGTTTTATATTTCAAAGTATAGAAGACGCACAAAAAGACACAATAGAGGCTTGTAGCCTTGCGCTGTAACAAAATGGCGTATATGCATTTACATTTATTCATTTGGCAGACGCTTTTATCCAAAGCGACTTACAAGTAGTTTTTTTTTTATACAGTGGCACATTACTGCAGAGCAATCAGGGGTAAGGTGCCTTGCTCAAGGGACCTTCAGCCATGACCTGGTGGCACTGAGATTAGAACCGGCAACCTTCTGATCACAAGCCCAACGCTCTGACCATTAGGCCACAGCTTATTCATCTTCAGAGATATGCTGTTACATGCGTCGCGCGACTAGACCAAGATTCAAGTCTGCTGCATATATGCTTTCGAAACACTGTTGCAGTACTTTGATGTAATGTGCGTAGAAGTTGGAGAGTGCATGCACTGCCTGGGTAATGCCGGCCCTGCCAACATCACAAAACCATGGGGATTAAGGCCATGTTTACACGATGAAAAACTGAAAAGTTTTTCTTTTGTGTTTTTGAAAGGTTTCACATACACACGACAACGTTATCAAAACAATCCGCCTTTACACAGATCCGCAAAAATGACAAACGATTGTAGTGGAATAGAAATCTCCCTATAACTCCTCCTGTTGGAGAACTGGCAGTATCTACCCAGTAGATTTAGTGGTGTCAGGTAACCGGCTGGTGACTAATTACCATGATTGCGCTCTAAATAAAAAGGCCGTATTCAAAGGGCTGGGTATGCGTTATTTTTTGCATCCTGGTCGCCTGTTCCTAGCGGAGTCGTGTGGTTCGGGGCATTTAGTCTGGGTATTGGTTCATCAGGTATGTGAGTGAGTGCTATGTGGTTTGTTTTCATATATTAGTGTATAATTTAAAGTTTGTTTCAGGCAGTCATTACACTGTGCTAGTGCAGCTAGAACCTGTACAGATGTGTTAGACTGGTTGAGAACGCAGTCGGAGGGACATGCATAACAGGCTTGCGTCCAGCTGAGCCGTGTAAGCATATCTTCCCATTCATTGTTTGATCAGGTATGTGAATCAGTGTGGAATGTGATCTTATAATTAGTGATATGTAGAATCTGATTTTATAATATTAGTGTGTAATGTAAGGTTTGTGTCCTGCAGTCATTACACCTTCCATGTGCAGCTAGACGGATCGTGAACGCTGTCGGAGGGACGTGTATAACAGGCTTGCGTCCAGTTCTGTGCAGTGCAAACGTATCTTTAATGGCAAGACGCACTGCCCCGGATTACGCTGCTGTTTTGTTTCAATTTTGAATGTTTTATTTTCATTAATGTTTTGTGACAATTGTTATAATTTGGGTGTTTTGGTTTTCGTCCTTGGCTTACCCCATCTGTGTTTGTAGACGAAGTGCTTCCCATTGAAGAACCTGTAACTATTGATTTATTTATTTTTGTTTGTGGTTAACTGTACTTATTGTAAGTGCTCGGGGCTCCTGTGGCCACTCGTAGAAAGGGTATTTTACCCACCTCTTGTTGGGGTGCAGTGTTTAACACGAGTGAGTTTCTCATTCCCTGTTGTTCAGGGGGCAACACCAGTGTGTGTGGTTGGTTGTAGTGAGTGATTACTGTTTTAGGTGGGGCAATATTCTTTTTCCTTGTTTGTGCCTTTTTTTTACGATCCAAGGCTGCCTGTAGTGTTTACATTGTTTGTTCTTTTACGTACCTTTTCTTGGCCCGTGTTGGTAACTGTATTGGAAGGTACCTTTTAGTGACTGTCATAGGAATTGTATTTTAATAAAATAAACATTTGTTTTAATTGGCAGAACTGTCTCGGTCCTCTCTGGAAAGAACGAACCTGGGGTTTAGATTTCCTCTGAACACTAGTATATCCTGGGGTGAAAGTCCTTAGGTGGCGTAGTTGGCTACAGTGAGTTTATTTTAGTTATCTTGCTCTCTGCCTTACCATCCCGCCACACACTGTATTACACATCCAACAATAAAAAATACCAGAGTCCCTGACGATTGATTGACGGTTTATTGGAAGGCGGACATCCACTTGTGTCATAAACATAATCATTCATCAGGAGCCTAATGTCCCTTGTAGTCCAAAAACAGAACTTAACATTCATAAATAAAAGCATATTAAGATTGACGGCTAAATAACAAAAATTCCTTCCACCCCTAAAACGTGCAAAAAGAATGACTTTTTTATGGAAATTTGATTAAATTAAGAACTGTACTTTCTAATATAATAATGCAGGTAGAAAAAGGGCCACATGCGTTGCAAACAGTCACTCCACTCAACACATTTTTCATAAAAGAACAATCGAGAGCATAATGCAAAGTTTATTTATTTAATGCATGAAAACTGTGAAACTTGTGGGAAAGGCAGAGCAAAAGACAAGATTGGAGGATGAAAATGCATTTAATTTGAAATCATCTTTCCTCCCTGGTTGCGCTTTAATATACAACATTTGATTGGGTTTGTAATGTGAATTTAACATCAGTTCCTATCAACAAGTAGTCCTGTGAAGAAAAAATGACATCGTTAAATAAATGTTCTACCTCATTCTTGAGCATGATAGCATAGTATATGGGTAGTATGTATCCTATGATGTGACATCAAAATTTATAAAACAAACTGTTATTAATATATATTTTATATGATTAATATTTACAATATGAAATAACACAGGACATTGTCCCCTATTTTTTTGTTGACACACCAACTACCCGTTGATAAATTATAGCAGTGCTACAATGTGAGCTTACATTCAAAACCTGAACTTGAATGTTTACAGGCTCAATTGTACCAATGGAGGATTGAAATGATATTGGTAGTGGATAGCCTCTCTGAAGATGAGCTGAAAGAGTTTAGGAGAAAATAACATTTGATTAAATTAAATGATTAGAAATCCATGTCTAAAACCAAACAAAATGATGCTCTTACCATTAATAATAGGAATCACAAAATGTTTAATAACATAGGTCAAGAATTCTTCAAGTTTTGTGGCCTGTTGATAAGATTTGTTATTCTTGAGAGATTTACAACATATCATATCATATCGTTATCTAATATTTAAGAATTGCTCATTTTTTCTTACCTCAAATTTTCCCACATTTGTATACATTATTTGTGCACCAATTCTGTTGTAAAGGAATACAGTTTGTATCAACAATAATAATTAAGACAAGTGCACACTTCTCAAACTCACTCTTTGAGGGTCACGGCTCCTGTCAACTTTTGTTCAGTAAAATCTAAGTGAATGTTGGCACTGGCCGTCTGTTGGTTAAAGGACGAGTTTGTCAAAAACAAATACATGTCCGTCCACAATTGCATGTCTTTACTGTATATCAACCCAGACCCAGTAACTCACCAGACGGATTTCAAAGAGTGGAGATTCATTGTTGTTCTCAATAACATAGACTGTAACAGTACTGCTGGCCTCAACGGCATTTTGAAATTTGAAGGGAGTCTTATCTGTCCTAATCGACAACTTTATCATCCCATCTGGGAAACTTTTAGCAATCTAAAACAATATGATGATAGATATTGTGCTTTGGTGAGTTGGGGTGTTAGTTACTTTCTATAGTATATGTACTGTATATATATTATTAGAATGGCAACATTTTCCTACATTAGGAATGAAAGCTTCCAATGTTGTGATACTAAGACGGAATGGAAAGCCAGAGGGAATCTGCAAACGCAACAAAGGTAATTACTGTTTATTGTGACAAACTAATAAGATAGTAATTCCATAGCCGATATAAGGAATGAAATTGCAATATATCAAGTCATAGCAATATATTATGCTTGATTTTAAATGACACAATAGCCTACCTACAAATAAAATGTCCCAAAATAACAGCCATCTGAGGCGATCTTCGATTCACATAAAATACAGCAGTTGACATTGTATTTCATATACATGTAGTTCATATTTCAGTTCTTTTAAAATTAAATCATAATTTGTGTGTTTTTATTTATTTTTGTGTTTTATTTTGCCCATCACTTGTTTACGAGTTTAAGAGTAAGCAATAGCATGTGAAGTTTTGGCACTCACCATATCATCTGTGATATCAAATTTGAGGACACGTTGCACAGAGACAAATGAGTTGATGGTGAAGTCAGATACTCCAATGTAGAGCATTTTGTCAGTTTTCTGGGGAAGTGAGAAAGTTGCCAGGAGGGGGGGGGGGTTCGATGTGTTGACCAATGTTGTAGAATACACCCTAAAAGCCCATAAAACATTTTATATAGACGCATGCAAGAATTTTAGAACACACCACATTGGATGTAGGTTGAACATATTACTGAACAATTGAATGGATCATTGTGTCATTTTTAACAGCAACTAGGGGTGCGATCAGAAAATGTTGGGTGTACATCAGAACCATGGTATGTGTTCAACTACACATAAATGGTATGATAGAGAGTAATAATATGAGATCTGCACTGCAAATCAGAAACAACACATCTGTCTCTAAAGGGATAGTTCACAAAAGAATGACAAACAGTTATTTTTAATTCAGCCTTGTACTTTCAATATTACCTTCAAAGGCAAGTCAAGTGAGGTACTGGAGATGACAGGAGCCGCCACCATCATCATGTCAATTTCAGTGTTCAGTTTCTCTACTTTGTGTAAAACTGGGAGATCAAAAGAAAATAAAAGTGTTTTAGAACCTGAATATATATATAACTGCACCAAACAGAAGCATTTCACACGAATTGCTGAATACTCATTATAAAACACAGTACCTTGTGCTGCTAACACTTCGTTTAATGCAGGAATGTTATTTCTTAACAAGGAGCATAACTGAAACAACAGTAAAAATTGCATTTAATATGATGAAATCTCCAAACTCAAAAAAATGTATGAGCACCTATTTTCTTGATTTTATTCTTTTGTGTGTATGCAGTAAAGTTGCAAATTGTCCAAGACAAAGAGAAATACATAGGATTACATAGGATACAATTTTCCTGAAACTGTGTGCAGACATCAATGCTGTTTTGATGAGGGTTATTAACATTTTAATTTATGCATTTTGCAAAAGTTTTATTAAAGGTGCATTACGATACAAAAAAGTGTGAAGGTTTCCTTATACTGAGTATTTAAAGAGAGCGTGTCAGGCAAAGGGTGAACAGAGGTAGGCTATTTTTTACTAAAAAGATCAAGTTTTTTTTTTCAATTTGAATTCACGTAAATGTAGAGACCCGAAAATTATAATGAACTCGGTTAAGCATTATATTGACTTTCAGAGTTTTTCCTGCATAGAAAAATTTGATGCAGCTGCTTCAGTCAAATTTCAGTCTCTGGCCAAAATTATGTCAGCTGTCTTAAATAAAAAAGCAGCTTGCATTCAACAGACTGTGATTTTAACTACATTTACGGCATTACGCCACAATGACAGCTCTTTTCCTTATCAGCACCAGTGAGGCGCTGAAGAGTTGCAGTACAGCTTCAAGAGCTAATAGGAGATGTATTAGCTGTATTTCAAGTGAATATTGTTTCTTTTGCATCCACATACGTTCCATTTCTTTAAAAGGTTCTTTAAATGAACCTGCTGTACATCATTGTAATGTTTTAAGCTGTGCAAATGGCTCGTTGAATCAGTGTTACACTGTACACACAGCGGGTTCGCCAGTATGAACGCATATCATGATCAGAACGACTCGCAAACCAATGACATCTTTGAACCGATTTGTTTGAACAGTTGAAACTATTCAGTCACTAGTGAATATAAAAGATCAGTTAATCATTTAAAGCTCAGTGAACCACAAGAGAACGCAGGATGTGAATGAGCTTTGCATTCTCATCTTCGCTGAGATGTCGGCCATGCTCTCTCGGGCAGTTGCAGTGTGTGGCACCACCCTCCCTGAAACGCTCGTGGCTGGATGCGTGGTTTCTGGGGTCGGGGCGCGGCCAAAAACTGCGCCCCGCCCCGGTACCATTCTTCCCGGAGGTGCATGATGAGCTCACCAAGTCCTGGAATGCGCCCTTTTCGGCGCGTATCAGGCAGGAGGGCTCGGTGGCTGTAACTTCCCTGGATGGTGAGTGGCTAGAGGCTATGTTGACGTCCCCCAGGTGGAGCGTGCAGTCGTGGGCCACTTGTGCCCACAGATGGCTGCCACTTGGAGGGGTCGACCTAGACTCCTGTCCAGAGCATGTAACTTTCTTCGACACTCGTGTTGAAGGCTTACAGTGCTACTGGACGAGCCGCCTCCGCTCTCTACGCTATGGCGGTCCTCCAAATTTTTCAGGCGAAAGTCCTGAAGGATTTGGACGGCAGGAAGTCAGACCCAACTCGCATGAGTGAGCTGTGCACTGCCACAGACCACGGCACATGCCTTGGGTCGATCGATGTCCACAATGGTGGTCCAAGAGAGTCATCTGTGGCTTAATCTTGCGCAGATGAGCGACACCCAGAAGGCCCGCCTTCTGGATGCGCCCATCTCGCAAGCTGGGCTGTTCGGTGATACCGTGGAGGACGTGGCACAGCAGTTCTCCGCGGTCCAGAAGCAGACTGAGGCAATCAAACAGATCCTGCCGCGCCGCAACGTGCCCACCAGCAGGTTGTCACAATCCCGAGTGCAGCCTGCTCCCCAGCAGCCCCGCCCTCCCGCGGTGGCCCCTCCGGTTTCAGGACCCTCCCAGAGGACGGCCAACCAGAGATGTAGAACCCCACGGAAGAGGGCATCTGTCCCCCGTCAGCAGCCCGCCAAGAGTTCTTCTAAACGGCCCTGACAGGACGAACCTGGGGGAAATTTCACTGGGCTCGATCCCGGCCTTACCAATGGATCGGAGAAGGACGCTTCGTGCCACGTCTCCATCAAGTCCGGGCGCCCACTTACTCACAAAAAGACAAATTTCCCCTGGGTTTTCCTCCACAGCACTCTTGTCCAGATGGTGTCTTGGATGGACCGAGCCGCCGACTGCAATCTCCCCCCGACGTTGCGTCAGGCAGCCGGAAGCAGGTAAACATGCAGAGCCGTCAACCTCCCTGGGATCCCCCCTGTGCAAGGTGACCGCACTGTCAGCCACCGAACCAGCCTCCTCCGGCATGGCGAAGCAGATTGTCCCTCTGGTCCCGCTGTCACGGTTCTTGGCCGCTTGGCAGCACACCAGCCTGTCACACTGGATAACAGGTGGACCTGTTTGCCTCCCTGGACTCCACCCATTGCCCGCTCTGGTACTCCTTGACCGAGGGTCCCCTCGGCACGGATGCCTTAGCACACAGCTGGCCGCGGGACAAGCGGAAGTACGCCTTCCCCCCCAGTGAGCCTCCTTGCACAGGTCAGGGAAGAGGGGCATCAGGTTCTGGTAGTGGCGCCATACTGGCCCAACCAGACCTGGCTCTCGGATCTGATAGATCTGATGACGGCCCCCCCCTGGCACATTCCCCTGACAGAGGACCTTCTGTCGCAGGGGAAGGGCACGGTTTGGTACCCCAACCCGGGCCTCTGGACGGGACGAAGAGACCCTGAGGGGCTTGTCGGTAGCGGTCCGGGAGACCGTCTTGCAGGCTAGAGCCCCCGCCACTAGGTGGCTGTACGCCTATAAGTGGCGCCTCTTTTCGTCCTGGTGTTCTCCCCGGGAGGAGAACCCACGGAGTTGCCCAATCGGGTCAGTGCTGGCTTTTATACAGCAGAGACTTGAGAGTAATCTCTCCCCTTCCACTTGAGAGTGTATGTAGCTGCTATTGCCGTGCATCACGATCTCGTGGAGGGTGAGTCTCTCGGTCAGCACGACCTGGTCACCAGGTTCCTCAGGGGCGCGAGAAGGGTGAATCCACCTCGACCGCGCTCCGTACCCTCTTGGGACCTTAACGTGGTCCTGCAGGGCCTTGGTACAGCCCCGTTTGAGCCCCTCGGAGTTGTGAGACTAGTGCGCTATTTTAGCTTCCCTACTTTCCCCTCTCGCGGCGAAGTATAGGCATTCCATCCATCACTAAGCATTGATCCATCACATAAGTGTTGATTCCTCACTCCTGATTTCCCGATTGGTGAATCTGTGACCTCCCCACCGGTGGTAGTCCCACCTGGATTTGTCCCCCTACTCGGACTGACACCTTTCTGTCGCATGTTGTTCTCCCCATCAGTGAGACCATGTTAGTGTCTCCACATGTAACCTCCCCTCTGCGTAGGATGTGGCCTCCGTAACACACTCTTCAAAGAGGAGAGCAGTGTTTCCCCAGTATTCGGCTCCGGACAGCTCCTCGCTACTACAGGTGTACACCACTGTTCGTGGTTTCCGTAAGTACAGGCTTCTCAGTATGACCACTACTATGTTACTGAAAGATTACATCTCGCGGTAGCACTCTTGTGACTCGCTAGCCTAGTCAGGGTCGCTCCGCTGGAGGTCGTGATACGGTGCAAGCGTTGTGGCGTATAGATAGATCCCCAGTCAGTCTCTCTACACAACGTCGAGAGACCGATTGAAGGGGAACATCTCAGTTACGTCTGTGTCTTCATGCCACAACGCTGCGCCGAACCACTGCAGTGACCAGGAGTGCCTCTCAGGTTCCTCAGTACAAAGGGTGTACGGGGCGGAGACTGGCGTGCGCGTGCCATTCGCCAAGCCCATTGGCGTTTTATAATTAATTATCTCGGAGAAGGTAGGTTCTCAAGATCAAACCCCAGTCAGTCTCTCTACACAACATCACAACCATCAGGGAACGGAGGTTACAGACGTAACCGAGACGTTTTTGATTCAGTTTGTGTTGGTTCACTTACTACATCTCTTTTCCCAAGGTAGTAGATGTATAACCCGAAGACTCTGAAATGAAGAAAGGACATGTAGTACAGTTAAGATATTAGTTCTCACGAACAAGTCTAAAGAAGTCATTAGCTGTACAACTGGGTTCTAAATGACATAATCTATAGTTTCCTTCTGTTTACATGTATTTTTCACTGTCACCATTGATCAATTACTTTAAATTATAAAGTTGAAATATTATATTGTTGGGATGCACCAATACCATTTTTTAGATATTTTTTTTTCTGTTACTCGCCGATACCAATGCCAACACAATGAGACTAATACACATAAAATAGTGTCATAATTACAAACACCTCCACCTTAACACATTGTAAAAAAAATATAATTGATATGCTTGTCACAAACTTTCAAAGCAGATTTCACAACAAATTTCAGTCAGTTCTGTCACATGACATGGCTATACAAGCACAACAAATAGTACTACTGAAAACGTTTATCAAATCTCTATACTTAGCTATAAAATATAACAGCACCTTACAATTTACAACAGTTTACTAGTGTAACTACCAAAGTGTACTACAGTATTGCAGAGAGTAAACAGAAAAAAACAATAACAGCGATTACTTACAGCATCCCATGCAAATAGCATCAGTGATTATAATGGGTTGTCTCCATTTGTCGCGTTTCTCACGTGTAGTGTAAACACTTTATACAAAGGGCGAGTAAAGTTAATCATGTTTCACTGTTGCGGTGAATTTGCAAATCAGGTTCATGCAGTCTATATTTCTAAACTTGTATTTAAACTTCATATTGTTCCGTATCGGGTTCTGGGTGAGTAGAGGATTCTCTGTGAAACGGTTGAGAATTGTTCAATCATATCAGGTCAAGCATGTGAAAAGCAATATTGATACTCTATCAGCAAAAGTAGGAGGGTCTGGGGCGCACAGAGAACTTTGTTAATCTTATTTGTTGGGATTTTACAAAAGTCTATGGGAAAAATGCATAGGCTTTCGGTCGAGGGAACCAACGCGGCGCTTGTATTGGTATCGGTGCATCCCTATATTGTTATTGAATGTTCTGATCTTGAATCCGTAAAGTTGCTGATGTTTATTTAAACTCTATTACAATATAGAACTCCCAGGATTTATTTGACATTGGGTCATCTCCACGGCTGGAAGGCCATTCATATTTTTCACCGCAATAGTAATGCTTAATGACACTCGACTAGATGCAGTGTATTCTTTATCCATCCTGTGAGGTAACAGAAATCAGGCATTATTATGACTTCAGAACATGACTAAAGAAACATTAACCTGATGGTGTTGAATGTGTTCAGTGTGTGTTTCTAAGGAAAAATGTCATAGTGATGTTCTTTGCTTTTTAATAGCCTACTAACACTAATATTGTGATACTAGTATAGGAAGAGGCTGATTAGTTTTATTATGACAACATACCATAAACACTTTAAATGGCCTTGCAAATTGATGTTGAAATTTTCAGCTGATAGTGTGACCCCAGTATTAGGAACAAACTTCACTTTTGATGTAGTCAGGTCACTGATCCTGTCAGAAATATCAGATAAAATCCACATTTGTATTTGTTTGTATGTGTAAAATTAACCACTTGAGTCAACTCGAAAAGTAATTGTAAGAACACTCACTCTGTAATTGTACAGTCAGCTCGAGGGAAGGACTCTCTCTTTATGTTTGTCACCTTTGTTTTTAGTATCTCCTCTAAATTGTCTTTGAAAGTTTCTAGAACTATAATCAAAACAAACATATTTGTCGTGTTTGGCTCAAGGTAGTGTCCTGTCCTTGCTTAAATTTAATTATATTAATGTCCACATGTATTAACCAAACTGAGATCATAAACTTTTGTTTTAGATTCATTTGAAGTCCACTTACCATAATCCAGTGCTTTCTGGGTCAGTCTGAGTATAATTCCTGGGTTGGTGTGTGTAGTCACTGGGGCCAGAGTCAACAGAGCCAAAAAACACCAGACGAACATCTTTGCCACACTCACCTACAGAAAGCACACATTAATAAACGCGTACAGAGAGCTGTTTTCTTATGAGACCCAACCCTAATTAAGACCGAACTTTAACTAAAGTTATTTTCTTAAACATAAATATGCTCACTCATAGTTACAGTTTAGTAATGAATCAGTCATGGATCAAATAAAGACTGCTTTCATTGTTAATTATAATGTATATTTATGAAAAAGAACACAGATCTGACAACGAGTGCAGCAAACCCATACCTGAAGAAGACTTCCACCTTTTGAAGCGAGTGTGAGTTCAGGAACAGTTGTTTATATTGCAGGAATAAAGGACGACTTTTATAGGTCGTAGTGTAAGATAAATACTGCATAATTTGCTTAATTTGGTCATAGAGTTGAAGCATCTTTGCATTTTCATATTTGCAAGCTGTAAACGTGGTCTATTTAAATCAAGTATTTGAATGTTAACAGTCATGGCAAAAATTCAATGAACTTTCATGTGACGATATTAAAGGAATAGTCCACATAAATATAGGCATTTTGTCATTTGTCATTCAAAACCTGCAATTGCCTCTTCCGTCTGTGGAACACAGTGAAACGTCTCGGTTACGTATGTAACCTCTGTTCCCTGATGGAGGGAACAAGACGTTGTGTCGAAGCCGACAGATGGGGTTCGCCCTTGAGAACCAATCATCTCTGACTATTTTGAAAAGGCCAATGAAATTGGCGAATGAAATTTGCATGCCGGGCTCCGCCCCCGGATATCCGGGTATAAAAGGGGAGCCGGCGTGCTCATTCATTCACCTTTTGTGCTGAGGAGCCTGAGAGCATCTCGTGACTGCTGCAGCGGACGGCTATTGTCGTGGCAAGAAGGACACAACGTCTTGTTCCCTCCATCAGGGAACAGAGGTTACATACGTAACCGAGACGTTCCCTTTCTGTCGGTCTCTCGACGTTGTGTCGAAGCCGACAGATGGGGTTCCTATGGAAAACGCCACGGCACTAGCCGCGTCACAATCTCTAGCGAAGCGACGTTGACCGGCCTGGGCGAGCCACACGTGAGCGCTATCGCGAAATTTGTAACCTTCCAGTGGGCAGGCAGGGGCTCCCAGAGCTTTTGGCAAAGATGAGTAGCCCCTGCCCTCTGCCAACTCAGACGGCCCCATTGGCGAGGGCCATCCAGTCGTAGGGCTACTGGGTAAGCGCTGTTCCTTCAATGAGGACGTGCGCTACGGAGACCACTTCCCACCCTAGGGGGGAATACAGTGGAGACACCAACATGGTCTCACCAAATAGGGGAGAACTCATGGGAGGTATGTGCGGAATGCCGCAAGGTGGATGTCCACCTGGGGAGGTCATGGGTTGCCACGCGGGGAACCATCTCATGACGACATCTCAGACGGAACCACCCTAGTGGGGGGTTACTACGTGTGGGGCACTAGGTCCGGTTAGAGCTATATGTAATAACTCAGCTTGATACCCGGCCATAGGCGGCAGGGCTGCTCCGCCGAGCCCGCCGCCCTGAGTGCTATTGATGGATGGACGGACTGCCTATTCTTCACCCTTGGGGAAAGAAGGGAGGCAGCCCATAGCGCACTGGTCCACCTCAGAAGGGGAATGGCGCTATGCGCAGGCGTACGCCCCACGACTGCTGGTCTCACCTGCTGGCAAGACTCGAGCTGCCGACTCCCCACGGAGGTTGCAAGCCTCTGCGAGGTATAGCGTAGCCCAACCCGCAGCTCTACAGATGTCTGCCAGAGAGGCGCACTAAGCCGATGCCCACGAGGAGGTCACACCCCGAGCGGAGTGTACCGTCACTCAAATGGGCACGGGCTAGGATCGGCACGCCGTAGTGACGGCGTGTGCGACCCAGCGCTACAACTCTCCTCGGATACAGCACTCCCTTTGCTGACCTCCATAACAGACAAGAGCTGCTCAGGGCCTTGAAGCCCTCAGTGTGGTTCGAGTAGAGGCGCAATGCGCTTACTGGACACCCCACGTACAGGTTGGGTCTTTCTCCCGGTGTGGGAGCGCCTGCAAGTTCACCACCTAGTCCCAAAGGGGGGCGGCGGAACTTTGGGCACGTAAGTCGGCCGGGGTCTCAGGATCACGTGAGAGTCACCGGGCCTGAAATTTGGCAATCGGTGGACACGGAATGCTTGCAGGTGCCTCACCCTCTGGATGGACTCGAGCCCCAGCAGGAGAGCCAACCCCCCTCGCAGAACGAGGAAGGGGCTCTCGGCAGGGCCCGAAAAAAGGGGACCCACAGGTCCACCTTAAGGTCCCAAGAGGGTACGGGGCGCGGACGAGGCGTTAGCCCCTCGCGCCCTAGAGGAACCTAATAATCAGGTCATGCCGCCCCAGAGGCTCACCAGCAACTGGTACGTGATAGCCGCGACAGCGGGTACCCACGTTCCAATGTGGAAGGGGAGATTACTCCCCAGCCTCTCCTGCAATAGGACAGCACGTTCCTGAGCGAGCAATTCCGCGGGTCTTCTCCTCGAGAAGAGCACCAGGACGAGAAGGGGCGCCACTTAAAGGCATCCAGCCTTGTGGGCATGGCCCTTGCCTGAGTGACAGTCTCCACCACTGAGGGGGGTAGGTCATCCAGGAACTCCTCGTCCCATCCAGGAGCCAGACCCAGAGGTCCGGCTCGAACGCCACAACGTGTCCATCCCCTGCGAGTAGGCCCTTCGCCAGGGGATTTGGCCAGGGGGAGTTGTCGTCAGGAGTATTAGCTCCGAGGACCAAGTGTAGTTGGGCCCGTAAGGCGCAACTAGCAGCACTTGATACTCCCTTCCCAGACCTTGCACAGGACCTGCGCAATGAAGCTCACTGGGGGGAAGCGTAGTTCAGCTTGTCCCGCGGCCAGCTGCGCGCTAGGGCCTCCGTGTCGAGGGGGGGCCTCGACCAGGGAGTGCCCAGCGGCACTGGGGGGTGTTCAGGGAGGCAACAGGTCCACCTGTGCCCGCCCAAACCACACCCAAGCCGGCCGCAGTGGTGGAGTCGTCACTACCCACGAGGTGTCAACTGACGAGAGAGCGCTTGGCTGTCTGGTTCAGGACACCCGGTGGCCGTGTGAAATGCAGGGGCCTTGCCACCTGCTGTCTCCACCAGGGGTGGAGTCGTCACTTCCCACGAGGCGTCAACTGACGAGAGAGCGCTTGGCTGTCTGGTTCAGGACACCCGGTGGTTATGTGACCTCCACTGGAGGCTGTGCGCTAGGGCCTCCGTGTCGAGGGGGTCCTCGTCCAAGGAATGCCCAGCGGTACTGGGTGGTGTTCAGGGAGGCGACAGGTCCCCCTGTGCCCGCCCAAACCACACCCAGGCCAGCCCGCAGGGGTGGAGTCATCACTTCCCACGGGGTGTCAACTGACGAGAGAGCGCTTGGCTGTCTGTTTCAGGACACCCGGTGGGCATGTGACCTGCAGGGGCTTTGCCACCTGCTGTCTCCACGGGAGGAGGCGTTTTTGGGCGAGTTGCGATGACTGCAGCGAGTGAATGCCACCCTGAGGTTTAGTACGCTACGCCGGTCGTGCTGTCCGGGCCAGTATGCTGGCTCTGCACGAGAGGCCGGAGCCTCATCAGTGCAAGCAGGACAGCTAGCAACTTGAAGGCAGTGATCTGCCAACGCAGGCGGGGGCCCGTCCAGCGACCCGACACTGCGCGCCCGTTGCACACCGCACCCGCACCCCGTAGGGAGGCGTCTGTCGTTCCACGACCGGCCTCAAGACCTGCTCGGGGTTAGGATGCGACGGCAGCAGGCGTAATGACGATACGCCTACTGCCAGTGCGCCACGCTCTCCAGGGAACTCATCTCTGTAGTCAGTGCTGTCGCGGTCCCATGTGCGTCAACCCGAGGGGGACAGGCCACCCCCGAGGACACCATGCCCAGGAGCCTCTGAAACTGATTTCAGGGGACCGCTGGCTGCTGCCTGAAAGTTCAAGCAGCTCAGCACTGACTGTGCGTGCTCGTGAGCGAGCACGCCGTCATGGAGACAGTGTTGAGTTCTCTACCAGGAAAAAAAGGGGGAGCTCCGCGCCAGGGAGAGCTGCTCTCTTTTTCCCGGGTGACCCGTTACTGACATGCCAGCCCCTCGACAGTGCCGAGGGAAACTGTACATGAGTGTATGCGGTCAGTTGTCATGAACCACGCCTGGCGTCTGACAGACACCAGGACGCGCTTCTGCGCCTCCCGAACGGCACCCTTGCAAGGTGCTGCTCAAGGTATGCAGCGACCCCTGGTTTTGGGGATGATGAAGTGCGGCTGTCGAAGCCACTGGACATCTCGGCCGAGGGGACGGTTCGATCGCCTTCGCCAGAGGGGTGGCAGCCCCGGCCTGGAGCGCAGGAACATCCCTGCCTCTGCTGAGGTAAGAGGATGCCTGAAGTCCGGCGGAGGTCTGGCGAGCTGGATCGAATGCCGAGACGGACCACACTCCCAGCCACCGTGATGGTTTGAAATGCTAACCAAGCACCCAGAGACCTCACAGGGGGGGCTGCGATCTACTTCATCAACCCGCGGGGGTTGGTTCAATGACTAGCAGTGCTGTTCCCCCCGGGGGAAACGGCTCCGCTAAATCACCTGCCAGGCGATGGCGCAGCTCGACGCACCGTCGAAGCGAGAGTGCTGAGGGCTGCTTTATACTCGTCATTGCGTGCCGCCACGACGCAACGTCGAGTTGCCGAACACCATCTTTCAGAGGGTGAGAGCGGCTGCAAGTGGGACCCAGAGAGAGACCTCTCCTTGTGAGAAGGCGGGCACTAGGCCCCCGAAGGGGCCCAGAAGGTGTTTGGGACACGGCAGGGACCGCCCCATTCCGACCATCCAGCAACCAAGGCTGGGTCGGGCCCGATGGTTCAATCTCTCTAGGTGGTCCTTCTCTCGACGTCTTCCTCCGGGGGGCCACCTGCGGGGGCACCGGAACCGGAGTCGACGCTGGAGAAGGCCAGGGCTGCTGGGGGCAGACCACGTGCGAGACCTCGACGGCCGAAAGGCGGCCGGGTCACAGCAGGCCGGTCTGTTTCTACACTGTCAAAAGGCTGCTGGAGCAGTCCTTGACAGCGCCACCAATCAGCCGACCTTGCGAGAGGGGAGTCGGGAAAGTGGCCTTTCTCGAGCTCGCCCGCCTGCGCAAGATTGGGTCCGAGGCATCTTTCCGGGCCACTGATGTGGACATCGTCCGACCCAGCCTGCGCTGCCACCGCGGTCCCCGGAGGGCCAGTCGGCGGCGGCACTACTTGGGTCGGTCTTACCCCGTGGGGCTCTCTTTAGCGCCCTGGCCTGCAGGAAGGCCATGCGTAAGAGTGGAGGCAGCTTGGTCCACGGCACTGCCAGCCTCAACACCAGAGATGTTGAGACCTTACATGCCCTGGACGGTGAGTCTAGGTCAAGCCCCCCAGGTGGCCGCCGTCTGCGGATACCCGCGACTGCATGCTCCACCCAGGGTGCATTGACATAGTCCCTAGCTGCCTCCCCGCCCCGAGGGAAGAGAGGGCGATAGAGTCAGCTAGACGGAAGCGCGCCGAAAGGGACGCTCCAGGTCTTACTGAACTCCTTATGCAGCTCGGTAAAACTTGGCACTTGAGCCGGGCCCAATGTGCGAGTACCCAGCCGCGAGCACCAGGGCTGCACCGCAACCCGACGCTCACGGCGGTCCGAGCGAGCATGGCTGACATCTTGACGTCTGCTCTCACCTGTGCTCGACCTCCCGAGGGAGGGAGCTTCAGGGAATCGCCAGAGTCTGATGCCAGCAGGTCGCGCTCCGATGTTGCAAGAGACACCTCATCTCCACGGCTCGTGTCCGAGCGCGTGGCTGAGGAATAAGATGGCTTAGGACCATCCTTGGGGACCTGCTAAACAAGCGAGACGGGGCGCGAGCGGTCCGCGAGCCGACCGGCTGACGGATTAACGCTCACGATAATCCCCACATCACCCTCGCTGCTCGCCGCCGCTGACGGCAGGGCCGTAGCCGCTGCGGTCACAGAACGGGAAGCAAACGAGGTGGTGGCTTGCTCTTGACAGAACGTAGCCAACGTGACGCAACGTCTGAATAGTCTGAATCCACGAGGCTGCCACAGCGATCGGACCCCCGAACACTTGCGGCAACCACCGTGTCCGTCCCCGTCCTCGATGAGTGTACTGCACCCAAGAGATCAGCGGGCAATGCCACGCTGAGGAAATTGCTCTTTTAGAAAAATACCTCAGGAACTGCCAGGACGCCCAGGGGAATCTCCGCTGCACCGCGTCGTAGAAACCGGCAATTCGAAGAATGTCATCAGATGCGAAGGCTCCGAAGCACAAAAGGTGAATGAATGAGCACGCCGGCT
This sequence comes from Barbatula barbatula, assembly GCF_947034865.1. NCBI lineage: Eukaryota > Metazoa > Chordata > Actinopteri > Cypriniformes > Nemacheilidae > Barbatula > Barbatula barbatula. The sequence goes on along the minus strand of NC_136783.1, from coordinate 3,420,141 downwards.
CCCCTTTTATACCCGGATATCCGGGGGCGGAGCCCGGCATGCAAATTTCATTCGCCAATTTCATTGGCCTTTTCAAAATAGTCAGAGATGATTGGTTCTCAAGGGCGAACCCCATCTGTCGGCTTCGACACAACGTCGAGAGACCGACAGAAAGGGAACAGTGTGCTATTCTGAAATCCAAAAAAAACCATTTATGTGGTTGTAACTTATTTACATTTGATGTTACAGCTGTTTCATTCTGCTCTTTTCAAACAACTGTAAAATCAATACCCGTAAAACCAACATTGTGTTTAATATTAACTGAGGTCAAAACAGGAAATTTAGTGCATCAAAATCTTTATTGTTAGTATAGTTATTATAGTTTAAGTAAGACGTTGTTTTGTCGTGAGGAAGATATTGCTTTATTGGACTGTCAAATTAAAAGTCAAAGTCAAGCTGTAACAGCAGCACAGACAGTGTGCATTCTTGTACACTATTTTGTAATATTTCAGTCCCGTCAGACACCAGCCTGTAACACTGATGTTGTTTTAACATATACAAATATTTAAAATGTATCTGATGAGCGTCTTGATCATGGCTCATGAAATGAGCATTCCATATGTATCCTCTTGGTTTCCTTAAAGGTTTTGATGTCATAGACTGCACACACACCTATCTATCACAGTCCCCTGAGGCTTCTGGATCTGTGCACGACTCGAGAATCTTCTCGATTAAAACAAACTCTGGTGCGATTGCTCTGAGTGCGGTTTATTTGTGTAAGTGTGAACGCTGCCACCCGAACCCTGGTGTGCACCAAACAAGTGGACCGAGACCGCAGAAAAGATGGGTCTCTTCCACTTTCAAACAAACCAAAAAAAGGAAATGAATACAATATACGACCTGAAAATCAAGTGATAACTGATAATATAAAAGGAGTCTTTGCTTTTTGCATGTAATGGAGAAATTCCTGGTGCTGTTTTGACTGCTTTCTAAAGGAGGCCAGCTAGTGAAGAGCTGTGCTGTGTGTAAACCTCACTCCCCCGACCGTGACAGACGCTAGAGGCCGTGGTCTTTAGTCTCCATGTTATGGCGCTTTTCCACTACATAGTACTGCACCGTACTGTGCGGTACAGCTCACTTTAGGGAGGTTTTCCACTGGATACAGTATCTAGTACCTGCTACTTTTTTTAGTACCACCTCGGTTGAGGTTCCAAGCGTACTGTACTGATACCCAAATGTGACGTGTTTACACACAGATCACTGATTGGGCAGAGAGAATCATTACCAGCGTCATTGGATTTGCAACACGTGAATTATATTGGCCTTTAGTTTTATGCTTTGTGACAGTAAAATAGAGATCGATACCCTTAACGCAATGCTAAATGCTACTTTAGCTTACCCTTTTTCGCCATCGAGTAAACCAAGTGATCAAACTTTACATTTTAATTTGAATTGTGTCAGTATTATTGCATGAGCATTAAAGAAAACCATTGTAAAAATGTTGTTGCAATTTCTTTTTCACATTTGCCTTTTCATATTGAAAATGCCTAGGGGTTTTAGTGAAAATGAAATGTCAAATAATAAATTGCATTTTCTTTTTCAATTTGACAGGGACAACCCATTGTCAGTGTAGAAAATTTTAATCTTTATATTTTACTTTTCATTTTGGCACATATTGTGCTCGCAGTTGTGTGTAATGAAATTGTTAATCTGGTTTTCATTTTCACGGTTTAATTTATAAATAAAAATAAATATGGCAGATTTCACCTTCCATACTTAACAGGCAAAATATGTCTGCAGTAAGCATGCAACTCATTCTCCTTCACAACTCTTCCTGGTGGAACATTCTTCCTAACTCGGTCCGGTCAACCACATCTCTCACAATCTTCAAAAAACTACTTACTACTACATCTCTTCTGTGAATACTTGACAGAAAAAAAATATATTTAATGTACACTAACCCTCTCTCTTTCTCACAACAGGTAGTGGTCTAGCTTTTGTTGAAACTAGTAACTTTGTATAACTCTCTTTAAGTCGCTTTGGATAAAAGTGTCTGCTAAATGACAAAATGTAAGCTATGAAGTTACATAAGAAAGGTTGATTATCAATTTGGAATGAACAGCATTACTGATATAGAATCTTTAAGTCTCTTAAGTAGTTTTCATCTCTGAATCTTACCATTTAAAATTGTTATTGTACACAGTTGGCTTTGTTGTGTCAGCCTTCTACCGTCTCACTACAGTCATCTCCGGGCTGGATTAAAGAAACCCTTTGTAAAATGAATAAAAACAAGGAAGGAGTCAAAACTCTCAAAATATTGAATGTACTTACCAAGGAACAGTAAAACTATATTTAATTGACTCTGTCAGAAACCTACTCTAGTGAGGTTGTGTCACCGGGTGAACAAACCAGGAACAAAAAAAAAAGAGTTCGACTCGTTGCTAGGGGGAAGAAATGCCGGTGTGACACCGGGCCGGCTCTGTGTTTACACATTCTGGCTGCTGACTATAATGAGTGCCAGCTGAAGCCAATGATTAGCGCTTCATTGAAGCACATGCCCGGACAAAAGAGAGTATAAAGAGAGAGGCTGAAAGCATGGTAAGGAGGGAAGGGGGAAGAGAATGTTCGGGCAGTTGTGAAGCGCTGCAGGAGTACTCGAGTGGATTATAGTAGCGGCATTGAGTGGCGACATTGAGTGGCGACATTGAGTGGCGACATTGAGTGGCGACATTGAGTGGCGACATTGAGTGGCGACATTGAGTGGCGACATTGAGTGGCGACATTGAGTGGCGACTGAGGAACAGTAACTGTACCAGCTGGGGAGATCATTGAGTTCGGGTTTATCATCTGAAACCACTATCCTTTGGATCATCCACCCTATGAAGAGGAGAGAAACGAGTTGATTAATCGCTGTAAAGAGAGAGTGAGTTTGCAGTGTCTGAAAGAGTGAAACCAACACGTGTGAGGATTTACTAGAGTGATTTATGCACGAGTGTGGTGAGATCAAACAACTGTGTTTTCTCTAAGTCTCTGATGGATGAAACTGGTCCATCACTTTGAAGATTCTTTCAAATTGAACTGTCCCTGTAGTTGTTTCCAGGTCCCTAAAGATCGTGTGCATGGTGTAGAGGAGGAAGGAAAACTCAACGCACCGTTGTTGCCACAAGTCACAAGCACTGTATCCCACATCAACGAAAGTCCAGCCTTACCATTTCTTCTGACGATGCCGTTCCATTACACCCAGAATGAGAGCGAAGGCTGGTAAAGTACCCGTTTTCTGTCTCACCTACTACTGTCGCTTCACTATCGAATTGTTCGTCCCTTGCAGGGAGCAAAGAGGGAGCTATTGCGAAGAGTTGAATGGTGGCTCTGTGAGCACGTCAATGAATCTGAGCCCGGAAGCTGCCTGCCCCACGAGTTATTCCACGAGTCTGACGACGAGGGAAGTCCCGGTCTGTCCCACGAGCCTACCTAGAGAGGCATATACTTACCTGAAGAACGGAAAAGTACCTACCGGCACCCCCCCCTTCCTCACTTCATCAACGCTACAGCCACAGGCCCACCTAGAGAGGAATATACTTACCTGAAGGACGGAAAAGTACCTACCAACACCCCCCTTCATTGCGTCCACGCTACAGCCACGAGCATCCCCACCCCTGCTTTTTATCCCTTTTTAGCTTAATAAAAACTTACCTTTAAACTCATCCTTGTCCGCCTCTTGGTGTTTTCGGGTGTCTGCTCCTCCGGAGTGTGGTAAATAACCCTTGGCCCTGTCACTGGGTGACAGGGGGTTAGGTGGGACGAGAGCCGGTGCTCTTAGCGGTGAGTGATAACAATCACGGAGGAGATTCTGGAGCATAAGAGGACGAGCGTCCGGACCGTCAGTGAGAGGTCCAGGCCTGGCTTTTTGTTATGGTTTGTGTGTGTCGCCGGCAGTCCTTCGTGAGGAGGGTGCCGGCTGTCTATTTACGATTTTATTTATTTAAGCTTGTTTATGTTCTCTGGTTCCCTTCCTTTTTATGGATTTAGTTATACCCACTATCTGCTTACAAGCAACGCTAGTTTGGTTATAATCCTCTTTATTTTTTATTATTTATTTTGATTTATGATATGTTGAAATGTCTCACTGATAATTGAAGTTTACGCTGGAGTTATGTCGTGAAGGTAATATAATATACTTAGAGATGTTATTCTTTGTAATACATTACTGTATTTTTGCATATATTATGTGTGAAGCAACAATAAAAAAAAATCCGTCCGATTGGCTGAAGTTCGGTATTCTTCAGTCTGATTGGCTGACATTCTGCTTGGCCTCTGTAATTAGATTGGCTGGATGTCTTTTTCATTGGATTGGTCAACTTTTTGACATTGACGAGCGGTAGCCGCTGGTACCAAGTTACTATTAGGGCACAGAAATCACGAGAAAAGCTTGTAAGAAGTTTGTAAAAATGATTACTTATATTATTTCTATATATCCCAACAGTGGGCCTGCAGACATCGAGCAACATAGACTATTTGCCTAGTGTTTACATTAGCCATTAACCGGTAATCTCTGCATTAGCTAAATTTTTACATCACATAACTTTGACAATAATAACGAAGCCACTGTAATAATGACCGATTTGAAAAGCGTGTTTACTGTCAAAAGATTGAGCATTTAAATTTACACATGTAATTTACCTTTGATTGACAATTACTGGAGTGGAGGACCGAGTTTTAAGCCGAATGCTGCCACCCGGCGTACTGAGTGAATTCATTTCAGAAACCTGAGACAGATTCACTATTATCAGACTGCAATATCGGAGGCTGCACTCTCAGGGACGCACTTCTAGGACCCTATTTGGTTTTTACAGCACCACCTACCGAATCAGAGTTTGGAGAGAACCATAATACAAAGGACCGTAGTTTTTGAGTACCGAAAATAACACTGTATATCCACCTAATTCAATTGACTTACTTTTTTTAAATTTGAATACACACAAATACTATATTTCATGCAATTAAGCTTATTGCTAACAGCTGAATGTTATTATTATTGTGACTAACTAGCACAATATAATAAAATAAGCAAGAAATCATGGTATAGCCTTCTCAGTCACTAGATCAACCACATTTCAAGTACAGAATGAAGACACAGTAATGACTCTGGGCGCAGATTTAAGATTGTGTTTATTTAAAATCATAACTGAACGTGTCGGAGCCGATAGCCTTGCGGTAACGTGCTCCAACATATAGCGCTGTTGCGCGCCTGGGGCGACTCAAGTCCGAGTCCCGGCTCGAGGGCCTTTCCCGATCCCACCCCATCTCTCTCACCCACCTCACTTCCTGTCCTCTCTACAAAACAGCTGTCCGAATAAAGGCAAAAACGCCCCAAAATATCTTCTTAAAAAAAAAAACACACACACACAAAATGTTTAAATGAACCACATTCATGAAGGTCTTCGTTGAATCCTAAGAGAGATAAAGGTGTAGAGAGAAAGAGAAGTGAACATTCAGTTGATTATTTTTAACTTTCTAATTTAAAATTTCATATTTAAAGGTTTTTAGTGACCACAGAGGCAGAGCACACACAATTTCTTTTACTTTTCCTGTCCTTTAAATATTTAAAGCGCATATTGCAAGTATGCAACAGTACCTACCAATTGGATGTTCTCCCCTCTTTTCTACAGGGGGAGTAGAAGTTTTCTTTTTAGTATCCCTCTATTAAATTCATCCAATTCACTGAAATAGAAAATGAAGACCGTAATCACTGCTGGGTCAACAGAAATACTGTCAACGCTTACAAAACATTGGACATTGTCTAAAAAAATATACTCTTACCTGTGATGATATTTTGGACCAGAAATGAAGGCCTGCTCCGCATCCTTCAGTGACCATTTTTTCCACCCAGCCAGACCATATATGATGGCCTATCAAAATAAAATGGTCAAATGAAATATACACAGGTCTGTACATAACAGACAACTTACAGTATAATATACAGTAGACTATTAATGGAGAGAAACACGCACATCACATTATATGTATACCTCTAGAAACAGAACACCACAGATGAACTGCACTTCATCCGTGAATCTCAATTGCATTGGTTTTTTATGCAGTACTGACTTCCAAAAAGAATGTTGGTAAAAGGACTTTGAAGTCTTCCCATTCAGTACGGAATACAGGAAAATAATTTTGCCACAATTATTACAATTATGTTGTGGAAAGAGTATTTATAAGTGTTTTGTGTGGTAGCTGTTAGTGAAGGAACAACGGACTTTAAAGCCAGACTATGCAGAATTGGAGAAACACGCAAGACTAAGATAGATTTTTAAAGCAAACAACACCCTACCTTTAGGGTTATTTATAAGAAAAGGGAGAGTCCAATTGGTCAAACAGAAAACCTTAAGTTCTTTAGGTTCGCTGTTAAATTCCAGTCTGAACACTAAGCGAACCAAGACTAAATTCATGTTTTCTTTGGTCCAGACCAAAACAACCGAACGGCAAATATGAACGCACCCTAATTCACATATGAAGAACGGACTCCAGACATATTTAAGTTTTCTCTCTAGAAATTGGCACTCATGTACGTAGATAGAAATACAATGCTGTGAAAAAGTATTTGTCTGACCTCATTTGAATATCGTCCCTAATCAGATGAATGAACTTGGTACTTTACTAGTGATAATGAACCACTTATAGTACCGTAAAGGTAGTCAAATTTTAAGGGATGTCCTGTATGAACAGAGCTTTGTTTTACAATTCCTTCGTAGCAATACGATTGTGAGACTTTCTATTCAAAGCAATATAATTCAAGGTCATATGTGTCAGGAACGTGGATAAAGAACCCAATTGCAGTCAGCGTTGGTGAAGGGGTAAACAAGACTGGGAAAATGGGTAATGAGACACAGGAGGAAAGCTATACTAGGAACGAGAGGGGCGGGGCCAAATGCCGAGACTGGAGAGAACGCATATTATGTCCTGATTGACAATAATATGTTTCTCTCCACATAAACCACGTGGGTCTGTCATGATTCTGCCCCTAGACTGGAAAATCAAGACGAGATGGCAGAATCATGAAAATATGCGTCTGATGTTTTCTAATAGTTTGCGTTTTAGGCCCACGCCTTTGACAATTTTACTTTAAAAAACAACACCATTTTAACATCCAAGCACAAAAAGAGAGTGTAATATTTCTGAACAATTGCTTTACTCATTGAGACGTTTATCTAATTTATTTTTAAATTCCATTACACAAACAGTCTCCCTTATCAAAAAACATTGGTGAACAGCAGTAAACAGTAGTATCCAAGTTTAGATTATAAATTAGTTTTAACAGTGGGTGCCAATCCTTTTCCCTCACTTTATTTTAACTTAAATAACTTAACAAAACCTTGCACTAGACCAGAGGTGCCCAAACTAGGGCCCGCAAGCCAAAGTTGGCCTGCTGCGACCTTTATTTTGACCCGCGATGCCATATTTGACAAGAGTTAAAAAACGGCAAACCTTTAGATTTTAATTTCTAATTTAACATAACATTTAAACATTTTTCATGGCATGTTTTTGTGAAACAATAATGTACGTTAAATTTAGAGGATTAATAATTGATGTTTAAGCGAATTTGACTCCTATTTACTGTGCATGCGTACTGTGACTCGCAGAAACGGTGTGCTTTGCGAGGAGAAACTTTAACATTAATAATAGAGAGGGGCAGCAGTGGCACACTGACAAGAGACGTATAAACAAATTGGCAAAACGATTTTCTTTTCACTGAGGTTAATTCAAAGGCAGTGTGTCTAGTTTGCAAACAGAGTACAATATTCGTTGTCATTATAAAAATAAAACGTTTGTCAGCTTTCTCAAAGTACAGTGGCGAAGTGCAAAAGACTAACAAACTGCTCACTAAACCTCGATTGGAGCAAAGTACACTGCTACGTCCTTCGTCAGCTCAAGAAAGTGCTACACGGGCCAGCTATCCAATTTCCGCATTAATTGCTAAAGGTGGAAGGGCCTTCGCAACTGGAGAGTTTGTCAAAGAATGCCTTGCAGTAGCTACAGAAGCAGTATGCCACTCTCAAATAAGAACATATTCGCAAATCAGCTTGTCAAGGAATACCGTTACCCCACGCATAGTGGACATGGCAGAGGACATTAGTGAGAAAATCAAGGCAAAAGGCAGCAGCCGTTCTTGCCTTTTCAATAGCTTGCGACGAAAGCACAGATATATCTGATTTTGCACAGCTGTTGGTATTTCTACGTGGAGTAAATGAAGATTTTGAAGTGATACAAGAGCTTGCTGGCACCGAGACTCTTTCAGGGACTGCTAAAGGTGAGGACCTTTTCTTTGCCGTTGAGCGTGTGTTAAAAAAGAACACATTTAAAGGGATGAATAATATTGCACATTTTATGTGAAATCAATAATTATATTAAGTTCCAGTGGTATCAGCTGTATTATTTTATATATTTGTCAATAAAGCCAATATTTTTTTGGATAGTTTAAGTTCTTTTAACTTGTTTAATTATTATCTTCACTGTCTTCATTTTGCTTTTTTGTCAGTTTTTTATTTGATTTTACATACCTGCATATCGTTCACTACAACACCTCTCTCATTGTTAACCTCTCTCTCGTCTATCCTTAAATTCAGGTGTATTGGCTCAGTTTCCCTGTCTTGGAGAAGCAGGCATGATGAAAGAAAAGGTGCCCGAGTACGATGCTGTTCTCAGCAACCTTATCCTGGAGTTTGACCGCCACTTTGAGGACTTCAGACACACTGACTTTGAATTGATTTCTCAACCCTTCACCATCAGTGTGGACACAGTCAGTGATGATCTTCAGATGGAACTGATTGACTTTCAGTGTGATTCAGAACCCAACACAAGTTCTGGTCCCAACCTTTGATAGACTTCTACAAATGTGTCCCAGCAAACAGGTACCCAAAGATGTGCAAACAGGCACAAGTGATGCTGTCTCTGTTTGGCATCACCTACCTACTTTCAGTCTGATGAATTTGAACAAGTGTAAACTGAAAAGCTCACTAACTGACTGACTTTCACCTACATAATTTACTGACTTTTGAAAAATATTCTTGTAACATAAGGACCAGCTTCAGGTATCTCATAAGAGGAGACTGGCTGCACTGCTATTATAGCTTGATTAGCTGTATTAGGAATAATTAGACACTATTTGGCACTGTTTCTCAATTTTAATTGTTCTTTGTATTTGTAACCGTTTCTGTGTTTTTAATTGTACAGTACTTTGTACATGGCACTGTTTCTATGTTTTAAGTGTACTTTATATATTGTACATTGTAAGTTATTTGATATTGAATTGTAATTAGAATTTCATTGAATTGTAAGTTTCTAGTTTCATTGAACTATAAACCTTGGAATATAAAACTGTTTTCATTATGCAAATCACTTTAGTCATAAATAAATGAAAAAAAAAACATTTACATATTAAACCGTTTGGTATAGCGACACAGATTTTTCGGCCCACAGGCTTCAATCAAAAAAAATGTTGGCCTTTCATAGGAAAAGGTTTGGGCACCTCTGCACTAGACGAAAAACATTGCACTGAATGAACATTGTTCAAATCTAATGAAAAAAATGTTTTATTTCTTGCCAGAATACCTGGTAAGAAATAACACAGCTCACACAGCTGAGGCATGTTTCCTGTGATGGAGGTCACAGTTGAAACACTGAGTACAGCTCCAAGATGGGCATCACTAAGCCTGGACCTGTACTTGCATGTATTCATAGTTGAGAAATGTTTTTCACACAGATATGTGCTTCCAAAGAGGGACATTACCCGACTGAACACTTTGGAAAGTTCTGGGAAGCATGGAGACAATTTTCTCAAAAACTGTCCAGTATTGTCTGTGTTTCCCTGGGCCTCTTTGAATGTAGCTTTTAGCGCACTGTAGCACTTCAGGTCAATACATTTCATTAACAAAAAACTTGGGACATTCTCCACATCAGCTGAGAAGGGGTCTGCAAACAGCTGAAAAGTGTCACTGTGTGCCTTGAAATCAACAAATCGTTGATCAAATTCCCGGAGCAGGTTTTTGATAGTAGAGGCATATATACTTCACCACTAAATGCTATGCCCTCCTCTACAAGGGACTTACATGTTGGCAAATTACATGTTTTTTTGCTCTCAGTTTTGTACAGAAGGCTTTGACACTTTCATATGCTGCTGTGATGAGCTGACCAGGGCCCTGCAGTAATTTGGACCTAGAGTGGTCAGCAATACTTCCTAGCTAGTCCAACAAAGTTCCAGTTGTCATTCAATTGTCAGGTATCAAATCAATAAACACAATAGGAAAAGAAAAAGTTAATAAAAAATAAAGCAACAACAAAATAACAGATACAATCACATTACACAGTTCATCAACAATATACCACAAGATTCACTCCATAAGATCACACTCACATTAACACTTATTTCTCTCATGGACACACTCGCACACGCGCGCACACACACACCTTTAGCAGCAACCAAACACACCCAGACACTCACATCAACTTATAAGTTAATTCGCCCACGATAATACCATACGAACCCCACCAACACAGTCTTCCAGTTGAAACAGTGCGGAGGTGACCAAACGCCACACGGATTTATACTCGTGTCGCAATCTCCCGATGTATGCGGGCTGGTCCAAAACGGCCCCACGAATTTAATACTCGGGTCTCACAATCGCCCGCTGTCAAGTGCACACAATACAGACTGGTCCAGCAGACGCAGAATGAGGTGAGACGAGGCAGGGCGGACAAAACGCATAGGCTACAGCCAACAGCTCACCCCAAATTAAATATTCCTGTCTTCATGGTAACATACCCAAATGCTGTGCAGCTCCGCTCAAAGATCTGTGCAGTTCAGATCAAAGATCCCCATACGGGAGCAACTCAGAAAAACAGCATCCAAGTTTGCAACAATCAACACGCTTCCCAATGAACGCAGGAACATTACTTATACGCACTCACGCGCCTATAGCGCACCTGGATCTAATTAGGTGATCACCATTCGGTGCGTACTCCGGTTGTTACCACAATTAACTAGGCAGCTTTGCCGGCTACATACAGATTTGTGAAAACTCTAGTATTTGTACTTCGTTACATTACGACACTGACAGAAACAAACTGTACTTACATGCAAACGTGAGGCAACAAAGCCAATGTCAGAGACTACTCGTAGGTGTTTGTCCTCGAGTTTACAAATATTTCAACATTTAGATCCAAGATGGCGGACTACGTCTGATGACGTTACATTCCCGTAACGTCAAAAACATTCACTGAGCAAAACCGACCAATGAGCAGCACTGCACGTAGACAGGGTCAGTCACGTTTTCTACTGACAGCTCGGTAGCGAACGGTAAACGCGAAGGAGGAAAGAAGATAAAGAGTCTCAGGGAAGGTCAGGTTCAGGCTACTGGAGGAATCGATGTGGCATCTGACAGAAACAGCGACCGTGAGTAATATCATCACTTTATGTAGTTACACTTACGGTCAGCTCACTTATACATATTTTCCTGTGTTTCGAAATGTAAACGAATCAAAATATCTGGAAAACAAAAATGTAGTTCAATTTGAATCAAACTTTCATGACCTTTTGGATCTGTTATATAACGTACAAATGTTTGTTATATGAATATTATTTATGGTGTTTGCCAGGATGTCCTACTGAAACTTGTTGGTTAAAAGGACGAACGGATCCTTCTGTTGAAAATCTGAGTGAAATTTGTCCATTTTCAGTATCGTGTTGGATTCATGAACGTAACGTTAAGTGTCGAATATTTCATGAATATTCTTTGATTGACTTGATCTTGTGTGTTTGTCACTACAGAGTTTCAGGAAAACCAGGACCTGGAGATCCTCAGCACTCCGTCCCTTGTGCAGATGCATTGTGGGTTGGACACGACGGACGATTCCCCAGTCGCTATCGAGTTGGACTGGGAGGAAGAGTGGGATGAGGAAATCCAACAGGCAATAGTCCGTCTGGCTGTGGAGATGATGGAGGAAGAGCCCATCGTGGTCATTAAGGGTGAGTTTACTTCCATAATCCCAACACAAAACACACTTCTGCTCATATGTTAGACAAATATTGTTAAAATAGTTTGGGATGAAGTATCGCTAATGTTTGGTGTTTTGTGTCAATTTCGTGTCTCTTTTTATAGAAATCGAGCCGTACATGTATGAGATCGCTGACATGCTGACTGAAAGCGCTTTTGGAGCCATTTATGAAGGGACTCGGGTGATGGATTGCATGAAGGTTTGAATTTTGTTTTCTCACAGTAACTCACAAATAGTCTTGTGCTCATCTATTTATTATCTCACTCTGTTCTTTGCAAACCTCTGAATGTGTGAATCTTATGTCCAGTTTCGTGTTTGATTTATTTCTTTCGTGCTCAGGATGAATACTTTAAATGAAATGATTTAACAGTAAATCTTTATTTGTTTTGTTGATCAGGTGGCAGTGAAATGTGTCAGTACATCTAAGCTGATGTTTGCCATGGTGTGTGGGACATTTCCCAACTGTAATGAGCGAGACTCGATCAATGAGAAGTCATGGAGTAAAGACGGCTTGACAGAAGGTTACATCTTCATCAGACCAACTGTAGTTCTGAATGATAGAAAACAGAACAAGTGCTTTGATAAAATAATTGAATAAGACGATGAATGAGAGTTTAATGTGACATTCAGATAAACTCACAGTTTAATGTAATAATCGTCTTTCTGAACAGAATGCTGCAATCTGATTCAAGCCTGTCTACAAGAGGATCCAGATGATCGTATTGATCTGGATGAGATCCTCGAACACGAGTGGTTTCAGGTAGATGTACACCTGACACATTTTCTGCAATTGTTGTCTTGCTGTTGTTTTATTCTGAAATCTGGAAGTTGGAAAGTCGATATGTTTCAATTATATCATATATTTAGACAATACAGCTCTTATATTACTGTTTATTTCAGTACAAATATCCTGCCGATGGCCTCCAGACTCCCGTCAACGTCAATGAGGACAAAGAGGAAGATCAGAAGCCCAATATGAGATGTGAAGGTGAGTTTACTTTTATAATATAATATACTTTTCAATATAGTTTCACTCTTGGTCAGTAGCTGTCTTTTATTCACACAACGATTCTGTGTCACAAGAATATATTTTGCTAGTTAAATATTGTTCAATAGGTTTAGGTCAAGTTGTCATGATTCCGCTATCATGTCATGTTTATTCTTGGTCTTGCAACGGAGTCATGGCATCGTTAGCCTTCCCATTAGTGTTTCATTACCTTTACCTGCCCCTTAGTAATTATCCTGTGTTTGTTCCCCTTTAAAACATCCTCGTGTTCATTGTCCTGTGCTCGTTCGTTGTACTTGTTACCCCATCCTAGAAGCCTTGTCCTGAGAAATACGTTTAAAGTATATTTAGTCTGTGTGAGTGTTAGTTCTAGGCTGTGTGGGTGTTAGTTCTAGGCTGTGTGAGTGTTAGTTCTAGGCTGTGTGGGTGTTAGTTCTAGGCTGTGTGAGTGTTAGTTCTAGGCTGTGTGGGTGTTAGTTCTAGGCTGTGTGGGTGTTAGTTCTAGGCTTTGTGGGTGTTAGTTCTAGGCTGTGTGAGTGTTAGTTCTAGGCTGTGTGGGTGTTAGTTCTAGGCTGTGTGGGTGTTAGTTCTAGGCTGTGTGGGTGTTAGTTCTAGGCTGTGTGGGTGTTAGTTCTAGGCTGTGTGGGTGTTGGTGTCATGTGATATACAAGTGGAGCAGTGTGATTGATGGGTAACTTTACTTTATTTTGTGAATTTTTACTGATTTATATATAGTGATTTTTCCTCTTATTTTTATATTAGTTTGCTGTGTTTTTCTTGATGTTTGGGGTTGATTGGTTTATTATATTGTTTGCTGTGATTGCTGGACACTTAATAGTACTGTTTCCCTCTATCACAAACTGTAACGATTGACACACCTGTAAACCCTGATCATGCAGCGATTTCATTGGCCAGCTGACCAGACCATTCCAAATAAATAGGAGGCTAGATCTCTTACCAAGGGGGAAAACGCTCTGGACGGACGGATGTGCTGAGTGCTGCTGTGGACTGGCTTGGCAATTGTATTCTCCCTCAGCGTTGTGGCTGACTGGAAAACCTGTGCTTTGGTGGAGCTGACTCACAGATCTCACAGTGTCAACGCTCACAAAACCTCAGGCTAAAGGGAAGTGGTCCTTTCTTCCACACTGATGTGTGTGTTGTTTTTAGTATTGAGCTGAAGACCCATTCTAGTTATTGCTTATTTTTGTGAAGGTGCCAGGTCCGGTGGTCAGCGGTGGAGCAGCAGATACGGCATTATTGTTGATGGACCCACGTGAAATGCAAGTAAGCAACAACACGTTATCTACTCAAAGTCCTGCTGACAGAGGAAACACTGAGCTATATCCAGACGGGACTGGATTTGGGTATTGTTTACCCTGGGACAGAACATTGGACAAACCCTGATTTTATTGTTTCCCTGGGTCTTTAAAATGACAATCTTAAAATGACATCTCAAAGTTAACTTATAGAAATAATAAACACTATTTTTATATATATTTCTTGTGTGGTTCTCGCTGTGTTGGTGTGGCCGGAAATCTAAATTTTATTTATATTTAACAGACTTCTAATCTGTTACATAAGTTCTAGGCTGTGTGGGTGTTAGTTCTAGGCTTGTTTTTCTTTACAGTCCATTAAATATATCCACACTCTGCTTCATCCTTGCATCACAAACCTCACTCGCCAGGGTCGCGCTCTTACATCTGAGCAGATAATTTTTATGGACACGTTTCTTTGCTAATGGAAGCTTTCTATATAACACCGGGGATGCAGAACACGTTAGCAAGGCAACTGTATGTAGAGCAGTAAGAGAAGTGTGAATCGCTCTCAAGCACTTTTTATATATTTGTGTCAAGTTTCCTGTGAGAGCCATCAAAAAGGAGTTTCATAGGATTGCAGGTGAATAGTGAACGTCTCTATGAATTAGGCTGATCAAATAAATGTGGTCTTGCTGCCACCTTTTGGAAGTAAACTAATAATTCAAATACCCTTTAGGATTTCCCAATGTGATTAGGTGCACATGTAACCGGTCCCACTTGCCCCGCTCTGCGCGGGCTTCGAACCGACATCGGTCCGAATGAGAGACGGGCACTGTAACGATGAGCCTAAAGACCACAGTCCCTATTGCGTCTGTCACTAGAGCGTCTCTGTTGGTCGGGGAGTGAGGCTTACACACTGCACAGCTCTTCACTAGCTGGCCTCCGTTACACATAGCTGGAGCAGGGGCAAGCATGGCCAGTTTTCTGTCTTCTATAGCCAGGTTCTCGGTTCTCATATACTCAAAACTTTCAAGGCCAGTTTATTAAATATATCAAACATTTCCCAGTCAGGCATCCTACTAGCAAGAGCATTTAAACTCACCGCACTGAATTGTGTTTTTATATTTCATTTTCAGCTGCTGCCATGTTCTTTTTATTCCAGAAGGATTGCACCTACATGGCAAAAATCGTAGGTATATATAAACATATATATAGATATGTATATATATATAGTGCCTCCAATTCGACTGCGAGAAATAAACAGAGCGCTTTTTGTCACGTGGCGTTGCCATGGTGAATCGTGTTATCTTCGCTCAATTGATGATGGCTTTTTAAAGCCGCGGTGAACACGCGTAACCTCGGGTGAACTTACTCAGAGTGGATTGAACTCATTGAAACCAGCTGTTCTGAAACAGAAAACTCAGAGTAGCGATTATCTGAGTAAATCAACTCAGAGTTCACATTTTAACTCAGGGTTGCTTGAACCTCCTTATTGAAATGGGTCCCAGGACTTCAGTGCTTGATCTATTGAAACCTGACCAAACTTGCTCTTTACTGTTGAAAGTGTTTTCTAGCACAGTTATGTTCTGAATGAATGCTTACACAAATCCATTTCTTTGTTTTTTGATCAGGTGGCAGTGAAAATTGTCAAGAAGACCAATGCTGTGAAGGAGGATTATATCAACATTGTAAGAAGCGTGTATTTTTTTAAATTGAAAACATCTTCATAGTTTGTTTGAGACTGAGCTAAATACTTGTTTGTTAAACCACCTTCATCTTTTCATGACAAACAATTGTCTTTCTTCTAGCCGGGTTATCCTGAGGCTCTTCCACGAGAGGTCGGTCTTCAAATGCTTGCCTGTGCGGGAGAACATGTTCCAGCAATCGTCCAGTTTCTGGACTGGGAGGACTATCGGGACAAATATATCATGGTCCTGGAGTGCCCCTCTCCCTGCATGGACGTCAGCAGTTTTGTGGAAAGCAAAGGAGGCAACATGACAGAGAACATCGCACATTTATCTTCGGTCAAGCGACCGTAGCTGCGGAAGTCTGCTGCACACGGGGGTTTTCCATAGAGACATAAAACTGTAAAACCTCCTGATTAACCCGGACACGCTGGAGGTCAAAATGATCGACTTCGGGTGCGGCGATCTGCTAAAAACATCAGCATACAAGGAGTATATGGGTATGTTTTATCACTCTCCTAATGAACAGGTGTTTACATAAATACAAAAATTATGATTTTCAGATATTTTTAGATAGTTCTTCTGCTCACTTTTGAGACATCACATTTCTTGCACACTAATCTCTTTTCTTTAGGCACAAGCATCTTCGCCTTCTCCGAATACTTTGAATGGGGCGAGTACTATGGGAAGCCGGCGACGGTGTACTCGCTGGGCGTGCTTTTTTTACCAATCGAATTAGCAGTTTTTGTTTTCTTTTAAATCAGATTATAGTTATGAAGACTTTCTGACCCTAGACCCAACTAACTACAGTTCAACAGCTGTGATTCCTGCGGCTCAAACCATAATGCTGACAGTGCGCTGGAACAAGATAGACACACGTCCTCTTCCAGGCTGATTGATAACAATTACAGTCGATTGGAATTTCTTAATTATTACTCTAATGGTGGAAATGGGCATTATCAGTTTTTATTTTTATAGCTACTTCCTATATTGTAAAGCTTGTCAACCTTTTGCCGCACATCACAGCCGTGTTCTTTGGTCTTATCCATTGTGATAAAGGACTAAGGGAGTATGTATTACCTCATATGTGTATCCCTGTGAAGTCATAGTTGAACAATTTCTCACCCAGAAAAATACAAAATATCAATGGGATTATACTTCACATATATTTTACACAAAATATTTTGCACATTTTAATTAATTCCACACATTTAACAACGTATTAGTTATTTACTCTGTTGTATTTGCAATTGTTTGTTTTCAATATGAGCACTGGTTTTCTCTTATATATTGAGCAAAAGAACAAAAGGTTAAACAAGAAATTTTTTCACAGCCTTCTTTGCTCATATCTACCAAAGGTGCCAGTTTTAGTGGAGGGCACTGTACATTATTTGGTGGAGCAATCTTCCAAACAACACCTAACAACAGCCTTATACCTGTTATATAATCTTTATAAAACCTTTGTAAACCAAGGCTTCTTGGGGTGTAATGCTCTTTGTTCACTTGGAAATCTGCTTGGCAACACATAAAATGTGTCTTATGTTAACTTGTTGCCTTTATTGTAGTCATGATCAGACATGGAAGTACGACCTAACAAAAATAAGAGGATTCCATTTTGGCATTATTAAAATGATGTGTATATTTTAGCCTAACACGTCACTTTCTCATCTAATAGTGTGAGTGTGAGTTACAATTTGTGAAAAGCCGAGAAAATATTCCTCTGCCATCAACAGATACCTGAACTAAAGGCTGAAATAATTCTCAAAGTGAACAGTATTATGAAGAGTGTACATTAAATACACTTTAAAAGCATCCATAGAATTCATAAGTGTAGATGATAATATAAAGGATTTACGTCACCAGCTTATTAAACATTATGATGTTTTTTTAATGTTGTCATTTTTCACATAATGCTTTTAGATATGTTGCTCAATATGCATTTTTATTGAATTCTAAGGTACTGAAAACAGGGTATATGCAGGAATCATAGAGATGAATTTACTACCTTTTACTACCTTTACCACCTCCAAAATATTTTTTACTACACGACATCAAGCAGCAGCTCTGTTTTGGGGGGGTTGGGGGTATGCAAAGCACCACTTACTATTTACTATAAGGGTGTGTTCACACCAAACGCGAATGAAGCGTTAAGCGCAAGTGATTTAAATGTCAAGTCAATGCAAAGACGCGATGACCTACTTGCGGTGCGATTCGCGTGAATAAGGCGGCAGAAGCCCCTCCCATGACGCGAGTTCTCATCTGTAATGAAACGAATTTCACGCGCGAATGAAGTGAGTAAACTCAAAATGTTCAAACGTTCAACACGCGAATAGCACGATTTTCCGCGTTTGGTGTGAACACTCTATCACACTGTCACACCCATCATACATATTAGGTACACTAATGTTTAATTGTGATCATTAAGTATTGTCATTGTGAATTATGTTTTTTTGAAGGGTGTCGAGTTGAGTTTCAGTTGTCTTTACCTTAACCCTTGCCCTTGAGTTATCCTAACCATAGCCATTTATAAGCAGCTTCTTAAAACGTGGAGCAATGCTGAATCCAATATGTACACCGTTTTATCCTTGACACACGACAAACTTTTGGCTATATCGGAGTCAGTGAACATGTTTTGGAACAATTCCCCAATGCCCTGATTCGAATTATATGAATGATGGTTCAGGCACCCTGAGGGCTGATGTTTGTGACGGTAAGGTCTGCTGTCTGGCCATCGCTGTCGTGGTAGTGCTGGTGGCACTGGTTTACTGCTGAGGTGGTGCGACGACAGCTGACCTTGAGTTGGCATGATTTACCGCGACATGTGTAGTGCTGCTAGCATCGCAAAACAACGAAATAGGGAGCTGCTCCCCCCTCACGTGAAGTCGCTGCTGCTGAATGTTCTTTTCAATTACAATCAAATAGAAACATGTTTATTTTTGCATTCAAAGGTGTTTAATTTGTCTATTGAAACAGTCAGTGGGGGAAGAATGGGATCTTTCCTTTCTCAGTGTTAAAACGGCAGTGTTAAAATGATTAAGAAAAGGACTCTTGAAGCTGAATTAGTTTTAGAAAGAACAGCGATTCTCTAAATATCTTTATTAAAATTGAGAAAATGCTGGTGTTTTAGGCAGTGCACATTGCATTATCATCAACTCTTGAAGCTGGCCAGTACCAGTTACAGATGCCGTCACTGTCCGCCAGACAGGCGTACTCCAGAGAGTGAGGAGAGTGGGTATCCCACATACATTCATGATCATATTGGGGACAACATGGACTGCCAGAACACGTAGAGATCTGTGGAGATGACAGATTGACATGAGTTTGAACGGACATACAGTTTGACATTGACATGAGTTTTGTGTTTGACTGCTGTTAAAGGAATAGTTCAGCAAGACCATACAGTTTATATTCAGTTATGTTTTCTTCATCCTCATGTTGCTCCAAGAGATGCAAAGTAACATTTAGAGACTGAAGCCTCGGTCCTTGTTCACTTTCATTTGTGTTCTTCAAAAGAAGTTTTTCAGTAACATTATGACTTTTGTGTTTCCCATAAAAAAACGAGTAGTGCAGTTTTAGAACAGCAGAACCGACCAAATAATGACAGAAGTTTTATCTTTGGGTGAACTTTCTGATTTAATAAAGCTAAATTCTCTTTAATGCCTGCATGGCAGAGGTTGGCTTATTCTTGAAACTATTGTGAATATCAAAGTCAAATTTTGTATGGTTTTGTATGCTGTATATCATTACCGTGCAGTTGCAGCCCATCTTATATTTTTGTTTGAAGTTTTCTTGTTCCGTTAAGGAGAGATCATCCCATCGATGGACAAGGTCACACAGTATCACATCGATCCCATATTTAATCTGGTGTCCTTTAAAAAAAAGTGGAAATGGAGTCTATGACAAATAATTATTTACATAAAAAATTATGAAATGAAACAATAAGAAATTTTCAGGTTTTTCATGGTAAGTTTAGATTCAATGTGAGACGCAGAGGTTTACCTGAAAGGATGTATCGCCCCTCATGCAGTGTGATGCCACAGGATGTTCGTAGATTTGTGTTGACGTATTTAATGTGCTTTGCATTGCTAGAACCTCTCAATACCTGAAAGAGGAATTTTCATTATGATGCAAACATTTTATATTGGTAGTATTTTATTGTGAATATTCTGCAATCTTGAAATCTGTGATACTCTTTCTTTTTCATTTTTCAAGATAAATATTGTGTAGATGAAAGACTAACATTATCTGACATTCAATTGAATGGATTTTGATTCATTTGAGAAATTTGATTCGCTCACCTTGATGTTTTTGATTTCATACCGAAATAATTTGTGTTGACCCTTAACAGGACCACTCTTTCCAGTTACGTCAGCTAAAATCACTGATGGAAAATAAAGAGGCATAAATGTTAGAAATGCTGTTTTGTCTAAACATCCTGAACACGACTATTCAGCGCTGTGGAGTTTTCACACACTCACTAATATATTGTTAATATGAGATATTTCACTATTATTGTCCCCTTACAACATTCAACAGTGGACATTGATGTTTGTTTCTGAATCATGAACATTTCCAGCACAAACTGTCAATAGCACTTCTACACTTGCTTGTTTGGAAATGAAATACTGGTATTAAAAATTGTCATGATTTCTAGATAGATGACAAATCAACTGAAATAAAGTGTTTCCTTCAGATAAATGTGTTCTGCAGTTTAGAACATTTCATACAAAAAATATATTGGAAAAGTTGTGGAAATAAGGTTGATGTTAGATTTGACGTACCTGTTTCAGAAGTGCAGAATTGATGTTGAGGGTGACGTTGGATACAGCTGCAGCTCTCTGCTGTCTGTATATTCAGCCCGACAGACAAGAAGATCAGCACAACACCCAACAGAGTGAAGCCCATCATGTACAGCAGAAGTCAAAGGATTGGGTTTGATTTACAGACTGTGATTGAATTTCTCCTTTTCTCTCAATGGAAGTGGATGCACTTTATAGTTCACATGTCTGAGGGCGGGATCTGCCCCTCCTACCAAACAAACTCCTCCCACATTCTTGTGTGTTGATGAGTTAGTCCTGCATATTAAAAGATAAAATACTACATTCTGGGCCCCCTGTCTAATTTCTAGTTTGGTCCCCTTGCGAACGCCCCTCGGTCTGTCCACGATTGGAAAATATATTTGTCTAAAGATTATAGAAGTAGAGTCAAAACACATGTGACAGAACATAATGTGTTTTCTTTTACAATATTAAAATGCTTGGTTTTTTATCAAAATGGGCAAATATTTCAGTACATTGAAAATTAAAAAAATGGTCTTACTGTATGTATAAAGGTATGGTCAGCATCAATTTTGTTTTACACATTTCTATTCACTTTTCTAGTCACAATTTCATAGAAGCACACTTTAGTCTACATATAAAGCACCTAAAAACACAGGATTAATAGTCTAAAGAATTACTCTATTTCTACCAATAAATATGAACTGATAACAACAGTTGTATTACTCCTACTTCATTTTATTTCCTAAAATATATATTTTTATTTTTGGATAATGTAATAATAATTATCAAATTACCAAAACCCTCCTACATCTGCTGGTGAACCAAAAACAACTGATAACAGCTCCCAGTGTCGGGTCCCCGCTACGATAGTAGCAACATTGACAAATGTTTACAGAACAAGCGGGAACCCAGTGTGCCTGTAGTTTTCTTTCTGTTTTATTACATGATAGAAAGTTGAAGGCCATCTCAAGCCGTACAGCTAACCCATCAAATCTGCAACCTATTAGGCGTCAAACTAAGATTTAGGGACAAAAATATATGGCATCAAATGAGCATTTCTAAACATTCATTCACTAAAAAACTTATTATATCTGATCAATTAATTAATAATGAAAACAACTTGGATTTGATGTTTTTAAATGAAACATGGCTAGAAGCCAGCTGTAGTGCAAAAGTCCTCAATGAAACAGCCCCGCTCCTAACTTTACTTTCTTGAGTGTCTGCAGAGCAATAAGGAGAGGTGGAGGTGTAGCTGCTCTATTTAAAGATGCCTATTAATGCACTTTTGACCTGATTCGGTAGAGCTGCACCAGCTACTGGTTTGGACACCGGTGTCATAGACGTAGTTCGACCGTATTCCGCGGTCCGATCATATTATTCGCTCCTATTGAATTGTTTTATTGGGTCATGTTTTTAAATGTTAGAACACACTCGCCTGTTGCTGACATCTGATTAATTAACAAGAAACGCTTATTAACAAGCCAGTGTAAGGTCTTAATGCATGCAAGTAGCCAGTTGCGGGCTAAGTCTGCCTACTGTACAGTGGCTGTTGAATGTTTTTATTGATAAAAAATGTTTTCCCATGTATATGAATGCGTTTGTTTTTCTATTTACATATAGACTGTACATGCTGCATGCATTCGGTATAAAACTCACGCAGCGGCCTCGTCCCGCCTACCTCACTACATACCCCCATTGCCCCTCACAGGCCGGGGGTACACCTGAGTCCTCTGTCCGTGTCTCACCACCTGACAGAATGAACCAGCCAAATTAGGACCCAGCAGACAGAGGGTTCGTTGTGGCAGCGGTCGAAGCCGCCGGGCTCCCTTCCAGGGCCGAGGCACAGAGTTCCCGCTCAGGGCGGAGGCCGCCGGGCTCCCTTCCAGGGAGACAAAATAAAATGTTCTGAATGAATTCGAAAGTGTTGGTCAGTCCCCTGGGATAGCTGAGGTGTAGTGCATAGATCAGTCCAAACATTACCAGGAAGGCATTAGGAAATCTGGAGAGGTTGACCACAATCTCTCTTTCAATGACAGAGATTTTCACAGGCTGGAAGTGAACTGTGACGACTGTAAGGAGGGCCACTGCAACATCTAAAACCATTGGCTCATCAGATGTGTCCTGCTAAATAAAACAGATATTAAAGCAAAATCCGGTTACACATGGCTACAAATACTGAAGGTAAAAATATATATTTTTGACAAATACCAGCGTATAGGTAGTCATGACATAGATTTAACAAACAATATTGCTGCAGACTAACAGACAGAAAGTTTTGTGATTTTGAGAGTTGTGAGGATGTGAAAAACTGAATTTCAGTGTTCTACAGGAGCCAGCCAAGCTACCAGTAATCCAAAATTGCAAAAGATTGAGAATATGCTCAAACACCTAAAAAGAAAAACACCTCATCTTGTTTAAAGCAATCCAAAAATACTCACTGTGCAAGTCCTGAAGAACCCAGAGACGTCCTCATGTAGATACACAGGAAGGCCTTGAGGAACAGTGGTACGCTTGGTATGTACGTCATAAGGCTCCTATAACGAGAAAACAGAACTGTATATAACTGAACTATAAATGTTAAACAATAAAATGATAAACATAAACAACTTGAATGCAATCAGACAAATACCAAAAACATAGTGGACAAATTGTAGCTTTCAAAGTTTATTTGAATCATTAAACGTTCCTCTTTCAATTAAGAATTAGACCCGTAAAAAGTATAACAATATTTTTACCTGTTCATCATAGATTCTTAGGATTTCAACCAGAGCATCTGATGTCTCCTCGGTTTTGGCTGCCTTCTGTCTGAACAGGGTCATCAGTCTAGGAATATGTGTGTCAAGCTCAGAGTACAATGTGTTGGGCATGTTCTGGTTTGTAATTCGTTGGAACTCTGCATACACCTACATTTTAAAACAAAGACCGACAGACAACAGAACTTAACTATGTGAATCTGGTAAATCTACTACCCTTCTATAAAGCATAAAGATTTTCTGCCTTAAATGTTCAAGTGTAGAGAGATTCTCTCCCTGGGGAAAGTTGGGCAGAAAGTTAACTTCTGCTTGTTTGGGTCATTTGATATTTGAATGTGAAGATTCATTGTCAGGATTAATTCTGCTTCTTTTTCCTGCATTTACAGTGATCTATTGACATCCAGCCCTTCTCATCTTGCTCCTATAGTTTCACATCTTAAACTTGAGGCTGTTCTTCCACCCATTCCAGCCAGTCTCAGATCCTGCTTCCTTTCAAAGAAGGATTTTTTACCACAAGAGCCTCAGCTATCCTTATCACTGGGATAAGCCTTGTAGCCATACATCGAGGATGCTAGCTTTTCTAAAATGTCATGCTTTACATCTCTTGTAAACTTGAAGGTGCTTGTTGTTCTTCTCAAATTACCTTCTCGAAGTTTCAGTTCAACATCAAAAGAAAATGTTGGAATTGGAAAAAGAACTGAAGGCCATCTGCTCCCACATTCTGAGGATGATACACCTGAGATTGTTTCAGCTGATGCAAGAGAGCTGGAATCTTGCTCAAAGGTGACATGCACAACAGCTTTCTGTGGCAACTCATCAATGTCAGAGAGAAGTAAGTTTCCCATCAAAGTCAGGGTCTTCATATTCCAACACATGGTATGCCATCATGTGTTGGTGTCTGACTGCCAAGTTTTTAGCGTCATGCACAACCCGTTTAAGTTTAAAAAAACGGTGTTAGGCCTCAAATCGCATTGTCCAAACATGCACCAGGGGCCCAAAGCACTTGATCAGGGTGGGGTAATGCTCCACGTAGTGATTATTAGGGCTAAACTCGGGAACGTCTCCAGCAGTACATGATTATGATCACTGATCTTGGACTGAATATAGTCTAAGGTTTCATCAGTAAATTATGGGCATAATGCTTACTCAACTACATGTTTCAGTTCCATCAAAACTGTCAATGCACCATCACCTTCTGGTACTACACTGCCTAAAAGCAATGGAAGCAGACGGAGCAGAGTAGCATTTTCATGTCCATTACCTCCTATTGTTCCTCGAGACAAAAATGTTTTGGGAATTGGATGAGGTCTATCCACTTTATCATTGTGCTGATATGGAAATAATGCAATCTTTTGGTAAAAATACACTAAAGTGAAGAACTTCATCCAGATCATGGTCTTAACGCAGAGAGAAACGACAACCACAGCAATATGACTCAAGCGGAAACACTGTTTAACATGTTATTTACTTTTTGTCCACATCAGACAAAATTGGCAACGGCTTTTTTATGGTTTGCTGAGATGACAAAAAACGCACCAAATACACCAAATGTACACGTCTTGCGGTGTAGTTACAGCTATTTGAAAAATGATATACGCTTCGCACTTCATAGGCCAATTTCATTGACTCGTCCTCAGTTATTCCTTAGGATACATCTATGACTTGTGATTGTAAGTATGTACGTAACAGATTAACGCTGTTGGATTAAACAGCTGCAACTGTCCATTAGATAAAACACATTTAACACTTACCGTGAGACCAATGATGCTGACAAGTGCCGACCGCTTGAAACTCAGATCCTCACTGCAGTCATTCTCACGTGGTGCGTTCCCAACATCGCAAAAGTGCACACTGATCTTGGACCACATGCGCCCGATCGTAAGCCAAAAAATTACGGTCCTTACGTTAACCGAGATGCTTAAAAGTGTTAAACATTTTATTAACGTTTACGTATCTATATAAAGTTATTATGTTGTCTAAACAAATGTTTACTCAATATTGTCCTTTGTGCTCACTCATTAAATCTGCTGTTTTGCACAGAATGTAAATGTATGTAATTAGTGCTTAGACAGAATTTGATATTTTTCTTGCAAAATTATTTTAAGCTGAATTCATAAAGACCCTAATTTGTCAAATGAAGTAAAAACATATTATTTTTAAAATTTTAACCTATTTAAACTAATAATATTTCATTAAAAACAATTGGTGGGTCACACACACAAAAGTTCCTGATGTCAGATGCTTGACACTGTTGAAAACACAAAACTAAGTACAGTGAAATTATACTCGTAAGTGTCACTTACTTCATGTGCAGATAGTTTCAGTAAATTACAAATAATCAGTTTAACTCACTCAAAATATATAAAAGTCCCAGAAACTCAGAGTATTTGAGTTAGAAGAACTTTTTTAGAATATTAAGTTTGTACTAAATCAATTATTTTGAACATTTGGGTTTACGGTGCAAAGTCTGTCTTCATATTTATCTGCCTGTATGACGTTAACATATAATATCTCTAACTTTTTTTGTCTCCTTTTACAGCATAAATTTTCATCAGGTTTCTGGCAAGACTTCTGTTTAGATTTTCTATTACTTGTCTATCTTTCCCTCAACACTGCCTTTTTTATTACAGATTTATTCCTGACTTTTTCTTTCTTTGTTTTTATTCAACAAGAGAGAACGCACATTAATGCTGAATGAAGGGAAACCTTGAATGCAAGTGTTCGCTCAGCTTTAACATCAAGAGCTGCACCAGCTACTGGTTTGGACACCGGTGTCATAGACGTAGTTCGACCGTATTCCGCGGTCCGACCATATTATTGGCTCCTATTGAATTGTTTTATTGGGTCATGTTTTTAAATGTTAGAACACACTCGCCTGTTGCTGACATCTGATTAATTAACAAGAAACGCTTATTAACAAGCCAGTGTGATTGAGGCAGGATGGACTGTGGTTAATTATAGCCCCTCCTCCCCACTTGGTTACGATTGGCTCTTGGTGTAGTCTTGGTTGCCAATCATGTCAGGAGGGGGGTGTTATAACCCGAACGTACCCCTTGGTGGCAGTACGTGACGCTAGAGGCTCATGTTTCGGTTCACCTAGTTTGTGGTGGTGTCGCAGAATCCCTTGCTGTGTTGTGGCTACCCCATTTTGTCATTTAATTGAACGGAGTAACAGACTTTGCTAACTTGCGCACGGCGCATTGTCTGCAAGATTCGTGTAGCTGTGTATGGCTGTTCGGGGATAGCTATCATAGCAAGGAAGCGCTTGCGGCCTGCCTTGGGGCGACTGCTGCTTTGCTCAAAGTGCAGTTTACGCACGTCTCCTTCATGTTCTGGGCTTTTCATCGAGTCAGAGTTAATGGACTGCGCTCATTTGGCTGGCAAAAATACCTCATAGGCCACTTGTGTGGCCGATTGCATATCTGCTTTCGGATGTGTAATATTCACGAGTGGATGTGTTTGTGATTTTATTTTGTGATCGATTGAGTGGGAATTGGTTCGTAAAAGTCCTTTTCTTTCGTCCTTTAGTTTGTTTATTTCATTTACCAGCATTAGTTGTTTGGTAAAGTCATTTTTTGGCCCTTTAGTTTGTTTATTTCATTTACCAGCATTATAGTCATTTCTTTTGCCCCTTTCGTTTGTTTATTTCATTTACCAGCATTATAGTCATTTGTTTAAGTCATTTCTTTTGCCCCTTTTGTTTGTTTATCTTATTTACCAGCATTATAGTCATTTGTTAAAGTCATTTATTTTACCCCTTTTGTTTGTTTATCTTATTTACCAGCATTATAGTCATTTGTTTAAGTCATTTCTTTTGCCCCTTTTGTTTGTTTATCTTATTAACCAGCATTATAGTCATTTAAAGTCATTTCTTTTGCCCCTTTTGTTTGTTTACCTTATTTACCAGCATTATAGTCATTTGTTAAAGTCATTTCTTTTGCCCCTTTTGTTTGTTTATCTTATTTACCAGCATTATAGTCATTTGTTAAAGTCATTTATTTTACCCCTTTTGTTTGTTTATCTTATTTACCAGCATTATAGTCATTTGTTTAAGTCATTTCTTTTGCCCCTTTTGTTTGTTTATCTTATTTACCAGCATTATAGTCATTTGTTAAAGTCATTTCTTTTGCCCCTTTCGTTTGTTTATCTTATTTACCAGCATTATAGTCATTTGTTAAAATCATTTATTTTGCCCCTTTCGTTTGTTTATCTTATTTACCAGCATTTTAGTCATTTGTTAAAATCATTTATTTTTCCCCTTTTGTTTGTTTATCTTATTTACCAGCATTATAGTCATTTAAAGTCATTTCTTTTGCCCCTTTTGTTTGTTTATCTTATTTACCAGCATTATAGTCATTTGTTAAAGTCATTTCTTTTGCCCCTTTTGTTTGTTTATCTTATTTACCAGCATTATAGTCATTTGTTAAAGTCATTTCTTTTGCCCCTTTTGTTTGTTTATCTTATTTACCAGCATTATAGTCATTTGTTTACGTCATTTCTTTTGCCCCTTTTGTTTGTTTATCTTATTTACCAGCATTATAGTCATTTGTTAAAGTCATTTCTTTTGCCCCTTTTGTTTGTTTATCTTATTTACCAGCATTATAGTCATTTGTTTAAGTCATTTCTTTTGCCCCTTTTGTTTGTTTATCTTATTTACCAGCATTATAGTCATTTGTTAAAGTCATTTCTTTTGCCCCTTTTGTTTGTTTATCTTATTTACCAGCATTACAGTCATTTGTTTACGTCATTTCTTTTGCCCCTTTTGTTTGTTTATCTTATTTACCAGCATTATAGTCATTTGTTAAAGTCATTTCTTTTGCCCCTTTTGTTTGTTTATCTTATTTACCAGCATTATAGTCATTTGTTAAAGTCATTTATTTTACCCCTTTTGTTTGTTTATCTTATTTACCAGCATTACAGTCATTTGTTTACGTCATTTCTTTTGCCCCTTTTGTTTGTTTATCTTATTTACCAGCATTATAGTCATTTGTTAAAGTCATTTCTTTTGCCCCTTTTGTTTGTTTATCTTATTTACCAGCATTATAGTCATTTGTTTACGTCATTTCTTTTGCCCCTTTTGTTTGTTTATCTTATTTACCAGCATTATAGTCATTTGTTAAAGTCATTTCTTTTGCCCCTTTTGTTTTTTTACCTTATTTACCAGCATTATAGTCATTTGTTAAAGTCATTTCTTTTGCCCCTTTTGTTTGTTTATCTTATTTACCAGCATTATAGTCATTTGTTAAAGTCATTTCTTTTGCCCCTTTTGTTTGTTTATCTTATTTACCAGCATTATAGTCATTTGTTTACGTCATTTCTTTTGCCCCTTTTGTTTGTTTATCTTATTTACCAGCATTATAGTCATTTGTTAAAGTCATTTCTTTTGCCCCTTTTGTTTGTTTATCTTATTTACCAGCATTATAGTCATTTGTTAAAGTCATTTCTTTTGCCTCTTTTGTTTGTTTACCTTATTTACCAGCATTATAGTCATTTGTTAAAGTCATTTCTTTTGCCCCTTTTATTTGTTTATCTTATTAACCAGCATTATAGTCATTTAAAGTCATTTCTTTTGCCCCTTTTGTTTGTTTATCTTATTTACCAGCATTATAGTCATTTGTTAAAGTCATTTCTTTTGCCCCTTTTGTTTGTTTATCTTATTTACCAGCATTATAGTCATTTGTTTACGTCATTTCTTTTGCCCCTTTTGTTTGTTTATCTTATTTACCAGCATTATAGTCAATTGTTTACGTCATTTCTTTTGCCCCTTTTGTTTGTTTATCTTATTTACCAGCATTATAGTCATTTGTTTAAGTCATTTCTTTTGCCCCTTTTGTTTGTTTATCTTATTTACCAGCATTATAGTCATTTGTTTAAGTCATTTCTTTTGCCCCTTTTGTTTGTTTATCTTATTTACCAGCATTATAGTCATTTGTTTAAGTCATTTCTTTTGCCCCTTTTGTTTGTTTATCTTATTTACCAGCATTATAGTCATTTGTTAAAGTTATTTCTTTCGCCCTTTTGTTTATTTGTATTGTTGTTTCCGTAACGTTATTTTATGATCCTTGTTGGTTTATTGTAATACTTCATTCTTTATTTCATTTATCAGTATTATTGTTGTTGAAGTTAAATTTGGTTTATTTTGTCCTTGTTATATGTAGAGGAGCTGAGTGCTGACGGTGGGGACAGCGTGCTCGAGGTGGTGGGTCCTCTTTTGTGTGCAGTTTGGGTACTTTCACAGTGTGACCGTTGCTGTGATAGGTTGTGTGGCTGTGCACGTGCTTTGGAGTGGATTATTTCAAGTACACCTGACTGCAGGCTGCAGTACGGGGCGGTGCTAAATATGGGGGTGGAGATCAAGGTTGTGCTCCGCTCCCTACGCGTCTCATTGGTCAATGGGTGGGGTAATATTAAGGGCGGGTCTATGTGTCGTCTCGTCCTAACCTTGCGTTATTGGTTAAACACAAGTAATGACGTCGATTCTTCCGTATGTATCATTTCAATTGAATAGTTCAGATGCAAAACCCTCTAAATACCACATTATTAACTTGAGACGATGAGTCAATGTTTTTTTCACTGATAAAATGCATAAAACCGTGTTAACCAAAGGGGAGTGTGAGAAATTGTTAAAGGAATGTACAAGTCAGTGCCCTTTCTGTAAGTCTGCTAAATGACTAAATGTAAATGTAAATGTAAATGTAAGTACACCAGCATGCCACAGCTGGTGTACTATCACATTAAAAATCACATTCAGATGGCAGTGATACATCAGGGTAAGTCTTTAGTTTTTTAATCACTTTATTTAGTAAATCTGGTTAAAATACAGCAAAAAAACACTGTGCATGCTTTTAATCTCATTATTTGTGACTAGAATGTATACAAATTCATTTAACATTGGTTGATCTTTTGATCCTTTCAGATTTCACAATCATAAAATATAATTTAAATTGTCGGGCAAAATACCACTTTCACTGTTGCTACTGTTCAGTGACTGTGTTAAATCGGGCACAGTTGCTGGCACACATTGCAAACCATTCAACAGACTCATCACCAACCCAGCCTCATCCATCCAACCCAGCCTCATTTACCCTGTTGACTGGGGCCCTGCCACCTCAGCCAACCGATGCCTTGCTGACTGCCACCACTGCGCCTCAGTCGACCGTCTTCCCACTGACTGCTGCACCACCACCTCAGCCGAACGTTGCCCTGCTGACGGGCTCCACACTGCCTCGGCCAACCGATACCCTGCTGACGGGCACAATGCTGCCTCAGCTGACCGTCGTCCCACTGACCGCTGCACCACCGCCTCAGGATTCTCCTAGAAGTAGTCCAACAGGATGGAGATGCAGCATACATGACCCTGGGTCTCACCTGCAGATGCTTCAATGCACTTGTGCGCACACCCTTCTTTCAAAGGAAGGCACACTTTGCCTGGCTTGACAGTAAGTGTATTCATGTCATGCATGTTACAAAACTGTATTTCCTTTGTAAAAAGGGTTTTGTGAAATTCCATCTTGAATCTTTTAACATGTATGGAGTCTAATGTACTGCCTGCATTTGAAATATTTAAGTCTATAGAATTATGCATTCTTAATAATATTTATCTTGTCTGTGTTTATGGCCACAGGTGTTGTGAACTGGAAAAAGTGGAATGAAGCATCAAAGGCTCAATTACGGGTTCCCTTTGAAGTAAAGGAATGCAGCAAGTGCCGAATTTTATTCAAATCTTGCTGTGGATTTGTTGGCAATGGCAAACGTGGTGTCCTGCATGGTTTTTATGGCAGCATAGAGGACCCAGACAGCTGTTTTGCTTGCCAGTAATTTAATGTCTAGAAACGTGACATTTAAGTGTGTAAAAAGTGTGTAAAGTGTGTTTATTGTTGTCATTTTATGTTGGTTAAATCTGCTGATGTTGTCGTTTTTTATATTCAAATACAGTTTTTTTACTGTTTTATAAATTTTCTTTCTTCACTTAGAAATTAAAATTTACATATTTATATGAAACAGTAATAATGTTCAGTAGACTTCTGTCATTATTCTTTTATCTTTATTTCTCCAATATTTTCTCTTAGAACATTCTGAAGGGCCCCGGATCACAGTTTGAAAATCCCTGGACTAAATAACGGTAATAGAAAGAAGTAGGGTAAAAAATGATAAAATAATTTTAATAATGACAAAAATATTAAATAAAAACAAGTAAAGGACGTTAAATAAATACATAGACAATGACATACTTTGTTTCTCATTTTTCATTCAACAAAGACTTACTACGGTAACCATATTCTAACCATAATATGTGGAGTAAACCCATCGTTATATTAACAATTATCAATAGGCCTACACCCTAAACAGTCACTACACTTATTAAAAGTTATGTTAGTTTTCGCAAAGGATACGCCAAAATCTGAATCAAAATCAACCTACAAGAAGTAGAAAGACTCTTGCTTACAAACTTACAAATTAATGAAACACTTCCCCTGAATTAACTTTCAATGTATCATATTTTTAATCATACTATTTATATTAATTAACAAATACAGAGTTTATATAACAATCGGTTTGAATGGCACCTCACTAAGTCGAAGAACAATGTTTTTAACCTCAGTTCCTGGTTTCAACGTCATTTCCTTGTAACCAATGGGAAGAGTTATGGGCAGAGCCACACATGAAGGCCGCACTTAAAAATAACCCCGCCTGCTAATCAATGGTATGTCTTGAGGGCGGCGCTCCACATTTAGCTCCTCCTCCATGTTTAGCACCGCCCCGTACTGCAGCCTGCAGCTAGGACCTTCTCGATTATTTGGACACTCATGCCCGAGCCGCTGGACGCCCACCAGTAAGCCTCATGCCCGGTTTTGTGAGTGTATGTGAGAGTCTGTTGGTATACTGAACTACACATCTTTGTGTATTATTTATTGGTGTGCGTTGTGGATTGTATGAATTGCTGTGAATTTTGATGTATTTTGATGTGGTATTGACCTTCGCCCCGATTGTAGTGTTTTTAAGAATAGGCTGACGTCAGCTTCCAGAGTGTTTACTATGTTTGCTGTGTATTTGATTAATAAAATTGTATGTTTGATATGGAAGCATTTCTCTGTTTATTCAATGCCCGAACCTGATTTCTTAAATCTATAGAAGCCTTGGTGGTTATTATTTCCCCGTGTTAGATCTCGGGGTGGCGTAGTCGACACACCCGCTACCGCCACTTGCTACATTAGGTCTTAATGCCTGCAAGTAGCCAGTTGCGGGCTAAGTCTGCCTACTATACAGTGGCTGTTGAATGTTTTTATTGATAAAAAATGTTTTCCCATGTATACGAATGCGTTTGTTTTTCTATTTACATATAGACTGTACATGCTGCATGCATTCGGTATAAAACGCTTTACGCTTTATTTTGTGAAATATCAAAAACTGTGATAAAGTAAAATATTTAAGTATCAGCAATGACTGTCTTATCCCTGTATTAGGACGTATTTGGGTCAACTACATCTTTTAAAGCTCACATGCCAGGCTGTCAGCAGTATGTCTGTATGTAAATGAAGCTTTGCTGACTCTTACTAGCACCTCTTCTTTGATTTTGCTTTGTTAGCAAACGTTGATCCTCCATGGCCCGAATAAATAACATTACAAAGCTTGAA